>NW_023276806.1:44346232-44718732 GCF_003668045.3 Cricetulus griseus | reverse complement strand
AAGATGAAAGGATAACTGCAGCTGAGAATAAAATAAATTTATTAAAAGAAGTATTATGTCAATGAATACAATTAGGAATCACATTAGATATTCATATATCAAGTGGCCTCAATCCTCTATATTTTCACCATGTGTTATCTACAAAAACTGATTATGATGACTAAAATATCAAGGTTTCTCATCCATTGTCCTCCTAGTATCTTTACATGTTGATACCATCTTCTTCCCAGAAACTTCAACATACAAAGAAGAGTGATTGTGCAGATTAGAAAAAGAAGACAAAGTCTCTGTCTGTCAGTTGCTAACTCTCATATGAAAAGATACAACATTATTATTCAACCTCCAATTATTATTATTTAAACAGTACAGTTACACATATGTATTACAATTGAAAACAAATTAATTTATTTAGTAATTCCATGGGAATGAATATACTCTAATGATAGGATTGGATTTGTGAGACTCTAGTAACAAAATGTATTAGATCAATTGTGCACAGGTCAATTCAAGGAAATCTTAAAGCATCTCAGAAGATTATAGTGTGAACATACCCTACAATTGCTTTAAATAGTGTGTTAAGAATGCAGAATTCCATTTTTAAAGTATGTGATCAGACTATTAACACTTAGGTCTAGCCAAGTGTTTCATACTACGTTAGTGTATTTTGTTTAAATAATACAAAATAAGTTCCCAGTTAAGGCATTAGAAATTTTTTTTTGTAATTGCTTGACATAAATTTAGGTACTATTCTATTTAAAATCCAGTGGCATATGAATGTTCCAGATGGATGTATTACAGCAAAAGAACATATTAACAATTGAATTTACATTTTTATCATTGGCCATGAAAGTGCTTATTTAAGTTTTCTGAGTGGTGTGTGTGTGTGTGTGTTGTGTGTGTGTGTGTCTGTGTGTCCGCTGAATGGTGTGTTGTGTGTGTGTGTAGTGCTGTGTCTGTGTGTCTGTGTGTCTGTGTGTGTGTCTGTGTGTAAGAGAGACAGAGAGAGAGAGAGAAGAGAGAAAGAGAGGAAATACAGTCGGTGCATGTATGTGTTTCATTATTTTTGTTTGTTTGTTATGTTGTTTTGTTTGTGTTTTATTTGTCTGTTTTCTGAAGAGAGGTAGAAAATCAGGGTCAAGTTGGGTGGATGGGGATGTGAAGGATGTAAGAGGAAATAAGAGAAGGAAAACTTTGATCACAATATATTGTATGAAAAAATATCTTCAGTAAAATTTTTAATAAAATTTACAGACAACTGAAATTTTTATTATAACATTCAAAATCTCCAATTAAGTCACGAATTTTTTCTTAGTGGGACATATCATTCCTGTCACTCACTGTCAAATGAGAATGACTGGATTTTCATTGTGTTGATTCTTCCTGAATCATCTTCCCCATGGTGCCTATTGCCTCATCTTCATGTAGTATTTAAATTTAGAATCTATAGGACATGGTTATCTCTACTTAGAATCTATAGGACATGGTGATTTGTTTGTGCAGACTGTACTTTTCTGATGTACAGTTTTTACTATCACCCTTCTTAATACCAAGACCATGTAAGAAAAGTTTAAAATGAGAGTTTTGAATGAACAAATGTATGTTAAGTCTGAAATTGACAAAGAATTTCTGTCAGGTTCTCTAAGATTTATGGAGTTCCAATATTTCTTCCTCCTCTAGAAGCCATTAAATGTCTAAAGTTATAGAGGAAGTTGTATAGCTTCGTGTGTATCCCCATTCCCAGCTAAATTAACTGCCTATAGATGTAAAGTGACTTGGAGACAAGTAAAAACTTAAAATAAATTCTTTGTCTCATATTTTTTGGCTCATGAATTACTTTTCAAAGATTTTATTTTAAAATGTCATTGATTTCATCTAAGAGACCTTTTATTTTTTTATGATCATGCTAACATGTATAGTATCAAAAACAAACAAAGCCAACAATTGTCCAAGAATTCTCTAAAGATGTCCTTTCATGAGATGGTGTTAGCTGTTAAACTCCTGTGAAAGAGAATGTTCATTTTTCTCTAAAGTTAATTCCTAACAATGCCACTTTGTACCTAACAAGGTTTAATGTTGCTGTTGTTATTCTGTGAGTGTCAACATGTTTAATTCTTCAAACGACTTTTCCTTCCCAAGTCTACAATATAAAATGTAGAATTTTTATATCACTTTTATAGGTACAACATATCATTAAAATCATGTTCAGTGTAAATGTTTTCTGGGCAATTTACTTATCATGAATGTCTACTTTACTGACAGATTCAGAGAATAATAGTGTATGTTTATTCTCATAAACTTTTGAATTTGTGAAGAGTGCTGGGATAATAAAGATAAAAAGATATTATGATATGCAGACCTACAGATGGTGAGGTTATTTTGTTATAACTCTATATTCCAAGGTATGAAGTAAATCCAAAGTTCAGAAAGAGTACTGCATTTTGATTTTTATCATGCCGGAAGTATATAACTGATTTAGAGTTAGCAAACCCATCAAAGAATCACAGTGAAATGTTATTTTTGTGTGTTTGAAGCAGTTAGAAACTGTAAAAATGATAATTATAATTCAGTATAAAAATAAATTCTACTTTGCAACTTTTTCAGGTAGAACACCAATAAAAGGAAGATTAAAAAACCCTAAATATTGGAGATAGAAGAGTAAAATGTAAATAAATGACAAATACAAATATAAAATTTGAAAGCTTTGGATTTTTTTAACAAATGTTGACATATATATTCTGATAAATAGTAACAGATATATTACCTATACAATATATCAAATTTTGATTTATTTTATGTTAACCCATGGAATTTATCTAAAAGATGAACTGAGAATCACCAGTAAGTGACACACTTATGAAAATAATAACTACCATTTGGTATATTAGATCTTACATTTAGTAAACTGGGATAAATTATGTGGACCCTATGATAAGAGGCAGTAAAACAGAGAAATTGTGTCTGGTTCTTGAAACCTAGCCAACTACCTTTTGTTGCTAAGTGTCATAGGCCTTAAGGAGAAACTTCTACCCTTATTTTACTACATCAGCATGATTCCTAAATTCATTCTTAATATTTATCTTAATACTCATAGGTAAATATAATTTTCATCCGTTATCAAAGAAACTTCTCTTTGAAACTGACATCATTGTAGAAAACCACAGTGAAACTTAACAAATAATTAAGGGGTTACCTTCACCAACTAATATATGTACAACACAGCTCTTGAACTTAAAGATGAGGGAACATCATGGAAAAGGAGGTAGAAAGATTATAAGAGCCAGAGGACCTGGAAATCTGTTTTGAGACTGTGTCCTCTAAAATTAGAGGGGGGATTTGCAGTTTAGACCTCAAAAATATGGCTGCCTAAATAAGAGCTGACCAAATAAAATACCACTAAGCAAGGAGGAAAATTCATGGTGCCCAAAAATAGACAACTATAAGAAACTAATGAATAATGAGAGCCAGAGAAATAGTATTCTCTATGCTTGAGCTAATGCCACATTGTCATATATATATATATATATATATATATATATATATAATATATATATTTGAGGAGAAAGGTAGGAGATAGCTCTGGCTATGTGCTCTCTGAGATCAGAAATGTGTAATAGTAAACATGAAACTTTGAGTTCTATTCTAAAGAAAAACTTAAAACCATAATACTAGTTAAAACTAACATTCTGTAGAACATATCAGAATATGCAGATATCCCATGCATCTGCAAAATTAACACTGTGAAAGTGGCCATGCTACCTAGCCAAGTTGGCCTATACATGTAATGGTATCCCCATGAAAATTTCAGAACAATCTTCAAAGAAAATAAAAAATCAAAAAACAATTCCTTTAAATTTTCCATTTTATAGGACATGTTTTCAAAATATGACCTGACAATTTGCTGGGTTTCATCAGTGTCCACTGTTATGTCCCCCTTTTCATTTCTGATTTTGTTAATTTGCATGCTCTCTCTCTGCCTTTTGGTTAGTTTGGATAAAGGTTTGTCTATCTTGTTGATTTTTTTAAAGAAACAACTCCTTGTTTCATTTATTCATTTTATTGCTTTCTTTATTTCTACTTTATTAATTTCAGCCCTCAATTTGATCATTTCCTGGCATCTACTCCTCCTGGGTGAGTTTGCTTTTTGCTCTAGAGCTTTCAGGTATGCTGGTAATTCTCTAGTGTGACTATTCTTCAGTTGCTTCATGTGTACCCTAAGTACTGTGATCTTCCTAAAGGGTCAAGAGTTCCTGAGCAAATTAGGAGCCTAGGGGTTAGGGAACAGAAAAGGAGAGAATAGGAAGGTGGAGGAAAACATGAAGGATCAGGAAGACTGAGTTGGGGGAAAATAGAGGAGAGAAGAGCAAGAAAAGACATACCTTAATAGTGGGACCCATTATAGGTTTAAAGAGAAATCTGACACTAGGGAAATGTTCAGAGATCCACAAGGATGATCCTAACTAAGATTCTAAGTAATAGTCAAGAGGCTACATTAAATGACCTTCTCCTATAATGAGATTGATGACTACCTTAAATGCCATCCTAGAGCCTTCATCCAGTAGCCGATGGAAGCAGAAACAGACACTCACAGCTATGCACTGAGCCAAACTTCTGGAATCCAGTTGTAGAGAGGGAGGAGTGCTGAACAAAGCAGCCAAGGCCATGCTGGAGTAACCCACAGAAACAGCTGAACTGACCAAGTGAGAGCACAGGGACCCCAGTTGTAAAACCGTGGAACCAGCATTGGAGTGAACCAAGCCCTCTGAATGTGGGTGCCAGTTAGGAAGCCTGGGCAGTCTATGGGACCACTGACAGTGGAACCAGTATTATACCTATTGCACAAATGGACTTTGGGAACCCATTCATAGGGGATCTGTTAGCCCAGATACACAGATGAGGGCCTAGGCCCTCCCCCAAATGATGTGACAGATGTGATGATCCCCCATGGAAGGCCCCACACTCCTTGGGGAGTGGATAGGGGTAGGGGGGTCCGTGGGGGGTCTTGGAAGGATGGAAGGGAGAGTAAACTGCGATTGATATGTAAAATAAGATTATTTCTATATTAAATAAATAAATTTGAAAAATTTAAAGAGGAAAAATAAAAAACAACAGCAACAAAATATTGCTGTTAGGAAGAGCAAGTTGGGAAGAAAAATGTTTACTTAGCTTCGAGGCCATTATCCACTAAATCAAGCTAAGGCAAAAACTGTAAGTAGGATCTGAAGCAGAAGCCATAGAGAAACATTCCTTACTGGCTTGCTCTTCATGATTTGCTCTGCCTGCTTTCGTATATGATGGAGTTGGCATTCCCCACCATGATCTGTGACCTCCCATATCATCCATTAATCAAGACAATACCTTAAGAGACTTGCCCCAAAACAAACCTCATAGAGACCTTTTATTAATTAAGATTCCATCTTCCCAAATATCTGTGTAGCTTTGTGTCAAACTGGCCAAATCTGACCAGCACAGAGACTCACAACCTATGGTACTTCACCTGCTAAGGCTCCATTACCTTCTTGCAGTCTCCATGGCAATAATACTAATGTGCATTATCAACACACATGCATATAAATAATTTAAAAATTTAAAAATCTACCTTTCTCAGTGAAAGTATGCTCCCACACATGCACACACATACACCCCCCCACACACACACACAAACACACACACAAATCAAAACAAAGAATCAAGGTTAAATAAATAATAAAACATGGAGTTTGTTTTGCATTGGGAAATATTCTTGGTCATGGCCAGCCCTAGAGTATGGTTGATATAATAGTAACAATCTAGTGTAGAAAACTGATTTTTCCTTTTGTAGCACATACCAATAGTAAATATCTTTGTTAATAGTGAGACCTCATGCCCACTTCCCACTCAGTGGTGGGACCCATTCTGGCTTGAACCTGTGTAGATTTTTGTTGTTGTTGCCACATTCTATGTGTGTTGGGTAGGGAGGATCTGGGAGGAGTCAAGGGAGGGGAAAACACTATCAAATATATTGCATGAAAAATTAATTAAATGGATATATTAAATAAAAGGGGAAAAGTAAATTAGGCAAACAAATATATAAAATAAAACATTTCACGCTGACAAGCAAAAATACCTACTTTTGTTTGTTTGTTTTAAGCATGATCAAAGTTATAACAATTTTCTGCTGGTACTGCTACAAAAGATGAAGAGAGGTGTTATGATGTATAAAGCTTAAGAGAGTACTGGCCATGGTAACTCATTCCTTTAACTCTATCCCTTAGGAAGGTGAGGCAGAAAGATTACAGGTTTGATTCTACGCTTGGGTACCTTGTTATTTTTAGGCCAACCTTGTTTATGAAGCAAGACTTTAAAATAAAAATGAATAAACATAATAAATTTGGCAACAGGAAATGAGAATAGGATTTATTTGCATCTCTTCATGTTCAAGTAAATCCTCCTATATTAAGTAACACATTATTCTGTTTTGGGTTCATCCTTTGCAATTCATTGCTTCCATATTTTAGCAAAGAAACCTTATGTATAAGGTGAAAACAAGTATATCTAGTCCTGTTATTGTCTTTTGGAATTCAATTGTATGCTCAGGAAACAAAGAAAATCAGCAAATTGCTGACACAAAGTCCTTAGCAAATCAGATAAGTGATTTTATGTACCCTTAGCAAAAAAAAATGTATTTCAATTTCAATATTAATGAATTTTTACCTCTAGGTTATTTGATAATTTTAAGTGAGCTGTGAAGATCAAAACAGCTTCACAACATTTTTCTGTATATGTATCAGCAGGATTAATAGGAAAATTACTAAATCTATCCTTTGTATCTGTAACCAATGATAATTGAGTGTAAACGAACTGTTTATATTCATATCTGATGGAACAGATTGCCATTTTGTTTTATCATTTAAATTTAACTAAATTTTTGAAATTCTGTGCTATATCTCAAATATCTGACTCTAAATATGTTAATGGCTTAGCTAAATCATCAAATACAACTCAGAAAAGTAGCTGTCACATAGAATCTTACATTAGATTCTGAAAATAAATGACAAATTCATTAAAATTGTAATATCATAGAAAAATATTTAAAGTCTAAGATTTAAGAATACTCAGTGTTCCTTTTTTATAGTGACTGAATAAATATTAGTTCCTAGTCCTTCTTTAAAATAGAGGTGAAAATGTAGCATAATTCAAGAGGGGAAAGTCAGCCACCCGTCTGTTTTAGCTGTGTACCGGTTTATGCTTGCTTCTCTTGTAATGAGATTATCATTCAGTACAGTGTCTAGAGGGTTACATAACCCATTTTCTTGCAAGTATGTTTAAAATACTTGCTGTTATCAGATAGTCAGTATCTAAACAAAGATGTGGGTGCACTCTGTCAGCTTTTCTATGACTAGTAAAGGTGTCCTTGCATATAAAGAATGCTGTAGACTATGAAAGTCCTGAGACACACAAGATTTTCATCAAGTAAATCAAAACCAATATTTTCACTATTCCGGTTTTATGAAAATATTTTTACTTTTCAGTGTTTATTCTGATGAGTAAAATATTTGATTACTAAAAATTAGACATTTGCTACATCTTTTAATAAAACATGCATAAAGACATGAGAATTATCACTATATAAATATGTATATATATGTACAAATTAGTTTACTTGAGTTCACTTTGATTTGCTAATGTAGGTATTGTTACATTAAACTTCCTTCTTTGAAATTATTTAGCTGAATCCAGATGTTTGTATATACTATTTTTATTTTTACTTAATTCTAGCACTTTTTAAACTTTCCTCATTTCTTCCATGATCCATTCATTTTTTTAAAATGTGTTTTTAATTTCTATGTTCTTGTAGATTTTCTGAGATTTCTAATATTGAGTTTTAATTTTATAATACTATAATAATATAAAAGAAATTATTTCAAATTTGTGTTGTCACATTTAGCTTATGACCTAACATACAATCTGTTTTGGACAATGGCTCATGAACTTCAGATAAGAAGAGATACTATATAATTGTTACCGTGCACATTCTAGGGTTGACTTGTAAGTCCATTTGAAGTATGGTATAGTTTCATTGTGAAGTTTCTTATTGAAATTTCATATAAATGATCAATCTATTTATAACAATGGACGATTGGAATTGCACATGCTTTTATATCTGAACCATTTAACTGCATTTTCTTAAGCATGAATTTTCTAATTAAATAGGGAATCAAGAGTTCTGCACAAATATAGTTGCAATAATTGCTAGAAGTATGAAGTAACATCTTATCTCCTTTAGATAAATTTGGTTGCATGACTACATTTCCAGATATGATATCGTTACTTCAGCTTACTTTCAAGTTTCATTTATTTGGAATTTTTAGTCTTTTCACTTACTATGTCATTAGAGTCTGTATATTACAGACAACAAACAAGATTCTGTTGTTTTATGATCAAATAAATCATTCTTTATCCTTTATTTGGAGAGTTAAGACTACTTGCACTTACCATTATTTTTGAGAAGTATATTGCAATTTCTTTAATATTGTTTTATGTTTTACTGGTTAATTTTAATAATGTTTGTTTTTCTTATCATTCATCATTAATGTCTATTGGTTTAGTAGACTAATAATGTTTTGCTTATTTTAAACTTTTTATTCTTCTATTGATATTCATTTTACGTTAGATCCAGTAATTGTGGTATTTTTTTCTCTTTCATGCATAAAATTCCTTTAAATATCTTCTGCCAAGAGACTATATGGGACCTTATCTTATCAAGGCTTGTCTGGATTAAGTATCTGGGCAAATATCAGTGATTTTCACATGAAGAAACTCAGTGACTACAAAAAGACTAACCCTCAAGCTGCTGCTGTTTGGCCAAAATTGTGACCACCCAAATTAATGTTGTCTTATACTACAGAAAGTCTCTCAGCGCACATAAGAATGTAAGAAATGATTGGGAAAAGATCTAATCTGCAACAAATGTCTTTTGAGTTAGCAGAAATGTTATACAAATAACACAATATGCCATAGGTTTGTGGGAAAACTGTACAGGCCTCAGGCAGTCTTGCCCTGCTAGTCATACTAATTTCTGTCTTGATCCCTGATTTTATCTGTACAGTTGGTCTTTCTTCTCTTTTCAAAAACTAATTGGTTCCAAAATAGATGCATCTTCTGCTTCCAACTATGGTGTAACTCATCTTTCCCAACAGGTATCTGTGAGCCTGTGCTAAAGTCATGGATAATTTTCTTAAACCAAACTGATTCCTAGAGTGATCATTGCTTAACAAGTGATAACAAAGGGGTACTGATACTGGGCAAAATAAAAACATGTAGTATAATTCCTACAGTGATGATTAGTGGAGAACATTTCTCTGAAGATAATTCCTCTCCATAACACTAGTGGGAAGGCCAAAAAGTCCAGGACATTTCTTCTGGACTGTCTGCTGGCTATGCAGATAGAAGATGGCTCCCAATAAGCTGTAGTTATAGGATTCCAAGTTTTGCTTGTGTGGGGCTCGAAGAAATGCTATTTCCTTCTTTTTCTTACAGCCTTACTGAATAGGGATTTTCCCTTTGCTATCAGGAGAGACAGTGATAAGACACCAGGTATTAGAGGTCTGTGTCTGTTTGTTGTTTATCTTTTAATTTTATTTTTCTAAAGGCCCTTTTTTTTCTGTGATCTACTTGGAGTTTGAGTATTGTTTCACTTTGTGCTTTTACATGGCATTTGCTTCTCCCTGAAGCCATGACCTGCCATGCTGTGTTAAACCCATGGAGTTGAAAAATTGTGGTGCATGTCTCCATACAGCCATCTGAAAGTATGGCTTGTACAAAATAAAATATCTATTGATGAACCAAGGTGACCCTGCCTCCTTGTTTTATTAAAGAGTATAAATGGTACAAAATAGAAGATGGAAGGAAGGGGGAATAATCCTAATGGGCCAATTTATGAACAAAAATAAAAAGATTCTATGGCTTGGGAAGAGAATGTATTTGCCTTAAATTTATAACTATATAAACCCCAGGTAAAACTTTATACATAAGGATATATTTGGTGTAACTTGTCTTATCAAGTTTGCCAATACTTAACAGGAAAATGTTGTAAGCTCAATCCATAATGATTCCCAAGTTCATAAGCAATAGGATTTGTTTAGAAAGTCAGCAGCAACAATTTACATTTAATTACACAATGGAAATAAAGCATGGGCCTTAGTATTATTTTTAATGTAACCCTGATTTAGAGTTTACCTTCACTCTATTCATGAAATTAAGTTTGACCTTATCAATAACTCTCATTTCCAACAAGTAACATATTTTAGAGGGCTACAAATTCAAGCTGTAGGGCTTTCTCTAAGGGGCTTTAAAAATAGCTTTGCATCTGCAATTCTAAACCATAAATGATTCCAAAAAGAGCAAGCCTGTGACTGAAAGGAGCAGTCTTTTTCTTGAATGTAGTTTTTGTTCTGAAAACCAAGCAGGTCTGAGTCATGCATTTATAATCTCATGTTCATTTTTACTCTCCTGAAGTATTTGGAAATTCTTAATTTTATCCATCAACTTCTCTAGACATATCACAACAGGCTAGGAACATATATATATGAATTAATAAAAGATATTTTTCTCAATTTTAATTTTAAATTAGAAACAAGATTGTTTTACATATCAATCCCACTTCCATGTCCCTCCCCTCCTACCCTGCAACTAAATAACACCCTACCTATCCCATACCCTTTCTGCTCCCCAGGGAGGGTTAGGCCTTCCATAGGGAGTCTTCAGAGTCTGTCCTATCCTTTGGGATAGGACAAGGGCCTCCCCTATGTGTCTAGGCTCAGGGAGTATCCCAAAATGTAGAATGGGCCCACAAAGTTCATTCCTATTCTAGGGATAAGTACTGATCTACTACAAGAGGCCCCATAGAGCTCTGATGGCTCCTCACTGACACCCATGTTCATAGGGTCTGGATCAGTCCCATACTGGTTTCCCAGCTATCAGACTGGGGACCAAGAGCTCTCCCTTGTTCAAGTCAGCTGCTTCTGTGGTTTTCACCAGCCTGTTCTTGACCCCCTTTGCTCATCACTCCTCCTTCTCTGCATTGAATTTCAGTTCCTTTCAGTGTTTAGCTGTGAGTGTCTGCTTCTATTTCCATCAGCTGCTGGATGAAGGCTATATGATGGCATATAAGGCAGTCATCAATCTCATGATCAGGGGAGGACATTTAAGGTAGCCGCTCCTCTGTTGCTTAGATTGTTAGTTGGTGTCATCCTTGTAGATCTCCAGATATTTGCCTAGTGCCTGATTTCTCTTTAAACCTATGATGGCTCCCTCTATTATAGTATCTCTTTTCTTACTCTCTTCTATTTTCCCCCAACTCAACCTTCCTGCTCCCTCATGTCCTCCTCTCCCCTCCTCTTCTCTTCTCATTCTCCTAGCTCCCTCCCGCCCCCCATGCTCCCAATTTGCTCAGTATGTCCTGTCCCTTTCCCCTTCTCCAAGGGTCTATGTTTCTGTTAGTGTACTCCATGTTTCCTAGCTTCTATTTTGGTGTAGATTGTAGGTTGGCAATCCCATGCTCCATGTCTAAGATCCACATATGAGTGAGTACATACCATGAATGATTTTTGAGACTGGATAACCTCACTCAGAATGGTTTCTTCTAGTTCCATCCATTTGCCTGTGAATTTCAAGATTCCATTTTTTTCCACTGAGTAGTACTCCATTGTGTAAATGTACCACATTTTTACCATCCATTCTTCAGTTGAGGGGCATCTAAGTTGTTTTCAGTTTCTATTACAAATAATGCTGCAATAAACATCACTGACTAGATGTCCTTGTTATATGAATGTGCTTCTTTTGGGCATATACCTAAGAGTGGAAATGCTGGATCTTGTGGTAGACTGATTCCCATTTTCCTGAGGAGTCACCATACTGATTTCCAAAGTGGCTGTACAAGTTGGCACTCCCACCAGCAGTGGAGGAGTGTTCCCCTTTCTCCACATCCCCTACAGCGTAAACTGTCATTGGTGTTTTTTTTTTTTTTTATTTTAGCCATTCTGACAGGTGTAAGATGGTATCGCAGTGTTGTTTTGATTTGCATTTCCCTGATGGCTAATGATGTTAAGCACTTTCTTATCTGCCTTTCAGCCATTTTAGATTCCTGTATTGGGGATTCTGTATTTAGTTTTTGTACCCCACTTTTTAATTGGATTATTTGGTGACTAGCTTCTTGAGCTCTTTGTATATTTTGAAAATCAGCCCTCTGTCAGATGTGGGGTTGGTGAATATTTTTTCCGAATCTGTGTGTTGCCGTTTTGTCTTGTTGACTGTGTACTTTGCCTTACAGAAGCTTCTTAGTTTCAGGAAGTCCCACTTATTAATTGTTGATCTCAGTGTCTGTGCTACTGGTGTAGTGTTCTATTTTTAATGTTAATGTGACAATACTGAGATTGAAACATTTCCAAACACAGAAATCCTTTATTATCCATCTCTGTAAAGCCAACTCTAAGTTCCTGCAATGTTTCATGTATGAAATCAAATATATTAACATTCTATGGGTTAAGATATGCAAATTGACTTTAGGAGCCCATTACCTATGGAGGGATACTATTGCAGCCCAGATACAACAAGGAGAGCCTAAGCCCTTCCCCAAATGATATGAGGGACTTTGAAGGTCTCCCATGAAGGGCCTCACTATCCCTGGGGAGGAGTTGCTGGTTGGGTTGGGGGCGTTGGTGGGGAACATGGGAAGATGGGAGGACAAGGGAATGAAGGATCTATATGTAAATATCAGTAATAATTAAAGAAAAAAAGAAACTTAAAAAAAGATATGACTTCCCTCTACTTGACCCATATTTTAAATCAATTTTATGATTTTAAATGAGTAAACCATGAAGTAAATTATTGAATTCACCTATGATAAAATGCTTTAGAGATGAACAAATGATACTTTTCCCTTGAAAACTTAAATGCCATTAACTTAACAGATACCTCATTCAAAAATATCAACAAAACACATCAATTTTGCAGTGTTGTAGACTACTAGCACCACCACAAGAAGAGTAAAATTTATTTCTAATGGCAATATCCAATGTGACAGCTCATGACCCTTTTCAAAGGGTGCTTCCTTTTGTTTATGTATAATTCTATACAAGGTTAATCTTAGTTGATCATTTTGAATTCTAGAATTGAGTGCTTTTCATGGGATTCCTGACTAAGAAGTAGATCATCATCAAATAATTCTGGCATCTATATATTATTATATATGCTATATATGTTACATCTGAGCAAAATTTTTGGTGCATGAATTCTCATGAACTTCAGCCTTAACATTTCTGCAACTTGAAAATAGAGTGGAATTTGAGATAACCTTAACAATTTAATTTTCTTGATGAGGTGAGACTAGTGATGCAGCTTCAGTGATAATATAGCTCAAACTGAAACTGAGACACATGAAATAGAATTCCAAACTAAATCTTGCTAGTTGTTTCTACACTGTTGATTTATCCTTCATTAGGTATACTTCCTATATTGGTGTTAAGTCTGTTTGCAAAACTCCCATAGCTTCTCATAAGTATTGTGATTTCACAGAGTTATAAACAACTAAACATTGGTAAAGTTCATAATGATGTCTACTTTGATTTCGACTTAAATGGAAATTATATAAAGGAAAAACTGGCAAATCTCAATACCATGTCAGAAATAATGTACTCATAAAAAATCCCATTTCTTCTCCAGTAACAACAGTCCACACTTCACAATAATTTTATGACAAAGAATAAAAGCGCAGATTTTCATATTACTTTGTATGTCTCTACACAAAACTCTATCTGAAAGACTGGAAATGTATTGGGGATGTTTAGTACATAGGGATTATGTAATACACATTGGAAGCATTTGAAGTTTCTATATAGAAAACAACTGAAACATTATAATTTAAAATAAAATAATATTAACCAAGTACAGAAACAGAAACTTGTCATGATCACAATAACATGCTGTATCTAGAAAAGTTGTTCTCATAGAAGTTGAATGTACAATGGAATTTTGTACCAATTTTCCCAAAATTAAACTTTTCCTCCTTGAGGGAGGAGATCAATAACACAAAGGAAGCTGAAAATTATAAGACTCAGAATGTTTATGAAATCTAGTAGACTCAAGAAATTCGGTGACCCAAGATTCACCAACTCCCTCTTCAAGTCTGAATAAGAAATGACAAATGTTCACAGGGAAGTATCTTCAGTCAAACAAACTGACTGCAACTTAGAGAGAGCTCCAGGATGCAGTTTTTGTAGATTGCTACTGATTGAGTGGAATTTATGATACTACAACTTCCCAAGTCAACTGCATTCCTCTGTGTAACCTTAATACATTCATGGATTTGCTTGCTAGACTTGAAAAACAAATGATGGGATTATCTTGTTTAAGGTTTTATTCCACTGAAGAGACACCATGACCATAGCAACTTTTTTCCATTTTTTTTTTATTTTAGAAGCAATCATATTTTACATACCAATTCCAGTTTCTTCTCCCTCCCATGCCTCTCACTGACCTGCCTAAGCCCCGACCCACTCCCCAAGGATAGTGAGGCCTTCCACGGGGGATAATCAAAGTCTGTCTCATCCTTTGGGTGAGTGCCTAGGCCCTCTTTTGTGTATCTGGGCTGCAATAGTATCCCTCCCTAGGGAATGGGCTCCCAAAGTCCATATGTGCACTAGGAATAAAAATTGGCTCCACTGTTAGAGGTCCCATAGACTGCCCAGGCCTCCTTAGCTGGCACCAACATTCAGAGGAGCATGGGGCCGGGGGAGGGAGGTAGGAAAAAGAGAAGGGGAGAAGAGGAGGGAGGAGGAGAACAAGAGGGATCAGGAAGACTAAGACAGGGGATAAATAGAGGAGAGCAAGAAAGGAGAATACAGCAACTCTTATAAAGAAAATATTTAGTTGGGGTGGCTTGATTATAGTTTCAGAGGTTTCGTCTATTGTCATCAAAGTGAGGAACATGGAGGGCTGCTGGATCTCAGAGTGCTATGTTTTGACCCGAAGGCATCAGAGAGTGGACTATCAGTCACACTGAGGGAAGCATGAGCAAAAGAGACGTCACAGCCTACCCCCACAGTGACATACTTACTCTAAAAAGATCATATATCCTAATAGTGTCACTCCCTTTGGGGGCTATTTTCTTTCTAACCACAGGGAGTTAGTGTGACAATTTGAAAATACAAAGTAGTTTGTGTGTAAAACAAGATTAATGTTCACCAGAATGTTTTATATCAATTTACTTTTCAATTTTATTAATAAGAAATTATCAAATTTTTACTAATATTACAGCCAAGGAGAAGAATTGTTAAAGGGATTATCAACTAATATAAAAATCATGAGGAAGAAGTTTAGAATTTCATTTCCACGTCTCTTTTATTGAATTGAAACCCATTATCTGTGGAGATGCATTCACTTAAAGAATAATGTTTAAGATCATTGACTCACAGAACTTGAGGTTAACATGTTCAGTACCAGAAAAAGGAAAAAAAAGTGAATACACAAAAATTGTAATGCACTGAATTTTTCTTTAAAGATCTACCATATAAAATTTACAGAAATGTGACAATGCTTAGTTAAAATTTAAATGTTTATTTTTCTATAAATGCTTAACTAATGAAGATTTCTCTGACATGGGGTTAGACTGACTCCCCTCAGGGAAAACCATTTTATAATATTTAAGTGATGTAAGCTATGTATTATATATTCTCCCTTCTTCCACTTTAGTTTTCTTCATGATTTAATTTTAAACATATAACAAAAATATAAGTTTACAGGGGCATCTTAAATGCCCAGAAAGATGAATTTTCTTTTTATATTCAGTATGTTCAACTTTAATATACACTAAAACCATCTGGAAAGCTTAAATACACAGATTCTAGGCTCTGTGTTCAGAATGCCTCATTCAGTAATTCTGGGGTTTTACTCAGATGTTATTGATTTATTCATTCATTTATTCCTTCTTCTTTTGTTAATAAAAAAACTATAGACATTTTCACCATGCTCTATTCCATCTTATATGTACAAAATGACACAGCATTGCTAGATTCCAGGTTTATTAATATAGCATTTCATTTAAATGTGGAGTGTCATATACTATGTCTCATAAGAATAAAGAAGCTAAGGATAGAGATATACATGAATGCTCCAAATTAAATAAAACACATCATAAAATGGAATGATACTTGGTAATTTATATTTTGTGGAATGTCCGTAGTTATACCACTAACAACAAATCATTACATTATCATTTGAGACATAAAAAACATCTAACTTTAAGAATTCCATTCCTCATCCTCACACCAATTTCTTTGGTTGATGAAATAAGCTTAGATCTAGCAGTTCCAGTCTCCTAGGTAATTCTGAAGCAGCTCCAATGTAGAGAACCATTCTTTTCAAAGTCATTGGCAGGTGAGAGAGACAAAGAGAAGACAGCCTTTGACCTTCCTTTCATTATCTATCATTTACTTGGCATAAACACAGCGTTCAAATAAACTCAGTGTTTAGTGACAAGTCCAATCAATTTCTGGAATTAAGCTGTGATTGTTTTACAGTCAAGGAGAAGTGAAAACTGTTTAAGAAATTCTGTCTCTGTCATTCACATCCATGAATTTACCTTTTTCTAAAGCTACCAATCTGCTAGCACTGATTTCAAGTTATTCCATGTTCTAAAAACTTGCTGTACAATGTTCAATAGCTGTTTCAAAAAATGTGTATTCTGTTGACAAAGATGAAATTAGTGAAAAACAAATGGAATTGAACATTTTTATTATTTCATTCAAAACTTGTATTTTAGGATACTGCAAAAACACGGGTTTTCTTGTTTTTTTTTTTGTTTGTTTGGTTCAAGATTTAAAATATCAGTTGACTTTAGGACAAAGAGAAAGAACTGAAGTCTTTTTTAAATTTTTATTTTATGTGAAATGGTGTTTTACCTACATGTATGTCTGTGTGAGTGTGCCAGATCTCCAGGAACTAGTTACAGATAGTTGTGAACTGCCATGTGGGTGATGGGAATTAAAATAGGGTCCTCTGAAGAACTGCAGTCTTAATAACACAAGCAAATGTCCCTGCCCCTGACTACTTGACAACACATTTCACTTCTTTTTTTTTTCTTTTTTGTTTTTTTTCTTTTTTTTGCATTTTTTATTAAATTATTAATATTTTCACATGTACTTTCCCTCTCCCTCTCCCTCCCCCCACCCCCATTCCTTCTCCCCCACCTCCAACCTACCCCCCACCCCATCCACCCACCACTCCCCAGGCAGGGTAGGGCCCCCAACCAGGGCTCCACCAAGTCCACCAAATCTTCCTGTGCTGGGCCTAGGCCCCTCCCCATGTGTTCAGAGACAGAGCGAATCCCTTCAAGGGGGATGGGCTCTCGAAGTCCCTCCCACCCACCAGGGCAAAATGCCAGTCCACCTCCAGAGGCTCCCAGGAGTGCAGGGGCCTCCCCATCGGCATCCATGATCAGGGGGCTGGATTAGTCCTGTACTGTCCTCCCAAAGAGCATCTGTGGTCGATATGCTTTCCCTTTTTCAGGCAACTGTTTCTGTGGGTTTCTCCAACCAGGTACAGACCCCTTCGTTCTTCATTCCTCCCTCTCTTCAACTGAGTTCCAGATTTCAGCTCAGTGTATTTCTGTGGATGTCTGTCTCTGCTCTCATCAGCCACTGGATGAGGACTCTAGGATAGCATAGAGAGTATTCATCAATCTCATTCTAGGGGAAGGGTTTCTAGGCCATCCTCTCCTCCACTGCCCAGACTGTCAGATCGTGTCATCCTTATAGGTCTCTGGAGATCTTCCTAGTTCCAGATCTCTTCTCGGACCTATAGTGGCTCCCTCTGATATGGTATCTCTCATCCTGCTCTCTCTCCTCTATTCTTCCCCCAACTCAATATATCTGCTCCTCCATTTCTTCTCCTCTACTCTTCATCTTGTGCTCTTATTGTGGCAGCACCCACTCCCCTACCCTCATGCTCTCAATTAGCTCGGGAGTTCATGCCACTTCCCATTCCTGGGGTCCATTTATCCCTTAGAGTCATTCATGATTTCTAGTTTCCTTGGGGTAGAGGATTATAGGCTGGTAAACCTTTGCTCTATGTCTAAAAATCATATATGAGTGAGTACATACCATGTTTGTCTTTTTGTGATTGGGTTACCTCACTCAGGATGGTTTCTTCTAGTTCCATCCATTTGCCTGCGAATTTCAAGATTCCATTGCTTTTTTCTGCTGAGTAGTACTCCATTGTATAAATGTACCACATTTTCTCTTTCCATTCTTCAGTTGAGGGGCATCTAGGTTGTTTCCAGGTTCTGGCTATTACAAACAATGCTGCTATGAACATGGTTGAACATATGTCCTTGTTGTATGGACAAGCAGTATTTGGGTATATACCCAAGAGAGGAATGGCTGGATCTTGAGGTAGATTGATTCCCATTTTTCTGAGCAACCGCCATACTGATTTCCAAAGTGGTCTTACAAGTTCACACTCCCACCAGCAATGGAGGAGTGTTCCTTCTTCTCCACAACCTCTCCAGCATAGGTTGTCATTGGTATTTTTGATTTTAGCCATTCTGACAGGTGTGAGGTGGTATCTCAGAGTTGTTTTGAGTTGCATTTCTCTGATGGCCAAGGATTTTGAGCACTTTCTTAAGTGTCTTTCAGCCATTTCAGATTCCTCTGTTGAAAAATCTCTGTTTAGTTCTGCACCCCACTTTTTAATTTCATTGTATGGTGTTTTGGTGGCTAGCTTCTTAAGCTCCTTGTATATTTTGGAAATCAGTCCTCTGTCAGATGTGGGGCTGGTGAAGATTTTTTCCCATTCTGTGGGTGGTCGTTTTGTCTTACTGACTGGTCCAGAGCCCTTTGATCTGCATTCCTCCCTTTCTACAACTGGGTTCCAGAGTTCAGTTCAGTGTATATCTGTGGATGTCTGCCTCTGCTTCCATAAGCCACTGGATACGGGCTCTAGGATGGCATATAAAGTAGTCATCAAGCTTATTTTAGGGGAAGGGCATTTAGGCTATCCTCTCCACCATTGCCTAGATTATCAGTTGGTGTCATCCTTGTAGATATCTGGAAATCTTCCTAGTGCCAGATTATTCCTTGGACCTATAATGGCTCCCTCTGTCATGGTATCTCTCATCCTGTTCTCCTCTATTCTTCCCCAGTCTCAACATTTCTGTTCCTCCATTTCCTCTTCTCCCCTCCTCTTCTCCTCCTCTCATTCTGCCAGGTCTCTCTTCCCTACCCTCATGCTCCCAATTAGCTCAGGAGATCATTCCCCTTCCCATTCTCTAGGTCCATGCATTTTTCTCTTTGAGTACTTCTTGTTTCCTAGTTCCTTTGGTGATGAAGATTGTAGGCTGGTAATCCTTTGCTCTAGGTCTAAAATTCATATATGAGTGAATATATACCCTGTTTGTCTTTTTGTGGCTGGGTTACCTCACTCAGGATGGTTTCTTCTAGTTCCATCTATTAGCCTGCGAATTTCAAGATTCTATTGTTTTTTCCCCACTGAATAGTACTCAATTGTGTAAATGTGCCACATTTTCTCTATCCATTCTTCAGTTGAGGGGCATCTAGGTTGCTTCTAGGTTCTGGCTATTACAAACAATGCTGCTATGAACATGGTTGAATATATGTCCTTGTTGTATGAATGTTCATTATTTGAGTATATGCCCAATAGAGGAATTATAAAGATTGCACATTTCCACATAGAGGCACAGGGACGTTTCTGTTTTGGTCCTGAATTCCATTCAGCAGCACCGCCATTTCCAATTTGATGGATTGTTTATGGTGACCAACTGTGTAGCATATGATCCATTGAGAGGAGGTGGCAGTTAGGATCCAGACTATCACTTTAGATATACACGGAAAGAGAAAGCTGACAGAGGTTAGTATTACCCACGGCTTCAGGACTCCATCTGGGTTTTTGGGTTAAGGTGACTATTCTACATGCACATCAGTTTAACACTTCTAACACATTAGCTGAGTTCATAAGAGAAGGGTGGACACTCTTTATGGGGTGACAAGGAATGAAGATATAAATCACTCAGTGACAGGTAGCTTTCTAGTCTCATTACATTTTCCACTCTTGTTTCACATAAAAGTTCTGTGGCAGTCACTTAATCAGCCAGCACATTCCTAAACTTGTTAGCAGTCTGCTCTCCCTTTCTCTCTCTCTCTCTCTCTCTCTCTCTCTCTCTCTCTCTATATATATATATATATATATATATATATATATATTATAATTTTCTTGTACTAATTTGAAACAACAAAAACAAAACACTAGAAAACAACAGCAACAAAACAATACCAAGAGTGATAAAATTGATTAAGTCACACTTTATTGATTAAGTCACACTTTTCATTTTTCCTTCATGTATATAAAATACTTTGAAAATATTTTATTTAAAAACAACAAAGTAGAAAACATGTAGAAGTTGATAATTAACAAAAATTATCAATCCAACCTTCGTGGCACTCCCTTAACTTATTCTATGCATTTCCACATTTGAATCGTGTTGTGTAAGTGTTTGTATAACACTGATGTTAGAACCCATTTTGCTACTCTGCTTTATTTTCTACCTTGGTGTTCCTAGTATGTAATTTTCCTACCCAGCATGCAGAAATCAAATAATCATTCAGCAAATGCTTAGTTAACCAAAAGTGATAAATGCAAATCAATAAATATGGAATAAATTACCAATTACTACTGAATGACTGAAGGTTCCTGTATGGTATTTCAAATCAAAAGATAAATTATACTGAAGTAATGTAGTCAATGTGTCTTACATAGCATATGGAATTAATCGGTGCTAAGTTTGATCTGGTGGGTAAATCTGGCAAGGCTATTTTTTAAAGTGTAGAGGAAGACAAGATAGATAATGATAAAGTTGAGTAATAATCAATACAGTATTGGAATTAAGAGATCTTACAAACTGACAATGAGTCAAGTTGAAAGGGTTCATGTGAATTTCACTTCACATGGAAAGTTAGAGATTCAAATTTCAAATAGAGACAAAACACTAAACACACACAGGGAGAGAAAGACAGGAGAGGGGAGAGAAAATGTATGGCAGTAACCTAGATGCATCTTATTCTTTATCTGGATTTTAACAACTAAAATCATTCCATTCTACCTACCTGAGTTTACTGTACTTTTTAAAATGTATTAGAACTATTTATCATGTTAATTTTGTTTGTCATAGCAGTCCATTAAACTGTTATGGGAATCCCCTTAACATTCTTATACTAAATCCAAATTTCCAAAAAAAAAAAATATTTTTAAGGTACAGTGGCCTGCCTCCCTTCCTCAGGAAGTGAACATACTGTATCAAGATAATGTTCTTTCGACTTCAAGGAAGCTTTATGGCCAGATGTAGATGGGGACATTCCCTGGGCAGAATGGAAAGTAAGCAGATCACAAGAAAGCATGCAATAGTTTTTCCCTACTCTTGACTAAAGCTGTAATATGACTTGCTGATTCAAGTTCCTGCAGCCTTGAGTTCCCTCCAGTAATAGAGAGCATCTTAAAATTTCTCACTAAAATAAAAACTTTCTCTCAATAATCCAAGGAAAGGAAGGAAGGGGGATAAAGGAAATAAAACTGATGTGTGTCAATTAAACAATGAAAATTCTGAGCCTACTATGGGGGCATGTGCCTGTAATTCTACCTTCCAGGTGGGTGAAACAAGAAGATTGGTACAAGATCTGTCCTCACAACACAAGGGGTTTGAGGCCAGCTTGCACTACATGGGTCTGTATAACAAACAAACAAAGAAAAAAGAAACAAACACAAATAGGGGAGATGAAACTTGAAAACAGCCAAGTAGTTTAATCATTACATCCCCTTCAGAAGGTAATGTCCAGATAAATTTATATTTCTTGATGTACTGACAGAAAACAAAAAGGACAGGCCTTGGTTTTCCTATTGTTCTCATATAATTTGAGTGAGGATGCTTTTCTTGTAGCCACTCAGATTTGGGGCATCATTTTTTTTTCTGTTAATAAATGCACAGTCCGGCAATACTCACTAAGATGCTATATTAATTGTTGGGATCCAAAGATCTCAGGACTTGGCAAGAGATCCTAGGCCATGCTTGTCCGGCCACTAGTTGTATATTAACCTTCACATAGCTTCTTAGAACCTCAGCTCAAGAAAAGACACAACTTCATCCAGTCCTACACCCACAGTCTCAGTCACCTAGGCAACCCTTCCTGGACCTCTTACTCATGAACTCTTTACCCTGCCAAACATCCTCCTTGTGGCTTCCTAATATTCTGCCTACACTAACATCTAGTGCACAAACAACCCATTCTAGTTGTCCCCATATCCTGATCTCCTGACTACATAAGCTAGCCTAAGAAAAATAAGAGTGCCGCTTGATCAGAATCCTGTTTTGTGGTCATTCTTTCTGTGTCTCTTGTCCCCATTCCCTATCCTTTACACTCTTGCCCCAGGTTGATGTCCTGCAGGTCAGGACAATTAATTAGGCACTGATATATTACTAGGATATATCCTGGTTAAGTAAAAACAACAGCTTTTTGTGTTTTATATGAAGCAGTAACAAACATCTGAAAATAATCTTTTATATATTATGTCAAAATGTAAAAACTTTCTATTTTCATTTTTATACCATTTGATTTTAAGGTATCTTTCACACATAAGCCAAAACATGGCTACAGCTTGGTTGTCTGTGATTTGTCATACATATCATACATGCATATGTATACACATGCCTCTGACTCAAACACATAAACATAGACAGATATACATACCACAACATACAATGTGTATATACACATACACATGCACACATAAGCAGGTACATGCACACACACATATCCTACACATGTATGCACATGCATATACACAAGCACAATTAAAAGTGAGAAGTATAAGAAAAATATAACAGTATTGTTTTTGATGTTTTTGAAGTTAAGAGTCAACCTCTATGAGTTTAATTCAAAGGAATATGAATTTATGTCAATAAAGAAATATTCTCCCCTACTATCAGAGTCCTTATAAGCAACAAAAGGAAACTAAAGACACAGACTTTCAAATTTCCCAGAACTCTCCTGTTTTAGAATAGTGAAGATATCTCTCCCTTAATCCCTTAGAAATGTCATGGGAAGTCTGGCAATACAGTTACTAGACAGTAACATTGTTTTTCTTATTGTTCTCAGTCTATACCACCCCTTCCCTTCCTGTGGTAGGAAAAGCAGCCAAAAAATTAAGGTTGTCAGTGTCTGTTCTGTGCAATTTGTAATTCTTTGTATGTATTGCAAAGAAAATAATTATTGTCAACATCCATACCACCCTGAATGTGCCCAATCTTTTCTGATCTCAGAAGTTAAGCAGGGTCAAGCCTGGTTAGTACTTAGATGAGACACCACCTGGGAATACCAGGTGCTATAGGCTTAAAGAAAAAAAGAATTATCTATTAAAAGAACTGCAAAATTGGATAACACATACTCAAAACAGGTGTATATGATGGTATGCATGGGTAATACATGAAGGGGCTGAAGACATAATAGTAAAGAAAACTTACTTGGAAAAACCTGCATAAGGTTTATTATCTGGGCAAAGTCTAATATGCTCCTGTTATAGATCCTACAATTAGAAAATTTTGTGGAACACTTCAAGTCTAGCAGAAATTCCAGAATAGCCTTGGATGACTGGAGTAAATGTAAAAGCAAGTATCTGGAAATGTAGTAATGTTTAAAAGGTTTGCTACATGATATCAAATAGACTCAGCTCTCTTTTTTTCTTTGGTGAGGCCATGGAGAATTTAGTTTGCCTATACAGTGACAAATGTGCTGGAGAACAGCACACAGCAGTTTCTTGAGATGTTACATAGTAGCTTTTCTAAATAAGGTGGGGTAATAGTAGAATAGGTTGCTACATATCTGTATATATTTGGTAACAGTGAGAAAGCCTGTAACCCAAATGAACTCAAAGGCTAAAGAAATAATGTTTCTTTTAGTAGCAAAATAGGTAACATGGCCAGATAAACAACCTGAAAAAGATGTTAGTGATTTTCAAGTAGCAATATATATGGGAATCTAATGCATTAGTAAGGCTTATGCTTCTAAGGGCTCAAGTTATGGGAGGAAAGACTTATATGCATGGTTACTGAGGGGCCAGTCCATTACACAGAGGAGGGCAAAGTGGTACACACCAGTTCACATCCTGGTACCCTGGAAGCATTTGCTGGAGGTATTTATTCTTTGTTTGTATTTCCTCTTTTACCTTCAATTCCACCAAGACCAGAAGCATGTGTGAAGTTCCACCAAAATTCAAGGTGTGTTCTCCCTGCCTGCTCGGTTAGTCTTCTCTGAAAATGTCCTCAGACACAAACCCAGCAGTGTGCCTTACTGGTGGTTCATAAGTGTTTCTAAGTCCAGGGAATGTGAGCAGGAATATAAACTATTGTGGTCAGTATTGGTGTTGGTTAATATACAATTGATCAAAAATAGATGAGCAGGAAGCTGGGGTAATTTTCCTTAAGTCAATGTCATAATATCCTAATTTCTTACCATAATCCTCTTCTCAAATCTGGAAACAGAAAGAGTGACCAGGTTTTCAAGAAGAAAAGACCATTTGCCACCATAAAAAACATGTAGGGTCAATTCTCCTGGTCATTCCTGAAAAATGTCTATATTCTGTCACAAAAACACATTGGGGAAATATTCAGACCTTGCATGATGTGTTGGCTAATCAGTTGGTATAGAACTCAGGAGATTGTCCCTGGAAGGACACTGGAACTTAAGGACATCAGCAAAGAGATGCCAGTGGGACCTCAGCATCGGGTAATCGTCAATGCTAGAGTGTCTTTTTGTCAAAATCCTTAGTATAAATACCACACAGGGTTCCTAGCCATATAGGAATATAGCAGTAGGTCCTCTCTACCTGCTGCTCCAGGAGGTCCATGTCAATGTATATGATAGCTAATGATGATACTATTTCCCAATTGGGCAGAATGCCTGAGCTTTGAGATAGCAACAGACCAAAGTAGATGTCAATTATGTAATTAATAGCTTTGGAAGCCAGGCAGACACTTTTTACAGAACCCAAGACACAACAGAAAAGTCCTCATTAGAGCAACACATGGAAGAGTTGTGGGATTCCAGCAGTCTCTAGGACCAACAGCATGTCACACATGCTTGGGCAAGCTGCAGACATAAAGTTACAAAGATAGCTTCTTGGTTGATGGAGACCAGCATAGCCATAGGATTAGGAATGCCTGGAATAGTTGGAGCCTGGGGATATAGTTTAGTATTAAGCTAGAGACTTCCATTATATCTGAATCCACATGGGTTTTGGAGAGTCCCTGACTTAGATTTTGAGCATATCATTAACATATGTACTATGAACAACATTATTGTACATGAACAATGACCTTTGTCACTACCTCTAAGAGTCTGCAGCAATGCCATACTTATCAGTTTTCTAAAATCCATTATACTAGAGTAGATTCATTATCCTAATTCCTGCCAGAGATTTGCTAACCACTTTTTTTGAACAATTGACCTTTCATATAAAGAAAGCACCTCAACACTTCCAGTAAGACTATAATGGCTTCTCTCCAAAGGCAAAGTAAAAGCAATCCAAAACAACAACAAAACATCACATTTGCTTCAGTTTTTGTTGTTGTTGTTGTTCTTGGCACCACTAAATGTTAATAGTTATTTTATTTTATTTATTTATTTTTGACACATCAGATTTCTCACAACATGTCATTTTCAAAATGTAAGGTACTTGAGGAGGCTATTGACTTTTTCTGGGCAATTGGACTGAAATCTTAAGTCAGCCATGTGTGAGGTTATTTATGGTGGCTATTTTGTGGCAGGCAACTTACTGTAGCTCTGGTCATGTTCTTTATTTTTAACAACATTCATTTGTTGTTTACTTATTGGACTTCTTAGCATTCTATGATGTGTTCAGAGATAAAATATTATACAGTTTTGAAAAGTAAATGAGGTGCTTAAATTTAAATTTCTTTTATGTATTATGCTTTATTTCCCCCCTTTTCTTTCTTTGCCCTGATATCTACTGAGCTATTCCATCATTGAGGTATCTCTTATACTGCAGTATCCATCTCTATGCCTGTTTCTAGAATTTCTTCCTGCTGGTTTATTTCTATGTTTTTATTTTAGACCTTTGCCTTTGTGACACACAATTGCAGTGCAATGCATATGTAATGGAAATACATGGCAAATTACACTGTGGGGCTGGATGTCTGGATGGCATTTCAGTACTTGTTTGTACCAGGGGTCATAGCCAGAATATTGAACAATATAAATCTACTGACTTATTTCTTGGGTCAGAAGTATAAGTCAAGGCATTGGCAGGAAGAATTGCTTTTGATCCAGTGAGATAGGTAGAGTTATTTTTGCCTCTGTCCTGGTACTGGAAACTTTCCTGGGGCTTTTGGGATTCTTGGCCTATGTTCTGTTATCACAGCCTCTGCCTCTTCTTCACATGGTTTTACTTCCTTTGTCTGAAAAATCACCTTTTAATATTGATATTTGAATCACATTCTCTACGTAATAACTATGCTAAAAACAATGACAGTTAATGGGTAAATTCACTAATAGTATTAGAAATGGTTAGGTGGAAAGCATGACTCTACCTCTTACAACTTCTTTACTGACTTCCCTGAAGGAAACTGCATCTGCTAAAATTGGAATAATGTTACTGCTCACTATATAATGTTTAACAAGGATCAAGGGAATTGTTACCTAGGAATAACTTAGATTATGCCCTGCAAATACTAATTACTATGGATAATAAATAACTAATTTTGATAGTTATATATTTTAATGGATGTAAAAATTTATCTGCACTGAATGTTTAATTGAAATATGCCAAAATTTGTATTGTACTCATTTTCAACTAAGAGATTTGGGGTTGAGGGTCATGATATTTGCTAGTAAGTACTATCTATAGTGATGACATTTGACAGTCACCTGTCACTAAAAAGAAAAAAATCAGGCAGACAGACTCACAGAGCTGACAAGAGGGCCTAGCAGGTAAGGTATGAACCACTAATCCTTATGACCTGAGTTAAATCTCAAAACCCATGTGGTAGAAAGATAACCACTCCTTAACTTTGTCCTCTAACAGACATACAGGAACACACACATCCCCCCAAATATCCTCACACACCTCACACTAAACAGACACACACACACACACACACACACACACACACACACACACATACATACATACATACATACATACATACATACATATAAATACCACACAAATACCACAAACACACAGGCACACAGGAACACAACACACACACACCACATACACATTCACCCAAACATAGCATGTACACCAAACAGATACAACACACACACACACACACACACACACACACACACACACACTATATATATATATATATATATATATATATATATATATATATACCCCCACACTATAATAAATAAATAAATAAATTAAAATTTAGATTTAATTGTGTCATATTGCCAGAAAGAATATTGTACATTTTGGTGGTTGTAAGTTCTCCTACCATCTATTAAAAGGAAAGTCATATGACTAACTTTATGGCTGTGTTGAAGAAATCGCTACTGTAGTTGCTTTTATGTGCAATGTTTATAGATTTTTTTGGCATAAAATTCTAAATCTACATTTCCATACATTACTTTAATGGGGAAGAAAAAAAAGAAACAGCCAGAAAATTCTCTCAGGCTGGCTAACCTAAGGAAGGAAAATTTTCAGTATTGTTCAGTGTAAATGAGTAGCATATTGCATTATGATATAGCTGTATAAATGCATGTAATTTTCTAGTTTTATAATAATAAGACATTGAGCTTATTTTTATACATATACTTTCTGGAGAGCCATAAACACCTTTCCACCTGCATGCACACATTGTTTTATTCTGTGATATTGACAAAATGACAAAATTCTTGCTGTAATTTGTTTGCACATTATTTCTAAGTGTGCTTCAAGTACATATGCATAGGGATTATAATGAATATTTAAAGGCAATTAAAAATAAAACAAGAACTCAAGATATCAAAGGAATGGAAAAATTTAAATGATATCATAAAAAGTTCATGTTTCCAGAGCTGCCTATTTTGACAAACTTGATTTTACATTATTCTTATTTTATTTTTATTATATTGTTTGACTTTTATTAACTTGTTTGAGAGCTAGCTGCCATTAAATCTACTACAAATTAAGTTTGTAATTGGACAAACTTTCACTTATTTGATTCATGTATCACCACCTGCATGTTCACATACCCATTACCCTCACTATTTTCTTCTAACCTTTGGTGAGCACTTCTGGGCTCTATGCCTCATCTAATGTGCTTGTTATCATGTTAGATCAGCTTGCATTTTAAAAACAGTGTGGAAATAGATTGAAAAAGAATATGCATATGTTTTGTATGAAAAATGTTTCTGTGCACCTTTCCAGAACTTACTCGCATCCATATTGATTTAAGTAGTTTAATATCTTTATTGCTGAACTATATTATTTTGTTCAACTATATCATGGTTTATCTATGACAGTCCATTAGGTTATTTTCAATTTTGGGTTGTTGAAAGTGAAGATGTTGTATTATTACACTAGCTTCCTGTGAATATTCTCAGATCACTCAAACTAAAGTGTGAGTTAATTGGTAGTATTGCATGTCAATATTTTTTTATTTTTAATTATATTTTTGAGATTATAATATAGTTACAATTCTTCCTTCCTTTTCCTCTCTCCAAACTCTCTCATATACCCCTCTCCACTTTCCA
The DNA here is from genome assembly GCF_003668045.3 of Cricetulus griseus. Classification (NCBI taxonomy): domain Eukaryota; kingdom Metazoa; phylum Chordata; class Mammalia; order Rodentia; family Cricetidae; genus Cricetulus; species Cricetulus griseus. Next base: position 44,689,933 of record NW_023276806.1, on the reverse strand, counting down.
TCAAATTTATGGACACTTTCTTAACTAATTATAATTGCATACATGTTGTGTGATATTTTGTGTTCTGAAAAATAAAGGTTGCTTGGAGATCAGAGAAGCAGAGCAGCTAACCACTAAAGTTCTTGCCTCTAAGAAATGTCAATACAAAGAGTTGAGATTCTGTCTCTTCCCTGCCTTATCACTTCCTGTCTCCTGTCTATACAGACTTCTGGACCTCTATGGTTAACTAGTGACTGGCTTCTCCCTGTGATCTACATCTGGAATCCAATTTTGAGATACAAATTCAAAGAAAAGCTGCTTGCCTGTTGCTTTGTAGCCACCAACTTCAGCCAGAGCTGCACACAGCCTAAGTCACTGCCATCAGCTATATTTTCTTTTTCCCCGAAGCCCTCTGAATGAGTCTGGGATTTTTCTATTGCAGACTCCCTGCACAGGCATTTGAGCTCCAAATGTTGCCTACATTAGCCATTACCACCAGCCAGATCTGGCTTTAGACATCTCCAACCACATGTGCTTCTTCCCCACTATCCCCTGTGTGGATTTTTCAGACAGAAGACTTTCCCTGGATGCCTTACGTGGGCTGCTGCCAAATTGGGTAGCTGCCTTGAAAACCTGCTCTGTCTTCCACTGTTTTATGAAACAGTAGTCAGCCTCACACTTCATGGTTATCTTCACTTTCACCATCAGAAGATTTTCTGAGACAATTGGGAATGCTTAAAATGGGGAATTAGTAAAGGAGAGAGAGAGAAAGAGAGAGAGAGAGAGAGAGAGAGAGAGAGAGAGAGAGAGAGAGTTTTCCCATGTTAAAAAATGAGAGACACTATTACGATGGAATAAGTTAGGTCCCTGTATAATTACACAATACACAATAGATGGTCTTCAAATGAAACAATTAAATAAAGAGATAACCAACTTAATTAGGATTGACATAATGTCAATTATCATTTTGATATTTCTTATTTTATCCCTAAAAATGTTGGTTGATATGAGTGCCAAGTTGATTCTTAAGACTACGAAGACACAAATTGATGGGGAATGTCCTTCTCTGTATATGCTTATCTTATTGGACATCAAAGAAACTCTAGAATTGGCAGAGACATCTTGCTACCTGGACATTCACTCAAAGTTCCTCTGTAACATTGGGGCATCCATCTTCAGACCATAGGCCACAGTGTGTCTGGCACACTCCTCCATTTCAGCAGGAACCCTTCAGGACTGTTCATCTTGAATTGTAAGTTCAGTAGTCACTTTCTTGTGGGTCCTGCATGTCCAGTTGATACAGCAACAAACAGTACAGGCTAGAGCAGTTTCATGTCCAAATGGCTAATCTTGCCATGTTAAGGCAAACTCCATAATGAGTTTCTGTGGTCTTTGATGGAGTTGAAAATAATTATGATAGTTATGGTTATAGTTTTCTTCAGTTATTATAAAAGATATGTTACCCTTCTTTTTATTTAGAGAAAAAAGAGGAGATGGTGGGGAATGACCTCTGTATATGTTTATCTTATTGATTCTTGAATAAAGTACTGTGGCCCACAGGAAAGTAGGATAGGAGGGACTAAGAGTCATGGAGGATTATGGGAAATGTAGTAAAAGGAAGTCTGGTGATACAGGCAGGAAGTGACATAGCAAGAAGACATATATAAGCAAGGCAAGAAGGAAGCCATTCCTTTTTCTCTTCCTCCATCTCTCTGCTCTGGAGCTGCCATGTGATCCCAACAAGAGAAGATGCCAGCAACTGACATCCAATAACATAAGGGTTTATGGTTGATACTTAAGACGGAGCTAGCAAGTAAGAAATCCTAGTCAGTTGGCCAAGCATCATTTGTGCCTAATATAAGTCTCTGTATGTTATTTGGGACCTTAATGTGGTGGCAGGTGGAACTCAGGTGGCCTGGCAGAAAGTGCCCAGATGGCAGAGGGTTCTGGTGGCTGCAGCAGAAAGATTTATCATTACAATAAATTTTATAAAAAACTCATTAAAGGGGCTGGAGAAATGGCTCAGTGGTTAAGAGCACCAGCTGCTCTTCCAGAGGTCCTGAGTTCAATTCCCAGCAACCACACGGTGCCTCGCAACCATCTGTTATAAGATCTTGTACCCTCTTTGGGTGTGCAGATATACATGGAAGCAGAATGTTGTAACATAATAAATAAATAAAATCTTTAAAAACACATTAAAAGAGATCATAGATATACTCAGACTCAAACAGAGGAATTTAAAGGAGAAATAATCTCCACATTACATTTTAAGTTTAGAAAAGAACAGCCCAAGGTTTTCAAACAAAGAACCTCAATTTATTGAGTCATCTTACAGGAACTGCCTAAAGACAGGTATCACCAAGGCTATATAAGAACTGACTGGACTCCTGTGGAAATGCTAGATGTGAGGAGACTTAAGAAAGTCATAATTTCATATGGTAAGCATTCACTTTTTGTGAAGAAGTTAGTTACCTTGAAACAGAATTATCCCACAAGAGTACAGAGACTTGGTTGCAGCAGTATTGGAGCCTGATCCTCAATTATAGTGAAGGACCTGGTGGAAATATGAGACTAGGACCATTGAGAGATTAGGTCAAGAGGTATGGAAATCTCCTAAGACCAACTTCAAGGAGATGGTGATTTTGCTGATATACAAAGACAGTCTATATATGATGACCACATTGGCTCTATGCTGTGCAGCAACTTTGAATGACTGGGACAGAATTAAAGAAGTAAGGAAGAGAACAGAGTCATTTACTAAAGTTATACAGGGCCTCAAAGAAGCCTTCATGGATTTCTTACAAAGACTGACTTCAGCAGTAAATAGAAAGATACAAAATTCAGAAGCTAGACAAATAATAATTGAATTTCTGGCTTTGGCCAATGTTTATTCAAAATGCAAAATGCTAATTAGTCCTTAAAAGGAAAAATCAGCACCCCTTAAAGTAATGGAACTGAAATATGGGCAATAATAGTAAATTTCATAGCCATGATGACACTTAGATAGGAGTGATGATTTCCAGAGGCTTGAAGAAAAACCAAAAAATCAGGTATTTTAATTGTGGCAAATAAGGTTATCTAAAAAGGACTGGAGGTAGTCCAAGAAATAATTTTTTTCTAAGACTAATCCAAACAAAATGTTCTTCCCTTCTGTAGTATTCAGAAGATGTGGCAAAGGCTAACATTGGACTAATAAATATAAGTCAACAAGGAACAGAAAATGTAACCCTTTGCCATCTGGAAACACCTAGGGGGGAACTCTCAAAGCCCCCCCATATCAAATTTTGTTCAGTCATTTCCTGTGACTTTTGGGGAAAATCCTTCCCAGTGCAATTAAAGAGCATAATACTTGTAATAAAAAAAACACTGCTCTGGATGATAGAAGAGCTATAGAAGATGAAACAAAAATTTCAAGAAGAACCATTAAGCAAATATTGTAAAGATTACATTTGAATAAGAGAGGAGTCTTAATTAGAGGATATAAGAGTTCATCAAACAGCATTACAACTCAATCTAAATTAACTTATAAAACTAACAAATGCTTTTCATTTGATCAGATATAACTTGCCAAAAGAGAACCTTCCCAAAGTTAGAGTTAGGACAAGGTTTTGTTTTTGTTTTTTCAGGAGAATGAAGGCATCCAGTTAAGGAATCTGAAGACTACTGAACAAATGAGACATCTGAAGAAAAAGGACAAACCAGCCAGGAAAAAGATGTCTCAAACAAAAGAGTAATTTAGCCTACTAGTGTATCAAATCTCCAACAGGAGGAAATTTCGTAAATCTTCCTTAATGTTTGTTTCTGCTGTTCTTTACAAACATAGATCACAAATGGTCTTTTTGTAGTCACAGTCCAATTTAAAACTAAAGCTGACTTTGTTTTGGAAGTGGCTCTCTCCTTCTTTAATCCCAAGCATGCTTGTTAAAGATTAATCCAAAATCTTTGCCTCATGTCAGAAGAACGACCAGACATCCAAAATTAAGGAACTATTCTATTGCCACACCTCATAATTCTTTGACATTATTTTGACTCTTTAAAACTTTTCAGGTATAAATATTGTCTCAGAATTTATAAGATTTGCCAGGAGGTGGTGTCACATGTCTTTAATTCAAGCACTTGGGAGGCAAATGCATCTCTGTGAGTTTGAGACCAGCCTGGTCTACAAGAGCTAGTTCCAGAACAGCCTCCAAAGCCATAGAGAAACCCTGTCTCAAAACAAAACAAAACAAAAATTATAAGAGTTAATCATATATGTGTCAAATTTTGTCATGATATTAATAGTCATAAAGAGTACTGATTAATTTTAGAGAAATGCTGCATTATCTTCTTTAACATGATTTTGGGTTTGAGGCTCTATCAGGTAACTAGAAATTAAGCTTTTGTACTCTGGATATATATATATATATATATATATATATATATATATATATATCATATTATGGTTCTTTAAACTGTCTGAGATCTGCTGCATATGACATTTAGAATGTTTAAGTTTTCTGCAGTGAACCAAGACCATGCCTAACAACAATCTGTTTAGTTCCCCCCCCCCAAAAAATGATGGGGCCTCACAAAGAAATTCTACCTGGATTCATAGCTTTTATCAGATTACCATACTTTATATTCTTTATTTATAGTCTTGTCTTCAAGAGCTAGTTCCAGGACAGCCTCCAAAGCCACAGAGAAACCCTGTCTCGAAAAATCCAGAAACAAAAAGAAATGATTATTAAATCTTCATAATATTTTTCATTTTCCAGATATCAAGAGAAAAATTTTATCTATCCTTTCATGCATTTTTCAGTCACTTGTTTATTAAAGTATTGGAAGTGACCATTATCTCATTGGCTAATCTTCCATTGTTTACTATATCCTATATTCTTTTATATTTTCAAGAATTGTGTGTGTGTGTGTGTGTGTGTGTGTGTGTGTGTGTGTGTGTGTGTGTGTATTGGCTTAGCTCTTAACTAGGTGTGTGGCAAATTAGTGGCTTAGCTCTGAACTCTGATCTTCAGGCAAGCTTTATCTGTTATATTACAAACAATATATCATTACAACTGATAGGAGCAGATGCAGAGACTCACAGGCAAACACTAGGTTGAGCTCAGTGTATTCTGCAGAAGAGGAGAAAGCAGGATAGTAGGATTCAGTCAAGTCAAGGACATCACAAGAACACAGCTCACAGAAGCAACTAACTGGTATTCACAGTGGCTCACAGAGACTAAAATGGCAATTGGGGAGCCTGTATGGGTCTGACATTGGTCCTTTGCCTAGATGTTGTTTGTTTAGCTTGTTGTTCTTTTGAAACTCCAAAAAGTGGTATTGGGTTCTCTCTCTGACTCTTTGCCTGATTTTGGGGCCCAATTTCCCCTACTGGGTTTATCTCATCCAGCCTTTATTTGTGCCTATTCTTACTGTATCTTGTTATGCCATGTGTGGTTGATATCCCTGGAGGCTTGTTGTTTTCTGAAGGGAAACTAAAGAGGAGTGGATCTGAGGGAGAGGAGAGATGGAGGAGGAATGGAGAGGAGTGGAAGGAGGGGAGCCTCTAGTCTGGAACTAATATATGAGAGAATTATAAATAAATCTTAGTCCTGCTAACTTATATATTACATTAACTAAATTATATATGCTAAAACCATATAGGGTATTTAAGTAATAATTTGGCCTTGTTGTGTCATACATTTTAGGTAAGCACTAGCTTTTGCTCATAAATATGTAGCTAAGAATTATCAGTTGTATTCATGAAATATATAGATTTCTCATTTTCACAGCATGCTTGGTCTTAAATTTGAATTTATGAATTATAGACTATGAAATTATAGTTGTTTTATTTCATCTTTAAAATCCCTTAATAATGTATTCATATTATAGTCATCCAATAATATGTATCCCCATTTTCATGAAATTTTGCATAAGCACATTACAAATGCTATTTCAAAGTTTTTCTTTAATGCCTGGTTGTTAGTTAAGAATTAATGAACTTATTCAGGGTTAGATAGTAGAGATAGAAGGAGGGCTTCAGTGTTTAGGGAATCTGGGTTAATTTTAGAGAGACAGAAAAGCAAGGCACACTCTTGTGACACACAGTGACAGCTGAAACTGTGACATTTTTTTACTAGGGACCATTCACTCTGGTGACATGATTCTTGTGTGTATCTGCTTGGCATGAATTGACTGGTAGTGGATTTCATAGTCTTAAGAAACTCTGCTTAGTTATTCATCCTGTCAATTCAAACTCACGAAGCAGTGGATAGCTTCAAGTGCAAAGAAGCTACTGTCCTCAACTGGGGATCTCTGATCTGTGTTCCTATGAAAAATCTTGAGCCCGCAAGTCCCTACTTTATTAATGTCTGAGTTCCAGTTTTCTCTTATTAGCCTCATGAGGCTGACAGAAGCTCTGATCAGGTTCTGAGCCCTCAATAGCTATTTTCTACCCAATTTCCCAGCCTCTCAACTGTATAGTTAAAATGTTAGCAAGAGCCTGAATAGTAAAACTAAGGAAGAATTTCTAAAAAAAAACTTCAATGAGTTTCTGTTCTTTGGGGATTTTTATCCCTGCTAGAGGTCTAAAGCTACAAAATACATGCTTTTAAAATTCTATATCTTTTCTTTTTTTTATTCCATAAGTAGAAAAGTCAGCTAACTTAAAAAGGCATTCCTTCTGAGTAAAGCTATTTAAATAAAATGTTTTAAAGTAGGTTTCCGAAATTGCTATTAAAGTTACTCAAGGGCTAGGGAGATGGCTCAATGAGTAATGTGCTAGCTACTCAAGCATGAGGACTTGAGTTCAGATCCCCAGAACCCAAGGAAAATCAGAATTAGGCAGCATGGGTCAGTAACCACTGAGCTGGGACAGGGTAGAGCAGGCCTAAGCATGTCCAGTGTTATCACTGGCCAGCCAATATAGCTGGAAAAGTTATCTACAGTTTCAGTAGGAGAGCATGTTTGACAAAAAGTAATAGAGTATGATGAATAAGCATCGCTTAACTCTGGCCTCTGGCCTCTGGCTTCTACATGCATATTCACCAATGAGGGGAACTATATACATGTACATGTGTAAAAATGCATATGCAAATATAAAGACACCACACACAACACACATCTCACACACACACAACACACATCTCACACACACATACACATACATACATGAACACACACACACACACACACACACACACACACAAAGTTGCTGGAAAATCGGGTAAGAAATCAAAATTACACTGTTCAAGATAGTGCTACCTAGTATTCCAAGTACATCTATTCAACCAAAGGAAAATTTTAGCCATTGCTTAAATAAATGTGAAAATGTAAAAAGATAAGCATTGTTTATAGACATTTCATTTGCAGGGGAGGTTCAAGAAAGAGATTATCTGTAGCTTTGGAGCCTGTCAAGGAATTCACTTTGTAGACCAGGCTGGCATTGAACTCACACAGATCCTCCTTCCTCTACCTCCCATGTGCTGGGATTAAAGGAGTGTGCCACCACCATCTGGCCTTTATAGACATTTGTAGCCATAAGTGATATAAAGAATGCATTATTTCACTAGCAGGGACAAATTTGTTTTTCAAGATACAATGACATTTCTCCAAAGTTTTAGATGCTGCTCAGAAATTCCATTACTCACAGGACACTTCACTGATCCCCACAGTGTGTACCAAGCCAGACAGACTGCCTAATAAGAAAAAGAGAGGACAATGTGACTTATTTCGATTAACATGCAAAAACTACAGGCATCATGGAGGTATAACTGTCAGCATAATAAAGTATCTGACAAAGCAAACCAAAAAACCTAGGAAGAATTAGGTAAAGATATTTCTAGGAGTGTTTCAACAGTCACAGGGCCTGTTTTGATGTCATCCTCTTTCACCTCTCCGTCTTACAATTTTGTCCAATCCATACCACCAAGGCAAGGCTGGAGTGCATGTTTGATTTAGCATAATCATTTGCCTAGATTCCTTTGTTTTCCCTCCAGTAAAATGAATTATTAAAGATTGAATATAAAGGACACTAAGTAACAATTTTCATTTTTTAACATCATCATTGAGATATTCCAAATAGAGACAGTTTTTGGAGTTAGATCTGAAGTTTCCCAAAGAAATGTTCAATCCAAATTTTGGATCCTTACCCATCTTTGAGCTATTACATTGAAGAAACTTTTCAAATGTGCCTGATCTAAATTCATACCTGGCTTTAGTTCTCCTACTTTCTGGGTGATGAACAATGCCTGAAACCCATGTAAATAAGAAAGGAGAAAACTGAATCCAGAGTTGATCTGATTTCCATATGTGCACTGTGGGAAGCATGGGCCCTTTCCTTCTACTCTCACACATTATTCACACACATCATAAGAATAAATAAAAATTTATCAAACAATAAAATCATCAATCAATTTTTAAAAAGCTGCTTGGGGTTACTACTTAAAAGCAAATACACAGAGCTGCTTTGGATTATGAGGATAAGGAGGAACCAATAGCAAAGCTTCGCTCACACACACGAGTTTGAAGGGTGAAGCATAATATTAAATGTAACTGACTATCCAGGCTCAGATTCAAAATATAAAAGGGAAGTAAATTTGAGTAAAAACTGTAGTTTGCTACTTATCTCAAATTCCATCCTGAGTTTGAGACAACAAAGAAAAATGCCTATAACTGTCCACAAAATCAAAAACAAGGGTCACTGAAAGCAGTTGTTTCTTCCTTTTTTGGCCTAAGAAGGTTCACATTGTACTTGTCTGAGAGCAGTTTTCATGTCCAATTGAGTAACAGCTACCACTCTTCTAGGACTCTCTACAGCTGCTTCTTTAGTTGTGTTGCAGTCTTCTGGCCTTGCTACTCTTGCAAAACATAATTTATATTTTCTTAATTTCATTATTTTGAACAACTACTTGCTGACTCCAGTTGTCTCTGCTCTATTGTTTGAGAAGTGCTCTATTCAAATTTCAAGTTGTCTCACTCAAGGACCAAAGTGACTTTCAAGTTTTACAGCAACAGTACTAACCAGATAACAAAACAAGTGACTTGAAGCATTGAAAAAAACAATGTATATACTTTCAGTGTATGGACATCTATGTGATTCTGATTGGATGCATGTGAACTACATGAGTACAGGTAACCACAGAGGTAGGAAGATCCTTGAAACTGGAGATGCAGATGGTTGTGAACTTCCCAACATGGGTGGTGGGAACTGAACCCTATTCCTTTGCAAAAGCATGCTCATTCTAATGACACCACAGTATTAAATGACAAGTTCAACTAGAGAAGAGAATTCCTGCACTAGATAATAGGATTATATCTCAAGGACAAGTCAGATAATCTTGCTCTTCCATGGACTGCAGTCCAATGGTATACTTCTGTGTTTGTTGCTGTCTACAGTCTTTTACTTAATTTTAAGTTAGTTGGGTTATTTTTCTTTTCTTGTAGGGATAACAAAAAAAATTTATGCTGGCAAAGTAAAGAATAAATGTTTCCCACTCCTTTTTTTGATTAAAAATAATCAAATTGACCATTGTCACCAGAGATTCAGCTAAATAAACTGGTATTGTTGAGATGAGTCTCCCAGATCTAAGTTTAATCTCTTATACCAGTCTGCTAATTGTAAGTTCAGTGTTCTTCCACAAAAAGAGAAAGGATCTTTGGTTTTTTATTAGCAAGAAAATTATTTTACTTGTCATTCCCAGGTCCCTCTACCTCCCCTCCTCCCTAGCCCTGCCAACTAATGCCTTACCCATCCTGAAAGACCCCCGGAGACTCAGGCTTCCAGGATCTCAGCCCAGGACCACATTCAGCCCAATCATCAGGCAGAGTCGAAAACTTGATGCAAATTGCAAGAGGCTTTTGTGTAGTTGTTTAACGAGCTAACCCCATGTTAGTTAGGGTCTTTCATCCACCCACTATGGCAGATGGCTAGGAAAGACAGCTCGAACCATCTGCATAGAGATCTTATAGGGCAGCATAAGGGGAGTGTCTAGGGGTCAGCACAGGCTCAGGATTGGTGTGCCTCCAGGCTTGGAGGGTTTCCCTGTGTTGATTGGTCAACTGGTTATTGTGGCCCAAAGGCACTCCCAGGGTGGTTGCTATGCTCTTCGAATCATTGCTGTGCACTTGTCCATAAAACACACCCAGAGCAGTAAAGCATAGCACTACCAGCTAACTTCTGATTGGTTCCTTGCCACAAGGCAGGCATCTGACCTCCTAGTGACCAAGACAAGGTCAGGCAAGTACGTGTTCGGCTGTTATGGCTGCCAAAATGAGGAGCTGGTCCCTTCAATCCTATACCCTTTCTGCTCCCCAGGAAGGGTAAGGCCTTGCATAGGGGGTCTTCAAAGTCTGCCATATTCTTTAGGATAGGGCCTAGGGCAACCCCCTTTTGTCGAGGCTCAGGGAGTATCCCTCTATGTGGGATGGGCTCCTAAAGTCCATTCCTATAGTAGGGTTAAGTACTGATCCACTGCAAGAAGCCCCATAGATTTCCAAGGTCTTCTCATGGACACCCACATTCAGGGAGTCTGGACACCTTTGCTCATCAGTCCTCTTCTCTGCATATGGATTTAGTTCAATTCAAGGATTAGCTGTGTGTGTCTGCTTCTACTTCCACCAGCTGCTGGATGAGGGCTATGAGATGGCATATAAATTAGTCATCAGTCTCATTATCAGGAGAGGGCATTTAAGGTAGCCTCTCCTCTGTTGCTTAGATTGTTAGTTGGTGTCATCTTTGTAGCTCTCCAGACATTTCCCTGGAGCCTGATATCTCTTTAAACTTATAATGTCCCCCTCTATTATATTATCTCTTATCTTGCTCTCTTTTGTTGTTCCCCCAACTCAACCTCTCTGCCCCATCATGTCCTCTTAACCCCTTCTCTTCTCCCCTTCTCATTCTCCTAACTTCCTCCTGCCCCCATGCTACCAATTTGCTCAGGAGATCTTGTCTCTTTCCCCTACTCCAGGGGACCATGTATGTCTCTCTTAGGGTCCTCCTTGTTTACCAGCCTCTCTGTCATCCTGGGCTGTCTAAAATCCACATATGAGTGAGTACATACAATGTCTGTCTTTTTGTGACTGAGTTACCTCGCTCAGAATGGTTTCTTCTTGTTCCATCCACTTGCCTGCAAATTTCAAGATTCCATTGCCATTTTTTTTTCTGCTGAGTAGTACTCCATTGTGTAAATGTACCACATTTTTCTATTCATTCTTCAGTTGAGGGGCATTTATTTTGTTTCCAGGTTCTGGCTTTTACAAGTAATGCTGCTATGAACATAGTTAAACAGATGTCCTTGTGGTAGTCATGTGCTTCTTTTGGGTAAATGGCTAAGAGTGGAATTGCTTGATCTTGTGGTAGACTGATTCCCATTTTCCAGAGCAATTGCCATACAGATTTCAAAAGTGGATGTACATGTTGGGATGCCCACCAGCAGTGGAGGGGTGTCCCCCTTTCTCCACATCCTCTCCAGCATAAACTGCCATTGGTGTTTTTTATTTTAGCCATTCTGACAGGTACCTCAAAGTTGTTTTGATTTTCATTTCCCTGATGGCTAAGGATGTTGAACAGTTTCTTATGGGCCTTTTAGCCATTTTAGATTTCTCTATTGAGAATTGTCTACTTAGTTTTTGTACCCCACTCTTTAATTGGATTGTTTGGTGTTTTGGAGACTAGCTTCTTGAGTTCTTTATAAATTTTGGAAATCAGCCCTCTGTCAGATGTGGGGTTGGTGAATATCTTTTCACAATCCATGGGCTGTCGTTTTCTCTTGTTGACTATGTCCTTTGTCTTACAAAAGCATCTCAGTTTCAGGAGGTCTCATTTATTAACTGTGGATCTCAGTGTTTGTGCTACTGGTGTTATGTTCAGGAAACAGTCTCCTGTGCCAATTCATTCAAGGGTATTTCCCACTTTCTCTTCTAATAAGTTCAGTGTCGCTGGGTTTATGTTGAGGTCTTTGATCCATTTGAACTTAAGTTTTGTGCATGGTGATAGATATGGATCTATCTGCAGTATTCTACATGCCAGCATCCAGTTATGCCAGCAACATTTGTTGAAGATGATTTCTTTAGTTTATTGTGTAGCTTTGGCTTCTTTGTCAAAAATCAGGTGTTCATAATTGTGTCGGTTAATATCAGGGTTTTCAACTCAATTCCATTGTCTACTTGTCTATTTTTGTGCCAATACTAAGCAGTTTTCAGGACTATAGCTCTATAATAGATCTTGAAATCAGGGATGGTGATGCCTCTGGAAGTTCTTTTATTGTAAAGGATTTTTTTGGCTCTCCTAGGCCTTTTGTTTTTCCATATAAAGTTGAGAATTATTTTTCAAGTTCTGTGAAGAATTGTGCTGGGATTTTCAGGGTATTGCATTGAATCTGTAAATTGCTTTTGGCAAGATTGCCATTTTTACTATGTTGATCCTACCTATCCAAGAACATGGGAGATCCTTCCATTTTCTTGTATCTTCTTTAATTTCTTTCTTTAAAATTTCTTTCTCAAAATTCTTATGATACAGGTCTCTCCCTTTTTTGGTTAGCATTACTCCAATGTATTTCATGTTGTTTGTGGCAATTATAAAGGGTGATGGTTCTCTGAATTCTTTCTTGGCACATTTATCATCCATATATAGTAGACCTTATATATGGAGTTAATCTTGTATCCTGCCACTGTGCTGAAGGTGTTTATCAGGTGTAGGAGTTCCCTGATAGAGTTTTTCAGTTCACTTATGCAGACTATCATGTCATCTGCAAACAGTGAAAGCTTGACTTCTTCCTTTCCAATTTGTATCCTCTTGATCTACTTTCTTGTCTTATTGCTCTAGCTAGAACTTCAACGACAATATTGAGGAGATATGGAGAGGGTGGACTGCCTTGTCTTGTTCCTGACTTTACAGGAGTAACTTTGAGTTTCTATTTATTTTGATGTTGGCTATTGGATTACTGTATATTGTTTTTATTATGTTCAGGTATGTTCCTGTTATTCCTGATCTCTCCAGGACCTTTATAATGAAGGGATGTTGGATTTTGTCAAAGGCTTTTTTAGCATCTAGTGATTTGATCATGTGGTTTTTCTTCTTCAGTTGGTTTATATGGTGGATTACATAGCAGATTTTCAAATGTTGAACCAACCCTGCATCCCAGGGATGAAGCCTACTTGATCATTGTGGATGATTTTTCTGATATGTTCTTGGATTCGGTTTGGCAGTATTTTATTGAGTATTTTTGGATCTATGTTCATGAGGGATATTGGTCTGTAGTTCTCTTTCTTAGTTGTGTCTTCGTGTGGCTTGTGTACCAAGGTTATTGTAGCCTCATAAAAAGAGTTTGGCAATGTCCTTTCTGCTTCTATTATGTGGAACAATTTGAGGAGTATTGGTATTAGCTCTTCTTTGAACTTGTGGAAGAATTCTGCAGTGAAGCCATCTGGCCCTGGGCATTTTTGGTTGGGAGACTTTTGATGACTTCTTCTATTTCCTTAGGGATTATAGGTCTGTATAAGTTGCTTGTCTGTTTTGATTTAATTTTGGTAATTGATATCTGTCCAGAAAATTGTCCTTTAAATTTTCAAATTTTGTGGAGTACAGGTTTTCACAGTATGACCTGAAGATTCTCTGGATTTCTTCAGTGTTCGTTGTTAGCTCCCCCTTTTCATTTTTGATTTTGTTAAATTGCATGTTCTCTCTCTGCCTTTTTGTTAGTTTGGATAAAGGTTTGCCTATCCTGGTGATTTTCTCAAAGAACCAACTCTTTTTATATTGATTTTTTGAATTGTTTTCTTTGTTTCGACTTAATTGATTTTTCCCTCATTTGATTATTTCCTGGCATCTACTCCTCTGGGGTGAATTTGCTTCCATTTGTTCTAGATCTATCAGCTATGATGTCAACTCTCTGGTGTGAGTATTCTCTAGTTTCTTCATGTGAGCACTTAGAGCTATGAACTTTCCTGTTAGTACTGCTTTCAAAATGTCCCATAAGTTTAGGTATGTTGTGTCTTCATTTTCATTGAATTCTAGGAAGTCTTTAATTTCTTTATCTATTTCACCAGGAATGGTGAAATAATTGCATCAAGAATGGTACAATTGCATGTTGTTCAATTTCCAGGAGTTGTTTGGTTTTCTGCAATTTGTCTTGTCTTTGAATTCTAAATTTAAAGCATGGTGGTCTGATAAGACACAGGGGATTATTCCAATTGTTTTGTACCTGTTGAAGTTTACTGTGTTGCCGAGTATTTGGTTGATTTTTGAGAAGGTTCCATGTGATGCTGAAAAGAAGATATATTCTTTTGTGTTTGGCTGGAAAGTTCTGTAGATGTCTGTTAATCCCAATTGGGTCATAACTTCTGTTATTTCTTTTGTCTCTTTGTTAAGTTTCTGTCTGGTGGTCCTGTCCAGTGGTGAGAGTGGGGTGTTGAAGTCTCCCACCATTACTGTGTGAGGTCTTATTTGTGATTTGAGTTTTAATAATGTTTCTTTTTACAAATGTTGGTGCCATTGTATTTGGGGCATAGATGTTTAAAATTGAGACTTCTTCCTGATGGATTTTTCCTGTGATGAATATGAAATGACCTTCTTCATCTCTTTTGATTGATTTTAGTTTGAAGTCTAATTTGTTAGATACTAGGATAGCTACACCAGATCTTTTATTGGATCCATTTGATTGGAATATCTTATCCCAACCCTTTATTCTGAGGTAGTGTCTGTCTTTGAAGTTGAGATGTGTTTCTTGTCTGCAGCAGAAGGATGGATTCTGTCTTCGTATCCAATCTTTTTAGCCTGTGTCTTTTTATAGGCAAGTTAAGACCATTAATATTGAGGAAAATTAGGGTCCATTGATTGTTTATTCTTATTTGTTTTTGATTTGTTGTAGGTAGGGGTATTGTATGTGGATTTCTCCTGCTTTTTCTTTGGGGTTTTGGTAAAATGGGATTATCTATTGCCTATGTTTTTGTGAGTGTAGTTAATTTTTTTAGTTTGGAGTTTTCCATCCAGTACTTTCTGTAAGGCTAGATTAGTGTTTACATATTGCTTAAATCTGGTTTTGTCATGGAATATTTTATTGTCTCCATTTATAGTGATTGAAAGCTTTGCTGGTTATAGTAGTCTGGGCTGGCATCCATGTTCTCTCAGAGTTGGTAGAATATCTATTCAGGTCCTTCTGGCTTTCAGAGTGTCCATGGAGAAGTCAGGTATAATTCTGATAGGTTTGCCTTTATATGTTGCTTGACCCTTTTACTTTGCTGCTCTTAATATTCTTTCTTTATTCTGCACATTTGGTGTTTTGATTATTATATGAGGAGGGGACTTTCTTTTGTGGTCCACTCTATTGGCATTCTGTAGGTTTCTTGTTCTTTCACTGGCTTGTCTTTCTTTAGGTTGGGAGAGTGAGACAGAATGTTTGTTGAGCAACATTTTAGAAATGCCTCTCATACTAAAACAGAAACATTATGGCAAGTTAAAACAAAAAAGTTAAAGTGTTCTAACCAACTTCCATACTGTTGCCCAAAGAGAGCAAGTTTTGATTTTATGGTGGCAGAGTTGTATCAATACTTAATTTTGATCAAATTATGACATTTTATATAATATATAAAGGATTTTAAAATACCTCATAGCATCAGTAAAATATTATCATTTAAGATTTAAAAAATACTTTAACTTTGACCTCTGAGTGCTTATTTTCAGTAGCTTTGGTAAGTGAGAAATTGACTTTTACATTTTAAACAGCTTAAGGGGAATCAAGAAATTGTTACAGTTAAAATGTTCTTTCTTTTGTTTTGCTTGAGACTGAGTCATATTCTTTTGTGTAGCTCTGGATATCTTGAAGCACACAATGAAGATCAGATTGGCCACAATCTTATAGACAGGTGCTTGTCTTTTCCTCCCAAGAGCTTGAATTAAAGGCATGTACCACAATGTCCAGCCAGGCAAGATTTTATAAATGAAAAAACAAACATGAATGCTAAAAAAGCTGCATATAATTTGTCATTTGGAATGACCTAATATATAAATCAAGGTTATCTCAATGTTAAACTATAATGATAATATCTCTCTCCATTTTATATCTATTCCCCCATCTGTGTCCATGTATGTTTAGAGTGTGATATTTTATTGTGTTCTGACAAATAAAGCTTGCTTCAAGTCAGAAGAGTAGAACTAGCCACCAGCTGACCTAAATTAGCCATAGAGGTTTGAAGGAGAGACAGGAAGTAGTAAGTCAGGTTGGAGAGAGGATCTCAGCCCTTTTATGATAGAGGAACAGGAAAGTTAGGAGGTGGCTGGTGGCTGCTCCCTGCTTCTCTGATCTTTCAGGTTCTTACCTGATATCTAACTTTCCATTTTTTATTGACGAAGATTAATTAGATTAACACCACTATATATATATACATATATATATGTATATATAAATATACATATACATATATATTTATATATGTGATTCAGCTAACATTAATTTATTCAGGCTTTCAGTACTGAACCCAACTTAGGGAAAATGACTTATTTTCATTTAAGACTAGGCACAAACAAAAGTTTATCCCTGAAGCATCAGTAGAAAACCATGATTAATACTTCACTATGACCACATTAACAATAAAAAGGAAAGACTGTGTGATGGGAAAGTTTTCATCATGAAAAATTGAAGAAATAGGATACTTATAAATAAAGTAAAGATATTACCTATCTAACCTGGTAGTTTAAAAGTAAAGTTCTAAATAATAATTAAACAAAATGAAGATGAGACAAATGACATATGTTCTTACTTAACTTTGTTGTCCTTGAGTTAACCTGTTAATATAGTTTCTTTCACAATTGATAAATCCACAGCCTTCATGAATGTGAATCCAGATAAGAGAGCCAATAAAATAGCCAATGAAAACTGAAAACAGGGTGTGTGCCTGTTCCTTGTATGTGTGGGTGTTTCTCAATGCTTTGTTACATCCCACAAATATGCTTCTATGATAATTATCTTGTATTTAATTGAGAGAGAGGAGGGGAAAGGAAAGAGGAAAAAGAGGGGGGAATCATTTAAGGGAGGGAATATTCCTAAGTACTTTGCCAGAGTAATTTGCAGTTCTTCCTTCTCTACTGAAGTCTGGTCATAAACCTAAGTATTTTCAAAGTTTTCAGCTATGTTATATACTACCTGTCACGTTTCAGCCACAGTGATGAGTGCTGACAGACTTGGCACTTCTTTCCAAAGGACATACCGCTTTTCCTCTCACACCATTCTGCATTCATCACTCTGTTCATCCATATACTCCAGTGGAGGTTTTCTGTCTTTTAATCTATTATTTATTTACTCTGTAATTAAATAGAATATATTTAAAATTTGTGTTCATATTACCAATATAATATTACCAACCAGCTACCATGATGAATTAAAGTAAAAATTGCCTTCCCCATTTCTTAATTTTTAGTCATTGATTTCATTTACTTCTTATTATTGTCATGGTAGAAAAACTTGTACAGTATAGCATAACATTTTAGTTTTCTATTTCCTAAACCTAAACTTTTGTCCTGGTATCCATGAGTATAGATAACTTATTACAACTTAGTAAAGGCAGGATCATTAATGATCTGGACATTTCTCTAGTGCCTGATTTCTCTTTAAACCTATAAAGATCCCTCTATTAAGGGATCTCTTTTCTTGCTCTTCTCTATTTTTCCCCCAACTCAATTTCCTTCTCCCTCATGTCTTCCTCCCCCTCCTCTTCTCTTTCTCCTAACTCCCGCTCCCTTACCCCATGCTCCCATTGTGCTCAGGAGATATTGTCCCTTTTCTCTTCTCTGGGAAAACATGTATGTCTCTCTTAGGGTCTTCCTTCTAGCAATTCCACTCTTAGGCATATACTCAAAGGATGCACATTCATACTCCAAGGACACCTGCTCAATTATGTTCATAACAGCATTATTTGTAATAGAACCTGGAAGCAACCTAGATGGCCCTCAACAAATGAATGGATAAAGAAAATGTGGTACATTTACACAACAGATTATTACTCAGCAGTAAAAAAAAATCTTAGAATTTGCAGGCAAAAGGATGGATCTAGAAGAAACCATCCTGAGTGGGGTAACCCAGTCACAAAATAGAAACATGGTATTACTCACTCATATATGGATATTAAACACAGAGCAAAGGAATACATTGTCACTTTTTAAATTGTGAAGATATAGCTATAGCTATGAAAATGTATTATCTTTTGCTATTAATGCTCTTGGTAAATCAACTTTGCTCTTTTCTTGGAAAAAAGTCTGAAGTAAATTAAAAAATACAGTGACATGACAACTGAGATGAATGAATATCTTCAGGCTGGAAAATGTCTCAGTAAATTGAATAATAAATATGGAATGAAGGAGATTATTTCTATGCAATGAATCCTTCTGTTGAATTTTCATGTAAACATGTAAACATGTAAACATTTAAACATGAGGGGTGTGTGTGAATGCACACGCATATGTTGCATCTCTGTGAGTACACCCACAAGTGTGAATCCAAGCAGATGGCAAAGGCTGACCTTGAGATGCCTTTCTTCAATAACATTTCTTCTTCTTTTTTAATGGGCATGCTCTCACTGAAACCTTAGCATTCTGTTTAGAATAATTGGCTAGGAAGTTCTGGTTATCAATTTTCCTTCTTCCTCCAGCAACTGAGTTAGAATCACATACTTCCAGGAACTCAGGCTTCTGCAGCAAGTGTTATACTCACTTTTCCATCTCCTTAGCCCCATAGCCTGCTGATTATTTTTAAAGTAATTTATTATTTCAATTACAAGACAGAGTTGAGACTTTTGAGTTGTCTTTTAAAGTGCATAAGCACTTAACCTGATAAAGGTTATGCTATCTTTTGATAAACAGAAATAATTATCTAAAATTGGAAATATAAAATATTTTATAGAGTTATACAGCAATGATTAGATGATTGGTTTGGAATAGCCAGACATGCTTGTGAAGAAATATTTAACTCTGAGGAATTTATAATACTCAAAGAATTAATTCATGTTATGTTTAAATACATATAATCTAAACGGCATCAGCTATTTTCTTGCTGTAGAATACTGAATACCTCAGCTTGCTGTAAGTAAAACTTGAGAAAAAGAGAAGTTTCTGTCAATTGTAGAGTTTATATATTATCATTCTATGGTCTTTGATAGAGTTGAAGACAGATAGTCATGGTTATAGTTTTCCTCAGTTATTATAAAAGATAAGTTATCTTTCTTTTTATTTAGACAGAAAAGAGGACATGATGGGGAATGTACTGTGTATGTTTATCTTATTGACTGTTAAATAAAATACTGTTTAGCTAATCAGATAGCAAGTTAGACAGAACTAGGAGTCAAAGAGGATTCTGGGAAATGTAGTAGAGAAGTGCTGATCCAGGCAGGAAGTGACATAGCAAGTAGACTCATATTTAAGCGAAGGAGAAACAGGAAGGGCCCCCCTTTTCCCCTCCGATCCTGCTCCAGTGGCAAGATGTGATCCCAGCAAGGAGGGGCGCCAATAAGGTGTCCGATAAGATAAGTCCTATAAAATATATAGGTTTATGATAGTTAAGACTGAGTTAGCAGATGAGAAGTCCTAGTCATTGGCCAAGCAGCTTTGAACCTAAGTTTCTGTGTATTCATTTGGGCCTAACTCGGGCCGGCGGCTGGTGTAAAGCTCACATGTGTTGGTTGGGCTCAGTTGGCTTTTGGTGGAAAAATTTATCATAACACATTTCTATTCATTAATAAACTAAATTATTAAATGCAACAATAAATAAGTGGAATTTATTTATCACAAGATACATTTATTCTGTGATAACAAAGAATTTGCTACAAAATATTGGGCTAGGGAGAGGAAATGAGCATTGAAAAATCTCTGGGGCCAACATTAACCAATACTCTACTGTGCATGCAGAAGAGTCAACTCCCAAAAGACACCTAATCTTGTGATGCTTTATCATTATATGTAAATCACAAGATCTCAGGAAATCACAGCTGATTCCTTGATGCTAGGTTTGTAGCTCTGATATGGTTAGAGCAACCAAAGTGTCTTTTAGTCCATCTGTGTCCTGTTAAGTCATCTATCAGTATTTAAGTAGACTAGATATTGTGTAGCTAGGTAAAAGAATGTGTGCTTATCCACCTACTTAGTACACAATCAGTGATTGGGGTAGAAATCACCCAGAACATAATACTATAATGTAATAAAAGGTTTTTAATGAAAACCAGTAACAATAATTTCAATTCTGGCAGATGATTATGGTATAAGGCAGAAGTGCTGGCTCTTCCACCAGGATATGTTTGAACATACCAAAATATTGAAGCACAATTGGAAAGGGGGGGCATTATACTGAGACCCATGCACACTTATAATTCAGTTCATGGGATAATTAGTAGTATTTTCTACAGCATTGTTTTGTTTTCCTGGTAATGAATAAGAAATAACTCACTACTATTAATAAATATACTTAAAACACATTTTTATTCATTAAAAATAAATAGCTATGGGACTTTCAGATTAACTAAGTCAGCAAAAGGTGTGCATCAGAAATTTGGGATCTGAGTTCTTATCCATAGCCTTTCAACCTAAAAAGCTTGTCTTGTCATGTCACATTATATTCCCAGTAATTGGAAGACAGAGATAAGCAGCATCCTGGAGATCTCTGGTCAGGCAGCCTGAGTTGGCCTCCAGGTTCAACAAGAGGCTGTCTTGTGGGATATTTGAGCAAACCATGTAAAAGATGTGTTGATATGTTACCTTGCCTGCCTAAAGCACCTGATTGATTTAACAGAGAGATGAATGGTCAATGACTAGGCAGAAAAGGTTAGGAGATAATTCCCAGCAGATAGAGGAACTCAGGCTGTACCTAGGCACAAGAAGGAGATGTCAGCAGGACACAGAGGGAACTGAACATATACAATGGTTGATAGGTAAAAAGCCACGTGGTAAAATGTAGATTAATAGAAGCACATTAATTGGGTTATAACAGCTAGTTGGAAGCAATCCTAGGCTAAAAGTCAAACTTTTATAATTAATAATAAGTCTTTGTAATTATTTTGTAGTTGGTGGTCCCCAAGAGAAAGTCCAACAAGAAAGTCCTATAACAAGTTTTTGTCTCAAAAAAGTGGACTAGCTGAAGAAAACATTACATATGCCAACACACACATATATCACTGCAACCTCTTCCCCAACACACATATAAGCACACACTACCACTATCACCACCATAGCCACCAAACAAAATAAGCAGCTATAAATTATGTTAAGTATTTGAACTTATTCAAACAAGAAAAGATATAAATATTATTCTTTCTTGGTAGTCAAACTTCATAAGTATTTTATTTCATCATGCATTTTTTTCTGGCACAGACAGGAAATAAATTACTAACAATATCTTTTAAACTTGTTAACAACTGAGTTGTAGATGACCCATTTAATTTAGGATCTAAAGTGTTTGATATTGTGACTATTCTTCTAATTCAAAGAACAAAAACAAGATTTCAGTACCCATGTTATTTTGTTCCAAAACACCTCAGGATACATTTCCAGTGTGAAACAGAATGTTAAGTCATACCAGAAGCCACTTATGTAAAGACTACGATAGTGACTTTCAAAGTAGAGAAAACATATTTCCACAAACCATTTTCTTGATTTGTATGAAATGTCAAATATTTCACATGTCTGTAATTTTCTCAATGTGCAGAAGCCTATATAGACAGAAACACTGAACATGATTTCTATTCAAGTTAATCAAATATCGGAAGAACGGGATTGTCACATATTCAAGACAAATTATGAGCCTCTTTGCAAAATGTTTACTCTAGCAAAGGCTGAGATACAAAGTGAGTGAAATGCAAGTTTGGCCTGCTCCTGGGTTCGATTGGCATTCATGTTTCTGGTTAATTTTTGCTAACAATTTAAGTGTAAGATTAAGTATATGCTTCTCAGAAAAATTTCATCCTTTCTGTGCACTTCTTCTAAGGTACTTAATAGCTTTAGAAACATGTGTTTTATCTCACATATCTTTTCAGTTTCTGTTATTATTTTAATGTTTACCAGTATTTTGCCTACATGTTTGACTGTGTATCACGTGGCTGACTGTTGACAACCGAGGCCAGGAAAAGGTGTCAGGTTGTGAGCCACCATGTGAGTGCTGAGAGTCAATCATGGGTCCTTTGCAAGAGTAATCAGTGTTATTAACCACTGAGCCATTGTCTCAATCTCCTAAAAAAGTAGTAGCTATGTTCAGTGTAGTTCTTTCAGCTTCTGACAAGGTCACTATACATTCTAAAAGGACTGGAAATATTTTGGACAAACAAATACACCAAAATAGCTATCCTGAATCTGGGGCGAGAGTTTCTACCTGCTCCACAGCAGCGGCTTAGACCAAGATTGAGATGTAAGGACTGACTTCAATTAGTCATGTTAACTATGGAATTTGTAGAAGAGTTTTAACATTTAATGAGGTGTCTTCTCTCTTTATGGGAAACAAAGTCTGACTCATGGTGTGAAAATGTGACCAGCATATGCCTTGGACTAACTTCATTTTACTTCAAGACAAAAACAGAATGTGTCCTTAGTCCAGTGAATGGAGAATGAAACCAGAGGGAGTGCTGTCACATTCCCTTTGCCCTCTATTTTATCCTCTTTCCATCACTGGGAACTTAGATATTTGAGATTACAAGATAAGAATTTAGAGATTTTGCTGAATTTTAAAGGGGGGCTTTTCAGGTTTCTGAGAACAGAAGGCTTCATCAAAACCTCCTCCAGTATTCATTATGTAGAGGTATCCATAGCCAGAAATTTCCATCAGTCATTCTGCTTGGACTTTGATGTAACAGAAAGGCTGTTTTCATGACAAATTACACTGTTGTAACTAATTGTAATTAGGATAGAAAGCAGATACATTAGGTTCACATTTACCAAAAGAGCTACAGAAGATTAATTTCAGTTCATTAAAATTCTAAGTTCATCATAATTTGTTCTTTTCACTTGATACCAGAATGGAAGAATTCCAATATGTTGGTGAGATGAAACTCACACACACTAATCTACCACACTAAACCCATTCAAATTTAAAGACCCAAATGTGTTATAAAGCATAATTACTTGAGAGTTAAAATCTTAAGCAAGACTAAATTCTAAATTAAAGTTGCCAAGGAACATGTATAAATAGATAATAAGATCCAAGAGAACCCATAACAAAAAGACTTTGTCTTTAGTACAAAGCCAAAAAATATAAAATTACAGGATTTATGTTGCCTACAACAAGTTTAACATGCATTCTTTGAATTAGTTTTTAGACATTGAAAGTTAAATTAATCTCCATGTATTTAAACTGATTCATTTTATATTAGCTTTTATATTAGCTGGCAGATGTCACAATAGAGTGTCATTCACGTTTTCTATCCAATTATGCATGCAAATGCAGAGAATGTACAAAAGTATTTTTAATGTCATATCTTGATGCTGCTCTTTGAGTTTTATTAGACAAATTTATTTAATTGCACACAATGCTATTTGTGAATAAATTCCAAGGAACAAGCTGTCAATCTTTTAAATATAAAAGTGTTGTTGATAAATTTTATTTGATATTTTCTAAAAGTTAAATCTTATGTGTCCACTTATTGACTTCCCTAAAAATAGATCTTAGTGTTAGGCATGAAATTATTCTCTTCAAGATAAACATGACCCAAACTATTGGGGCCAAAATTGACAATGATAATAATGTGTTATTATCAAGGAAGCTACTTTGACTTAAAGCAATTACTTTCTGCTAAAATTCCCAGGTTGAATTTTGGAAATTCTTGTCATCTTTCTTCATAGAATAAGAAGATCATTTGAGACCCATGCTGTCCTTCCCAGTTGGATATACTGCTTACAGAAAAATCTCTTCTGATGCTAATACTTTATAAATTGCTGGCCTTTAATACTTCCTTATCTTTAATACCCATAACTTAATTTATCCAAGAATAATTATAGCTCAAGAAGAAGCTAATTAGTGATAGCCATTATCACTTTTGTAGGCATGTCTGACTGATGAGGCTTTCCCTTATGAACATCCTCTTCTACCATATGACAAACAAAGCCATGAGATTATAAACGCCAATGTCATTCCATTGCCATGAAGATCCGTTTAGTTTCTAACTAGCATCATTAGTATAAGTAAATATACATATAGTAGAGTCAAAATAAAAATTTTAAAAGTTCTTTAGAATACTATGTGTTTATGTGTGATTCTGTTGGTTTCTTATAAACTTTGTCTTGGTGCATATTCTTTTTTGCTTTACAAGTGCTAAAACACCCAATGTTAAACTTTCATGAAATGTCAGACAGGATGATATGCTGTTGAAGAAGACATTCTAAATGTTTTTAGTACAAAAAGTAGTTTAGAATAGGTAGTTTTAAGGAAAGTAAACTGCTTAATATCTTGACAATAATCACTTCATCTAATGAATAAAACACTGTCTTCTCTGTCTGGCCATGGGTGACTTCAAGTAAAATCAGCCTATGTTTTTATGTGTACCTTATGTTATTTAACCAGTGTTCTAAAATAAAGGCTTTTAGAACTGAGTATGAAAAATGGATACCCATATATATAACATTGATTGTTAGTATCCTATGTTATTGAGATTTTAAAACAACCTGACTCTAAATTAGGTATATCTATGGAAGATATAGTAATAATCAGGTGATTGAGACTGAAAAGCTAATTCAATCCAGTTTGAACTGGACTTAAATATATATTTGTATGTGTATAAACAAATTCATCTTGGTAAAAGTATGTATGTGTGAAGACTTTTAAAATTCTTTTAAATTATAGCATTGCTGTAGGTTTTGTGAAAGAAATTACATGTAAATATTCTAAAATATTTTAAGACCATCAAGTGTTTCTCACCATTGTTCCTTCTACTTCTCTGTACCACAAGTGACAATGTGCTATGGAAAGATTTTCTCTCAACCACAGTTTTCCATCAACTTGATACAATCCCCTCCCCCCATTGTCTTTTAGTGCTTTTCTCCAACTCCAGTTTACATCTTTCTTCTCAAAATAAAATCTATAAAATTATTTTTTTCCTTTCAAAGTATTCTCATCTAAAGTATTTAAAACAAAATTTCAGGGAATAATTTATGAAGATGACAGACACAGAATATTTAGCCTCCTCCTTTCTTATTACTAATTCTAAGGAAGAAAAAAAGCAAGGCAGTTAAAATATTATGCTTAATTTCATGCTTTTTTACATAACCCTTGTGACACCCCATCCAGAAAAATTTCTAACTTTCCCACAACAGTGCCTACATTTGTGGATTTTCCAAGTTGGTTTTAAACAGTGGGTACACTAATAAACATGATAAATAATTCAAGGTAATTTGGGGAGATTTGAAAATCACTTACTCATGAATCAATATGTAAAACAATAGTAAATAATCCCATGTAGATGTATACAATTTGAACAAGAGAATAAGTAAATTTGATGTAAATTGAAATGCATAGATTTTTGGCTGAATAACCCAAAGAAACAGATCATTACCAATTTTCATTTAAAAAGCAAGGTTGTAGTTGTTGTGGATGTAAGAAGTCATACATTATCTTCAGTACCCAAACTGCTAAAAATAAATTTTAATATTTTGTTGCACATCAAAGCAATATTTTGAATAAGAGTAAAATTTAGAAATCTGAGTTACAATTAACATGTGAAATACCATAGTATATAAACTAAAGATAAATACAAATGCAAAAGAAAATTCAAACCATTAAACACACCTATTAGAAATAAAAAGACTTCAAATCACACAAGCTGGGAGGGTCTATATCACACTGCTGAGTGTTGTGACCAAACATTAATCAGAAATAATTTAAGGCACAATTTATTTTAGCTCACAATGTCAGAGTGACTTCTTGTTTACTTGGCCTTTGTGGTGGTTTTAACAAAAATGGCCCATGTAAGGAGTGGCACTATTAAGAGGACCATAGGAGGATAATATACGAACTCTAGAAGTGACAGAGATATCATGTTGCCTGTACAGTCACTCAACATTTCTCAGTTATGTTGGAACATCCATCTTTAGCCCATACACCATAGTGTATCTAGAAGACTTCTCAGTGAAGAAAGAAATTTTAACTGTCTGCCTGTATTAGCAGTATTTTAGTAATTTTTTTCTGTGTCCTATCAGTATTATCCTTAATGAGGCCCTTGTTTATTTATGGGAATTATTGTTATATTCTGTTTTTAAATTGCTCATACTTGATGTTTGTAAACTTCAGTAATTTAGTATGCTTATTTTATATTGTGCAAATCAACAATTGTTCATTAATTCTAAAAGCATTTTATGGAATAGCTAGAGAACTCTGTGTCTAAAAATCATGTCATCCTAAGGGATAATTTTACTTCTTCCTTTCCAATTTGTGGGAGTATTTTCATTGTTCATTACTAAATACTCTGGCAAGGATTCCCAATACTATGTGAACAGTAACAGATACTCAGTTATTCTTGTGCTGTTTCCCATATTACAGTATAAATCATCAGTCTCTGAACATTGATTATAATGCTAGTGATTGGCTGTGTGTGTGTGTGTGTGTGTGTGTGTGTGTGTGTGTGTGTGTGTGTGTGTGTTCTTTTCTTTGCCAATAAAATATGTTGAATGCTGGTGCATTCTTCCTAAATCTTCTGTAACAAGAATGTACTCCTCTTGTTCTTTGTTTTTCAAAAGATGTTTATTACAAGTACTGATTTTTGACTTGTAAGGAATCCTTATATGATGGGTATACATTTTAATTTTCCTATTATTCATTATGCTTTTTAATGTAATTTGAGTTGGTTCACTGGGATTTTAATGAGAATATTTACAATAGTATTCATTGGCAATTCTGCTGTGGAAGTTTCTTTTTGTGATAAACTGTGTCTGGCTTTGGTGTCAGGGTAATGCTGTCCTCATAGAATGAATTTGAACATTTTTATTCCTCTAAATATTTTTTTAAAATTCAAAAGAATTTTTCATTAAGTCGTTAAATGTTAGTGAATATTTTCCAGAGAATCTTTCTAGTTAGGAATTCTATTTGATGGGAGGTTCTGAATTATTGAATCAACCATTTCACTAATTATTGCTTATTCTACTGGTTTGACTCTTTATGACTAAGTTGTATAGGCTTTATGTTTCCATACATTGTTTCTTCCAGCTGGCCCAATATACGTTTCATTTTGTGTTCATTTTATATTCATTTTAGTTAGGTCTTATGGTAGATTTCTTTTTACTTATGTGAGGATTCTTCATAGTGGTTTTCAGAGTGACTGTAATAATTGTAATTGCCACTAACAGTTGTTGAGCATTTCTCTTTAGCCACAACTTCATTGATGTTGCTCTCAGTTGTTCATTAATTTTAGCCACTCTAATGGGAGAGAGATAAAATCTCAAAGTTGATTTAATTTGTATTCCATAATTGCCAAGGATGGGGAACATCGTTTCTATTGAATAATGTTTGTTTAAATTCCTAAACCATTTAGAATTTTGTTGGTTCTTTGATTCTGTTTTTGTTTGTTGTTTATTTTCAGTTCCTTAAATATTCTGACTGTTAATCCTCTGTCAGATGGATAGTTGGCAAAGATTCCTTCCTATCAGTGGTGGTAATATCCTGTCTTCATATTGGCTTTGAGTTACTTGAGTGTTCTCATTTACTTTAGTGATAATTATTCAAAGTTTTTATCCTCAAATCTAATTATTTTTTATTTGAATTAGAAACAAGATTGTTTTAGATGTCAATCCCAGTTCGCAATGCCTCCCTTCCTCACCTACCATCACCACCCCTGAAAGTAATACCCTACCTATCATATATCCTTTCTGTGCCCCATGGAAGGTGATGCCTTCCATAGGGGGTCATCAGAGGCTATCATATCCTTTGGGATAGGGCCTAGGCCCACTCCTGTGTTTCTTGGCTCAGGGAGTATCCATGTATGTGGATTGGGCTCCCAAACTCCACACCTATGCTAGGGATAAGTACTGAACTACTACAGGAGGTCCCATAGATTTCCAATGTCTCCTCACTGAAACCCATGTTCCTGGGGTCTGGATCAGTCCCATTCTGGTATTCCAGCTATCAGTCTGGGGACCAAGAGCTCCCAGTTGTTCAGGTCAGCTGTTTCTGTAGGTTTCACTAGCCTGATCTGGACCCTTTGCCCATCACTTGTTCTTCTCTGCAACTGTATTCCAGTTCAGTTCAGTGATTAGTTGTGGGTGTCTGCTTCTACTTCCCCCAGCTGCTGGATAAGGGCTATAGGATGACATATAAGTCAGTCATCAAGAGGCATTTAAGGTAGCCTCTCCTCTGTTGTTTAGATTGTTAGTTGATGTCATCTTTGTTGATCTCCAGACCTTTCCCTAGTGCCTGATTTGTCTGTAAACCTAAAATGTCTCCCTCTATTATGGTAGCTCCTTTCTTGTTTTCTTCTATTCTTCCCCTGACTCAAACTTTCTGCTCCCTCATGTCTTTCTCACCCCTACACTTCTCCCCTTCTCATTCTCCTACCTCCCTCGACCCTCCTCCCTCCTCACTCCTCCCAATTTGCTCAAGAGATTTTTTGCCTTTCCACTTCTCCAGGGGACCATGTATGTCTCTCTTAGAGTCTTCCTTGTTTACAGGCTTCTCTGGTGGATTGTAGGCTGGTATTCCTTTACTCTATGTCTAAAATCCACATATGAGTGAGTAAATAACCACGGGTTTCTTTTGTGATTGTTACCTCCCTCAGAATGATTTCTTCTAGTTCCATCCATTTTCCTGCAAATTTCAAGATTCCATTGTTTTTTTTTTTTTCTGCTGAGTAGTACTCCATTGTGTAAATGTACCACGTTTTCTCTATCCATTCTTCAGTTGAGGGACATCTAGGCTACTTCCAGGTTCTGGCTACTACAAATAATGCTGCTATGAACATCGTTAAACAGATGTCCTTGTTGTTTGAATGTGCTTCTTTTGGGTATATGCTTAAGAGTGGAATTGCTGGATCTTGTGGTAGATTGATTCCCATTTTCCTGAGGACTCGCCATACTGATTTCCAAAATGGCTGTACAAGTTGACACTCCCGCCAGTAGTGGAGATGTGTTCCCCTTTCTCCACATTCTCTCCAGCATTGTTGTTTTGATTTTAGCCATTCTAACAGGAGTAAGATGGTATCTCAGAGTGGTTTTGATTTGCATTTCCCTGATGGCTAAGGATGTTGAACACTTTATGTGTCTTTCAACCATTTTAGGTTCCCATATTGAGAATTGTCTATTTAGTTCTGTACCCCAATTTTTAATTGGATTATTTGGTGTTTTGGAGACTAGCTTCTTGAGTTCTTTGTATATATTGGAGATCAGCCCTCTGTCAGATGTGGGGTTGGTGAATATCTTTTCCTAATCCGTGGGCTGTCATTTTGTCTTGTTGACTGTGTCCTTTGCCTACAGAATCTCCTTATTTTCAGGAGGTCCCATTTATCAATTGTTGATCTCAGTGTCTAATTCTCAATTTCGCTATATTATCAATTTTCTCTTGCATTTGTCTCTAATATTTCCTACTTTCTATATATTCTAGCTTTGAATTTTATTCAAATTTCTATTTTTATTAAACAAGATGTAAAATTACATTGCTAATTTGAAACATTCTCTTTTGTATTCTACATCCTCTTATTCACTCTCCTTCTGTTCCTCCTCTTCTACTTCTACACTTTAATCCTAGGACTCAGGATTAAGAGGTAGACAGATATCTCTGAGTCCAAGGACACCCAGATCTATGTAAGAGTGAATTAGTCTAAAAGATAATTATAACTTATACCTTTAATCCCAGGTCTCATGAGAGGTATGTCAGTCAGTATCAGGATTCAATATGAGGCATTTTTTCTCCAGCCGCACTGAGGAGAGGCAGCAGTTTGAGACTTGGTGAAGAGCTTGTGGGTGGATCAGCCCTTTCAGCCTGAGCTAGAGGTGAGAGCTAATGGCCAGTTGCTTTGCTTTTCTGATATTCAGCATGAAGTTTGGATCCCAATATCAGTCTCTGTGTCTTTTATTTATTTGTTTACACCTTTCCCTCTCTTGACCTGGCTCCACTTGGTGCTTGCAGCCTTTTTTCAATAGTTATTCCACATTTCTGGAATTTCTAGCACCCTAGGATTTTCACTAAAGGTCTGGGCTTATTTTCACAGTTATAAACACAGTCTAAATAATGAATTCCTTACAGGGAAACTGTCTCTTTTATATGATGCCAAACCCAAGAGTCTTTTTGGAACAAAAGGAGCACAAACTTCGACTCACATGTTAATGAACTTGGAAACAGAGAGGAAATGGAGACAGACCTACAAAATGTTAAGAGTTTGTAATTATTCAAAGTATCTTTCCTGATGAAAATGAAATTAACTAGTGAGCCACAGTGCAAGGAAAAATGGAAAATGTATGAATATACTGATTTAAACCACACGTTTTTAAACAATTTGGAGAACAGTAGACAACAAGAAGAACTACAAAATATTCTTAAAGAAATTATAACTGAAACACAAAACATATGGTGTGCATTGAGCACAGTATTAAAAGCAAATTCAAGTCTGCAAATATGAACATAGAGAAAGCAGAAAATGGGTGAGGTTGTTCATTCCTATAGTCACAGTACTTATAGCTGAAATGTGTAAGGAGCATTAGTTGGAGGCCTCTGCCTCCCAAGTGCTGGGATTAAAGGTCTGCACCACCAATGCCTAGCCAAAATATGCAACTTTTTATGTTATAAGTGAATGTTTATAGCTAAGACACTGCTTTGAATATCTTTAAAGATTCCCAAATAGACTTTCAAACAGTGGTAGACTTTTCTTGTGTTATGGGGTAGACATGAGCCTTTGTGCACAATAAGTGGATGTGATGGGTAAAATGATGTGTTATGGTATAATGTTAGCAAGAAGTGTATTAAGGTGGGCCAACACTGATAGTTCACTTGTATTAAGAAAAATCTGAGACAAAGAAACTCTAAAGATACCATTGAGTTCATTTTGTATTCATCATCAACTTCTTGGCATGAGTCCTGGACCTGCTTTCTATCCCCATTGAAGAAAACTTTTGTTTGTTTGTTTGTTTGTTTGTTTTTTCAGATAGGATTTATTTTTGTAGCCTTGACTGTCCTGGAACTCACTCTGTAGACCAGGCTGTCCTCAAATTCACAGATATCCACCTGCCTTTGCCTCCCTGGTGTCAGGATTAAACGCATGTGCCACTACTGCTAGGTGCAAACTAAATTTTCATCTTCGAGTATTTCTCAATCAGGATTAGATTCTGGGCTAGAAATGGGGGCTTAAGTATGTGTCCCATCGCAGCATTAGGACCGAATCTGCTCTAGAACTGTGAAGGCCGTTCGTATGCTGCCACAGTCTTTGCGAGTTCCTATGTGTGTCAGTCCTGATATGTGAGGGGCCCTGTTTCCTTGGTGTCTTCTATTTCCACAGGTTCCTACATTCTTTTTGTCACTTCTTCTACAGGGTTCCCTGAGCTATTAGAGGAGAGATTTGATGGAGAAATCCCATTAAGGACTGACTGGGTTTTCCAAATTCTCTCACTCTCTTCATTTTGCAACACTGTCCATCTGTGTTTGTTACCATCTGCTCTAAGAGGAAGCTTCTTTGATTATTAATCTTTTAACTTAATAGGTTCCTTGCATATTTATTATGGTTTTTGTTTTGTGTTTTTAAGAGATTTGGGGGTATAAATGTATATGTTTCTGTGACTATATTTGCATACCATGATTTTCTTTGGCTCCTGCTGCTTGTTTGTTTGCTTGTGTGGTCTTTTTCTAGTTTAATTGTTTTTGTTTTATTTCATTTTATTATTATGATTTATATATCCATTTGTTTTTTAATGAGAGACAGAAAGGCTATAGATGGAGCAGGAGGTGGGAGAACATTGACGAAATTGAGGAAGGGCAATTGAATATATATATATATATATATATATATATATATATATATATATATATGGAAAAATAAAGGAAACAGTCAATGTGCCTGTATCTGTTGTTGCCCAACCTGACAACCTGGGTTAGAACCATGGACCTTAACAGTAGAAGGAAAGAATTGACTGTTACAAGTTGTCTTGACCATACAAGCCAACTGTGACTGGCAAACACACACACACACACACACACACACACACACACACACACACACACTAAAAATCTTTGAAGAAACGCTTAGGATGTCAGTGAAATATGCTCTTTGGTGTCTCCATGAAGGTCTTTACTGGAAGGATTTGCTGAAGGAGAAAGGAAGGGGTAAGACTCACACTGAATGAGGAGAGTGCCTTCCTGTGGTCTGGGACCCAACACTGAAACTTTAAAAGTAGAAATTCAGTCATCACCAGCACTCCTTCCTTTGTTTACTGGTTTACAGGGTTTACATACATGTGAGCAAGGAACTTCATGCTCCTCCTATCACAGCCTTGAACTATCTCATAAAAAAAGGATATTTTGTAGCTTTTGTGATTCATTATTCTACTGCCTTATTTTGTATTTCAGTGATTTTCTGTGAAGGCATACTTTTGGTTTTCTTTGTGTCTATAAATATTATATTTGTTATCATTGAAAATGCATGATACCTCATAAACTTTTATGCAATTCACAAAGATAAAACACAGACTTGTTACAGAACTGACTATTTCAATCATATAAAAAGCCTATTTCTACACAGCTTCTATACCCACTGAATGTCACCAATTGCATCTTAGTACTTTTATGGTTTTATTGGTTAAATCACAGAGAATACTTACACCTTAATCTGTATTTCCAAATTATGATGATACAGGCTATTTATCTGTTTGTATATTTATCTATAGCCATGTCATCTTCTTAGTTTTCTTTTTTACTTCATGTATTGTTCCTCTTTCATTTTTTCAATTCCTTTAAGGACTGGTTTATTCCAGACATTCTTATTTAGTTCTCATTGAAGTATCTGAGAATAACTTTATCCCTTAATTAAGAGTTCAAATAAAATGTCCAATTATAAAAGATTATATGAACCAAGGTTGGGAAAGATTGGGACTAAATAGTTTCTGCTGTGTATGTTACAGCCAAGATGCTCACAAATCCAGAGCAGCTATGGTTACCTGTACAAGACCTGTATAATATCAAGCTAGTTAACACAGCTATTTTTATAAAAAATAAGGTGATACTTAGTCTAACATGTTTCCAAAACACTTGTTTTTAAAGGAAATAAATGACATAATTATACAATTGTTATTCTATAGTCACCAAAATAGATATTAATATTGTCCTAATTTAAAAACTTGAACCATTGAAATACCAGTCTTTCAGAGTGAATTGAAATAAGGCATCCATATATTAGAAGATTTTCCTTTAAAAAAGAGTAAGACATTATCAGTATTCACATCTTAAATAAAAAGTTTGAATGTGTTGAGAGGAATGTGTTTGAACTGCTTCAGGTCTGGTTGCACCTTCGGTATATACTCTGGTATCAAGCTTTAAGATGAGAGAGCTTTGAGAAAGAGAGTCAAAGCAGACACCCACGGCTAAGTACTGAACCATACTCCTGGAATCCAGTTGTAGAGAGGAAGGAGGGATGAGCAAAGGGGTCAAGACCATGCTGGAGAAACCTACAGAAACAGCTGACCTGACAAAGTGAGAGCACAGGGACCCCAGTTATAAAGCCTGGAACCACCATTGCACCAAACCCAGCCCTCTGAATGCAGGTGCCAGGTAGGAGGCCTGGGAAGTTTATGAAACCTCTGACAGTGGAACAAGTATTTATCGCTAGTGCACAAATGTACTTTGAGAGCCCATTCCCCATGGAGGGCTACCCTCTCAGCCCAGGTATGAGGAGAAGGCCCTGGCCCTCCCCCAAATGATGTGACAGACTTTGATGATTCCCCCATGGAAGGCCTCATCTTCTTTAGGGAGTGGATGGGGAGTATGTTGGGGGTAGGGGGGGCATGGAAGGATGGGAGGGAGAGGGAACTGGGATTGGTATGTAAAATAAGATTATTTCTAAATCAAATAAATAATTTTAAAAAGAAAAAGAGAGCCAAGAAGACTTTAATGTACAGTGACCAATTCTAGAAGAGAAATTTGATTGTACTATGGAAGATTTTGCATGTAGCAGGACATGAATCTATGGTTTTGAAAAAAGCAACATGTCTCTACTTTTTAAAATTATATTAATTTTGTTTTTATAGTCTCCTATGAAGCTGAAGAATGCCCTTGGAACACTATAATTTATACAAGTTAATTGGATTTTTCACTATAGGATTCAGAGGACAAAGTCTTGAAAATAAATTTTTATTCAGGATGGTCATCTTCCAAGTGGAA
The DNA here is from genome assembly GCF_003668045.3 of Cricetulus griseus. NCBI lineage: Eukaryota > Metazoa > Chordata > Mammalia > Rodentia > Cricetidae > Cricetulus > Cricetulus griseus. The sequence continues at coordinate 44,655,680 of NW_023276806.1, read as the reverse complement.
AATTAAAAGTAAGTAATTGAGAAATAAAACTCCCATGAATAATTACATTGAAACATCCCCATCTATTTTTTTAAATGAACCTTCTGCTTAAAAAATGAATGTACATGCCCATGATCTGACTTATAGAGACTCAACTGGTTTGGTATACATGTCTAAATTTCTTAACTTTCTATTTTAATCATCTTCAGGTGATCCAAACAAACTGAATAGAAATTTAATTCCAAGAGCTATAAAAGAATTTATTTTCATGTTTCATTACAAAAAAATGAACATTTTTAGAATGGACCAATTAAAATTGAAGGGAGATTATGTGAGCCAAACCCATGTTCCCTAAGACTAATAGTGTATAAAAAGTGCATGTTTTCTATATGTTGTCTTGCACTTAAGGTATTCTCATCCTTGAGATGAAGGAATAAGAGAATGGGACAGGAGAAAGCCCAGTTTTATTTAATAAATGTAAGTCTGGTATGAGATGACAAATTGCAAATATTCTGTATTTAAATTTTTGAAACCATGACTTTTTCTCAAAGAAGAAAATTTGTCAAGATCAAATAGAAGGAAAAGAAAGCCAGTTCAAGTCAGAACCACTGTTATCAGGAGTTAATAGCATGGGCTTGAGTGAAGCCCAGATTTGGGTCTAATGCCCAGTGAAACAACTGCTGAGCACTGGCTTGATGAATCCAAGGTACAAAAGGCAATCTAGCCTTCTGCACCAGAGGTGAATGTTCATTCTCACAATTGACAATTTCATACAACAGTCCTGGTATAAGACCCTTCATAGGGTAAAGGTAGATGCTCCTGATACTCAAACACTGGAGTTAATTAGAAAAGCAAATTTCATTTCAAATACTTCACCCCTCAAAGAGACAGGTAATTTTAAATTGGCAATTTCCAAAATATCAATTGTTAATGGGGTTTATAAGGTTAAATCCTAGCCATGGGCAGCCTTGATAAGTTAGACCTCAACTCTTATCTCCAATATACAAACTGAAGTAATAGTAAGTGGTAGAGAAAGAAGAGTTATTCACTGTGGCCATACTTGGAAGAAAAACAGAGAGTTCAGTGACTCATGCACCCCAAGTCCATCTTAAGGGTTCTAACATGATGCTTTGGCTTAAAAAGAGAGCAAGAGATTTAAATAATTTCACAGACTTGGTCAAGGTATGGTTTCTTGTACATTGACTCACCAGTATCTTAGTTCCTATATCTCTACAAATACATATTGCCAAAATGTATGAAATCTTGTACTGGAAACCAACTACATCTTCTGGCTGGCATTAAGACTTCAGCCTTTCGCTTTCCTAAAAATGAGATTCCAAGAGAAATTCAACTTTCTTGAGTACATTGTTTGAATAGTCCTACAACCAAAGACACAAGTGTGCCTTTAGAACATCTCACTACTGCCATGAGTGTTTATGAGCTGGTAAGAATAACTTGCTATTCAGCTTCAGGACAACATGGAGTAAAAGGAGCTTAAGATTTTACCTAAAGTGATGAAAAGAGTAAATAAAATCATAGTTGGCAACAATCTTAGAAGTGACATAAGGCACAGCAAGCCCCAAGAGGAACAGCATAGTGATTGCTATGATCATTTCTGCATACTGCATTTGTGTTTTAGGATGCAACCAATGCCAAGAGGAAGAAGCAGGAAAGAGACAGCTTCCAGACAAGGATAAGAATTGGGGAAAATCCAAAACTAGAACATGAAAGAATCCTGGAAAAGTAATAAGTGAAAGTAGAGAAGGGAAGTATTATGGTGTTTCCCACCAGAGATCTGCAGTCCATGTGTATTACTAAACTCTCCCAAGGAAGAACTGCCTAAAGCGATTATCAGGAATGAACAATGATGTTCATATCAATAGCAAAGAGTTCCTGTTCTGAGAATGAGATTAGAATACACAAGGGTTTTTTTTTTTGTGTGTGTGTGTGTGTATATGTGTGTGTGTGTGTGTGTGTGAGAGAGAGAGAGAGAGAGAGAGAGAGAGAGAGAGAGAGAGAGAGAGAGAGAGAGAGAGAGAGAGATTGAGCTCTTATGAGCTCAGGGAATGAACTAGGCTCTCTGCATGTGGGTGACAGTTATGTAGCCTGGTCTGTTTGTGGGAACCCTAGCAGTGGGACTAGAATACCTGGTGCATGAGCTTGCTTTTTGGAGCTCATTTCATATGGTGGGATACCTTGCTCAGTCTCAGTCCAGGGGGGAGGGGCTGGGTCCTGCCTCAACTGAAAGTGCCAGGCTTTGTTGACTCCCCATGGGAGGCCTTACCTTTTCTGAGAAGTGGACAATGGTTGGTTAGGGGGCAGGTGGGAGGATCAGGAAGAGGGAGGGAGGGAGAATGAACTGTGGTTGGTATGTAAAATCAATAAAAAGGATTTTTTTATCTTTAAAAGTCAAATGCATATATAGACAAAACTACAATTTTGGAAAAGGAGTTGAAAAATGGGGGACAAGGGATATAGGTCAATGTAGGGGAACCTGTAGGTCAGTTGATAAAGTATTTATTTCCACACACAAAAGCATGGGTTCAGTCAACAACATCACATAAAGCCAGGCCTTGTGGTGCACCAAAAAAAAATCCTATTGTTTAATGGGATGAGGTTAAATGATTAAAACTTCAAGGCCACATAGTAAATTTGGGGATAGCCCGTGATATATTCCATCATGTCTCAAATAAATAATACATAAACAGACAAATTAATTAGTTAAAAAAAAACTTGGAGAAACAATGACACAGCAGTTTTTAAAGAAAATGAGAACCCATAGAGCCCAAGAAGTAAACAGAGAAAATGTTAAATGTGGTTTTGGAAATATGAGGGGAAACATCACACAGGAAGGAGAGAAAGGGAGTCTGGAAACCACCTTCTCCTTACAGCAACACCCTCCAGAATAAAAAGCAGCAGCATCATTAGAGTGACTGGAGAAAAGGCTGTGGATTCTAGATGCAGTATAGTATTTAGAAGGCCTGACTCACAAAAGAGACTTTCACAGCTCAAAAACTTCATGATTAATATAATGTTACTAAAGAAATGATTAATTCTTAGGTTTGGGCAACTGGAACATGTTTGGAGCTGAGTAATTGGAATCATGACTCAGTTGCATAGATAATAAAAACCCAGAGAAAGATGTTGGGGATCAAGCCAAAGATCTTCTAATCAAAGAGGCAAGCTACCAGAGATTCTCACCTCTACCAATGCTCAGACCAAAAGGACAATCCACTGAATCTGAGATTTCATCTCCAGACTGCACTGCTCATCATCATATCTCAGATTGCTCCTTTGACTGCACTGAGCTCCCTATAATATCTCTAGTGCTGAGATTAAAGGTGTGAGCTCTGTTTCTCTTTTAGATTGATTTACTCTATGTAGCCCAGGGTGGCCTTGAACTCACTGAGATTCATCTGCCTCTATCTCCCGAGTCCTGGGATTAAAGGTGTGTGCCATCATTGAGTAGCTGTGACTAGTTTTGCAATCTGATGCACAAGCAAGCTTTGTTAGGTCATAAACAACATATCACCACTTTGCCTCTTACCTGGTATGTGATAGTCTCTGGGTTCTATCCACATTAATACCTAAAATAAAAGAAAATAAAACAGAAATTATAAGGGGTAAAAATTTGAGTTGATACAAATTACCAGGAATTCCAGAACAAACTATCAGTTTTTGATTCATGTCTATAATCATTGGACTCAGTGAGCTGATTCTGGAACACACGCACACACAATACATACACATGTACACACACTAAATAAACAATAAAACAAACATCAGTAAAACTGAAAAGTCACAGCAATTGTCATGTACAGATAATATATGATGACAGCCAATACCACAAATAATCAATTATCACACCACATGCTACAGAAGGAAAATTGTTAATAAAGGTATCATTCAAGTAGGTTATAGAAATATATTTCAAAACTTAAATATTTGGCATATTACTTGAAATACAAAATTATCCAAATCCTGCTGAAGGAGAAAGAACCCTAAAAATCTTGTTTATTTTTAAAGCACTTGCATTTGTTTTTGTATTTGTCACATAGAAAACTCTAGGGACAGATCATTTCATTATAGAATTCTATTAAACAAAAATCTACCTAATTTCTCCATGAGATTGAAGAAGAGGGAGTTCTTCCTGTCCCATAAATAAAATTACAGGCCACTACTCCTCATTACCATGAGCTAAATATTCCCAACAGAAACATAGCAATTAAGCTCAGAATTATACAAAATAATAATGCATTATCTTTGAGGGGAATGTATTACAAGTAAACAAGATTAACATATCATTTGATGTAATCAAGGTGCCCAAACTTCTTGAAGAATATGTTTGTAACTTTTTGGTTAGGCAAAATCATTTAAGCATAACTCCTGAAGCAGGATTCATAGAATAAATTGTGATTAATTGGATTTCAGAAATCTAGGACTCTAAAAGTGACTTTCAAGAGACAGAAAACATAGATAGCATAGCTATTATATATCTGTAGTATCTATTTGATATATTAGATACATGATAGCATGAAGATATTTCAAAGCTAAAATAAAAATAATCTAATTTAACACTCTGCAAACAATTTTGAGAGGAACAAAACACTTCCTCGGAACCTGTTTTAGAAAACCAAGTTTATTTTGTCCTTGAGACCTCTACAAGAGAAACCTTTTATTTTAGGAGCAGAAGATGCTATTTGGGGGACCTAGCTATATCCTTGATAACCCAATGCAACAGTTTCTAATTTTTTAAATTATTGCATAGTTCTTATTAAAAATAAGAGCTGGCCAGCAATCAAAGGATGGTTAGACTATAAACCAATGGGATAACACATTGCTGCCACTTTCCTAAACCAGTATCATTTCCTAACTGCATGCTAATTTATTTATATAACCACAGAGAAGTGTAGTTCTCACCCCTTATCAAAGAGGTTTCTCTTTGGAGCAGAAGGAGACCATCATTGAAGTCCACAACTAGCCAAAGTACAGAGAGAAACTGACCATGCAGTGATCATCTCCAATAGCAATATTTGAAATACCACTGCTTCAGGTAAGGTTCAGAAAATATCATGAGAGAAGGCCGAGAAATATTGTAAGGGCCAGAGGACCACGAAGTCTGCTGAGAGACTGTGTTGTATCTACACCTATGAAATTTCAAGAACCTGGTTGCCTAATGAAAACTCAACAGTTCTAAAACAGTTCACATCCCAAGGTAAATAGGGGAAATTTCACAGAACCCCATCCTTAGATGATAAGCAATTAGGGACTGCTGAGAGAAGGAAGAATTAGTGTTCCTCCAGGGATAAAGCCCCTGACTAGTTATGCAATTCTAAGTGTTCATCTATAGAAACATTTACATGCAGGCAACATTGAATGGAATCTGCATGTTGTGTTTGTATACTAATTCTTTTTTGTTTATATGTAACAAAAAATGATTGAAGAAGAGTAGGTTTGTGAATTTGGGAGTAAGTACAGGTATTCATGAGATGGGTAGGAAGAAGGAGAAAGAATAAATTGAGATTGACCCTAGAGAGGACTTCTAGTAATGGAGGCTATGGAGCCTGAGTCAATCATCTTCTGATAGCAGGCTAGGCTCCCAGGGTTGGGATTGGGACACCAAACCAGCCACAAAATCTTGGCATACAGCTGCCCAGACTGCAAAATGCACTGATGGCTCAGAGCATGTGGGAGTGCCCATCCAATGAATGACCTAATCTGAACCCCACATCATGAGAAGAAGCCCATTCCTGTTACTGCCTAGATGGCCAGGATCAGGAAGTTGGAGGACACAGAGACCTAGGGTAGAACCCAAGATGACTGACAAAATGAAATAAAAAGAAAAAGTAAAGAAATTATTCCTAATGATGCTTTGCTAAACATATAGACTGTCACCTAGCCCAATTGTCATTAATTGAGAGGCTTCATTTAGCAACACAGGGAAGCAGTTAGCCAGACACACAGCCAAACATTAGCACAGCTTTGGGAACTCTACAGGAAAGAAGGAGGAAGGCTTATAGGACCCAGAGGGGTTGAGGACACAAGGAGAACAACACCTACAGAATCAGACTCATTGGGGCTCATACAGACTGAAGCAACAGACACAAAGACTGAGACTGTATGTGTCTGACCTAGGTCCTCTACATATATGCTATAGTTGTATAGCTTGGTGTTCTTATGGGACTCCAAACAGTGGGTGGCATGTCTGTATGTCTGTATCTGACAGGCTTGTCTGCTTTTGGACTTTTTTCCTGTTACTGGGTTAGCTCAGCCATCCTTGATATTAGGGTTCGTGCCCAGTGTTATTTCATCTTTTTATGCCAAGTTTGATTGATAGCCTTGGGAGGCTGACTCTTCTCTGAAGGGAAAGGAAGAAGCGGTGGCTCTGATGGCAGACAGGACGGAGGTGTGCTTGAGAGGAGGGGAGTGATGGGACAGACCCTGCTTGGGATATGTTATGTGAAGAAGAATAAAATTTTTAGAAATTAAATTAAAAATATAATGTGCTTAAGTTGTTAGTTGGGATCATCCTTGTAGATCTCTGACCATTTCCCTAGTGTCAGATTTCTCTTTGAATCTATAATGGCTACTTTAAATGCTCTTCTCTGATAATGAAATTGATGACTACTTTATATGCCATCCTAGACCTTCATCCAGTAGCTTATGGAAACAGAAGCAGACACCCACAGGTAAACACTGAGCTGAACTCTGGAATCCAGTGGCAGAGAGGGAGGAGTGATGAGCAAAGGGGTCAAGACCAGGCCAGAGAAACCCACAGAAACATCTGACCTGAACAAGGTGTTGTTCATGGACCCCTGATTGAAAGCTGGGGAACCAGGATAGGACTTTTCCAGACCCCACGAACAAGGAGGTCAGTTTGGCGGTCTGGACAATCTATGAGGCCTCTGGTAGTGGGTCATTATGTATCCCTAGTACACGATTGAACTTTGGGAGTCCACTCCACATAGAGGGATACTCTCTCAGCCTAGACATACAGAGAGCATCTAGGCCCCTGCTCGAAATGATAAGACAGATTTTGAAGATCCTACATGGAATGCCTCAACCTCCCTGGGGAGCAGAAAGGGGATAGGATAGGTGGTCGGTGGGGGAAAGGGGAGGAGGGGAGGGAGAGAGAATTGGGATTGACATGTAATACAAGCTTGTTTCTAATTTAAATTCAAAAAGGAAAATAAATAAATACATAATGCACCAGGCAGTGGTGTCACACATCCTTAATTCCATATCTCAAGAGGCAGAGGCAGGTGGAGTTCTTTGAGTGCCGCGCCAGCCTAGTCTATAGAGTTCCAGGACAACCAGGGCTATAAAGAGAAACCATTTGAAAAATACTATCATAATAATAAAATTATATGTCAACTAAATTTTAGAAGATAATATGTTGGTAGAAAAGGAATGATTGATAGGTTTTGGAGTGATAGATTTGGTTGAATATGATTAATATGTATGGAATACCATATATGAGACTGAGTTAAGTAGATTGATAACAGCCTTTGGTTCTTAGAGAGGCATGTAAAATATGTATAGCATGGAAAACCATGCTGGACAGGCAGTACTATTTTAGTTATCATCTTTCAGGTTTCCAGGGAAAAGATACACTCAAGCTATTTCCAGTGATGAGAGTTGTGTGCAGATAAAGATGAAAATGTAAGGGAAAAAGAAAAGTATGTCTGGGGCTAAAGAATGAGTCCTCATAAGGAACCAAAGTAATAGTCATTGGTTTAGCTACATTTGTAGAACCTCAGCAGTAATTTCCCTAGCTCAGCAGCAGCTCTCGTGACCCACTCCATTTGTCAAGAGGACATGTAGTTCTCACTGCTCCAGTGACTTCACGACCCAGCTTTTTTCCTAACTGTGCATCTGAATATTTCAATGCATTTCCTCTGCCTCAACTTTCAGCATTTCCTCATTCGTGTGTGTGTGTGTGTGTGTGTGTGTGTGTGTGTGTGTGTGTGTGTGTATCTGTACCTTAAATCTCTTGATACTCTTTTAGTCAATTTTTCTAACTATAATAGGAAACCAGAATGCTATTATATTTTGTGAAGCACTGATGGTATTTATACTGACTGTATGATATGTAAAAGTAAAATAGACACACTCACAATGGAAAACTGAGTGTAGACCTCTCTGAGAGATTCCCTGCACCTAGTTTCTAGTTGGTTTTGTTTCCAACATTATTATCTCTGCATCATTCACTATAGCAAAGCCACTGAAAACTAAGTATGCAAAATGAATAAAGTGTGTGTCTCCATATGTTAGAATCAATGAGTAAAATAATTTTTACCGATAGAATATCCATAAGCATGGAGAGTCTTATAAACTTACTCATTCTTTTCCATGTTTGAACTCCTGCTGTTGTCTTTTGAATAGGCCAAAATTTTATACAATTCAGCTTTGAGAGTGAAGAGAACAGGAAAGAAAATGAATGTGTGACAATTATATGCTCTACCCTCTCTCTTTTTAATCCTTTTTGCATCTTTATTTTTGAGATTATAATTTAACTATATTCTCCCTTACCATTCCTCCTCCAAACTCTTCCATATACCCTCACCATTCTCCTTCAAATTCAAGGTCTCTTTGTTCACTGGTGGATAATGCCTGAATGTACATGTATATGATATATGTTCCTTTATGTAACCATCTTTAATCTATCTTACAGCCTATTCCATATTCAAGAAGACAATACTGAGACTTCACATTTTGTACTAGTGTTTGTGCAAGAATTTTCAGACATGTTTTAATACATGAAACACATTTAGTATGGACCAGATGTGTTTGCTTAGTGGTGAAGTGATGACAATGAGGAATCACGTTCATAAAAATTATTGGATCTGCAAATTTCAGATGTGATTTTGAAGAAAAAATTACTGAATAATAACATGAAGAAATATTATGCTATTCATAAAATGTCGGGCAGTCTAGTGCTCTTATGCTTTACTTCTTTTTAAGATGCCATAATTTAAAAGATTAGCATGTCATGTGATCCATGTGTGCAAACCCCCCACTTAGGAAACTGGGGCAGGAAGATTTCATGTTCAGTGTCATCTTGAGCTACAGAATGAGATTAATTAATAAATTATTTAAAAAGGGAATAAAAGAAAATTCTGGAATATAGTTCAACACAATGACTGATACTTGATAGGATCCTCATTTAAAACCACATTGCAAATTGCAATAATACTAAAATAGTAAAATGGAATATTATATGATAAAGTGCTGTTTGCTTGTATAAAGATGAAAATATGGTTATGATATAGCTTTTATTTTAGGAAGGGATTACTGAAATCTTAAAAATACAAAGATTTGTTTATAATACTTTAAAATATATTACCAAAGAGAAGTAGACTTGGTTTAAAGATGTAGATATATCTAAACAGACCAAAATATCAAAGATTGTCTAATTAGGAGATAAACTACAGGACATATCGTTGTGTTAATAGGATTTCATATGTTTTTTATATTCAAATCTTTGTATAATATACAGAAAAAAATTAAAATAAGGATAGAAACCTAATCTTCACACCTTTCATACAAATGTTTTATGAAGCATTTTTACTGTATGAGACACATTTATAAACAAATGAAAAGAAAATTGAAGAATTGTGAACTTCTAATTTCCTGACATCTGATATGAATTTTAATTGTTATATTATTTATTTTAAATATTAAACATTTACTATTGTCTGTGGCAAATAGCATCTACATTATTCTCCCAACTTCTACACAAGCATTGCTATGTACTTAAAAATCTTCCTGCAATGTACTCAACATCACTAACCTTCTACAGTTTGTGCTAGAGAAAATTGCTCCAAAAATTTTTTATTAGCCATTATTAATGTATTTTCACAAGTGTACTTCAGGTCGATTAAGTATATTTCTCGCCAGACTGTTCAATTCATGAGCAAGATTTTTCTCTTTATTTAGTTACAATTTATAGCTTTAAGTTCTCCAATTCTTTGTTTCAACCTAGAGATTTTCCTAAGTTACCTTTGAGATAAAATTACTTTCATGTAATGGTACTTTATTCTCTAACAGATACGAAAATGGAGTTAATATTTTCACTCAAAGCAAAAATCCTTTATACTACTCACTTCATAGAGAAATTTTCCAAATTATATTTATGTTTCATCCACTTTTCAAATCTGTTGTCTCTGTATTTATCACCAGGGTCATGAGTGTAGATTATTCTTTTTATTGCTAAGTCATTAAATGTTGCTTGTTTACAGGCAAAAATTTAAAGAGTAATGTCTTTAATGTAAGAGGATTGGTTGGGAATCCAAACACTCTTCATTAATTGAAATACATAATATTTTGACATGGCCCACAATTTCCTCATCTATAAAAATGGGCAAATTCTTGTGAGGATTTAATGAAATCTGCATTGTGACTCATTTGTCTTAGTATCAAGTTCATAGTAAGCACACATTTGTAGAATGTCCAATTTTTCATTCTTTTTGCCAGATATATATATATATATATATATATATATATATATATATATATCAGGAATTATATTTCATGGAATAATATTAATGTTAAAAGAGGTGATGAATATGAAAGTAAACAATAATGATGGGGTATATGGCAGTTCTAGGATTGAGGAGAAAGAAGAGAAACATGTAATTATATTATATCTCATAAATATATATAATATCTCATAAATAAAAGAAAAACTAAGATAGTACATGTATTTTGTTGACAATATGCTATCAGACTCTGTACCTTCAGTGGGTCAGTGTTCAAAGGGTAGAACCCAGAAAGTCAGGGTGGATGGTTAGCATCTTTATCCACTGAGCCATCTGTTTTCAAATTCCCCTGCTCCTGTTATTTTTCATCATGAGCTATTACTATGTAACTTCCAATCATCCATTTTCATTCTGTCCATTTTCACAAGTGTTTCTTAAAACCCATCAGCACAAACATATTCATTTTATTTTTCAAAATGTGAAAACAGGTGACAACTTCCTTTTAAAAATGACTAGATCATTCTTGAAAATTAAGAGGGGGTCAGTTTCCAGCCTGTCTTTGTGGCACATACTGACTAAGGTTATAATACAATAAGAATCAAGCATTAATACTACAGTAAAGTAAGAATATTTCATATATCTATAGGTTATCATTTCAGTAGAAAAAAGAAACATAAGTTATCTATTAATTTGTGGAGGTTCTCTTTGATGAAATTATTGTTTTCAATTTCAGATTAAATGATGGAGAAGAAATGATATTACCTAAAGCAGGACAGAGCGTGAATTAACACAAATCCTCAGATATATAGACTTGCAAAGTATTTTGTACTTTTATAGGAAAATGAGAACCTATTGAGACAATCCATTATTATATTGAATTATTCTAATTTCCTATAATTTTTTTTGCTAATGAACCACTTTGAAGAAAAATTATAAAATTTCAAGGCCATTAAATAATTCCCTTTTCCTTTTTAACTAGTATTTTTTGTCAAAGGAAATGAACTGTAGTGTGAGACTCAAAATTCTTGTTCTCTAAATTCTATAGTCCACATTGTATCAAAGATTTTTTGATGCAGAAATCTAATCTATCTGACATGCTGGTGATATTAACATGAGCATATGATTTCAAACAATAATGAGGACAGGATTTTATAGACTTCTGTTCAATCCATGAAAAAAATTCTCTTCTTTCTGGAGAAAACAATGTAATTTGCCATAATCAGACATTTTTGCTATTGGATTATATGCAAAATGCCTATTTTGTTTTGTCTTCTATATAGATTTATTTATTTTACATGAATGAGTGCTTGCCTACTGGTGTTTTTGTGTACCATTTTCATGTCTGTTGCCTACAGATTAGAGAGGAGTGTGTTAAACCCTCTCAAGTAGGAGTAACAGGTATTTGTGAGCTACCATGTTAGTGTTGAGTCCTTTGCCCGAGCAGCAGTGCTCTTAACTAATGAGCATTCTTTTCAGCCCTGAACCCATTTTACAGACTTATGTGTGAAGCATTAATCTAATTAATTTTATCAATAAAAATGAGGAGTCAGATATCGAGGTAAAAACCTGGAAGATCAGAGATCCTGGGGCAGCCTCCAGTTGCTTTCTACCTGTCTCCAATCCTTACTCTGATAGGAACATGATCCTGTCCCTGCCCTTACTCATCACTTTGTCAATCCACCTCAACAAGTACTGGGGATTAAAGGTATGAGCATCCCAAATGCTGGGATTAATGGTGTGAGCCATCACTGCCCTGCTTCTATGGTTAACTAGTGGCTAGCTCCATCCGCTGATCTCCAGGCAAGCTTTATTTGTCAGAACATAAAAAAAAAATCACACAACTCTCCCCCCTTTTTGTCTAAATAAAAAGAACAAAAAAACCTGTATACAATAAGTGCAATAATTATGTTCAAATATATACAGTCAAGAATTAACATTAACAATATCTAGTCCTTTTGCATTTGACAAATTGAGAAAAAATACTCCATTATCAACCCTATCTTGGTGACCCCAAAATGTTATACCTAATCAACTTTCGATTATTACTTGTATTATCAACTCAAAACTATCTTTTATGTCTCTCAACCATATACATTTATAACTCTTTAGTGAGTTTCTTTTCTGAATTTCTTAACAAAGAAAAGCATAACTACCTAGTCTTCAGTTCCAACAGAGACCAGAGTTGGGAACAATGTTACTTGAGTAAACAAGAAGTGCAAGCAAACAACTACCAAAACAATGTGAGAAATGACAGAAACAGTTGGCTCCCTGAAAAATCACCCAAGGTTCCTGTGTTACCTTGGGGTATCCATCTTCAGATTACAAGATGAGAATATCTGACAGACTTTTCTGTGAAGCTGGATATTCCGACAGGCTGTCCTACCTTGTCTTGGCAAAGTTCAGCAGTCATTTTTTGTGTCCTGCTTGTCCAGTATCGGCAGCATACTGTCAGCTGTACTGGCAAGAGCATTTTCTTACCCAGTGTCTTACTTTTGTCACACAGAAAGTAAACTCCATATGGAGTTTCTTCTATGCCCATCATCTTCTCTGAAGCAGATTGGTGCTGCCAGGAGCAGACATGTCTCAATGTCATAAAATATGTATCTTCTGTAAAATGACTAGAGCATTACAGCTGCCCTCCCCAGCAGTGTTCCTTTCCCTTTCTGGATCCTGTCCCCTTATCTGTCTCCATGGCTGAGGCTGATAAAAATCATTTGATTTTGTCACTGGAATCCGATAACACTCATCATACTGTTGCATATCCTCAACAGTGGAAATAGGATTTACTGACATTAGTACCTTCCTCTCAGACCTCAACTTTATTATATTTTCTGGGGACATATTATAAGCATCATGCTGCTTTCCACACATGTTTCTTCTTTCTGTACTATTCTTCAAATATTTGTTCCAGATACTTTTATTTTATTCATTCTTTATGGTTGAATGTATCACTTTGAACCACTTTTCCAATCTTTTGCATTTTTGTAACATAATGTCTTAATCTCACAGTAAATCTTTTATAATATAATTAATTGTTTTATTTATTTATTTTTGTTTTTTCAAGATAGAGTTGATTATTATTGCTTTTAGGTTGTCCTGGAACTAGCTCTGTAGACCAGGCTGGCCTCGAATTCACAGAGATCTGCCTGCCTCTGCCTCCCGAGTGCAGAGATTAAAGGTGTGTGCCATCATCTCCCAGACAATTAATTATTTTAGAGCAAAAATAAGAAATAATTCTTGAAAATACATTCATTGATTGTTATATTGTTCTACTACTCAGTGCCAGAATTTCTCTTAGGTAAGTTTCTCAGGACAAATTATATTGTGGCACAAAATTGAGCTTTTTTTTCTCTTATTATTATTATTATTATTATTATTATTATTATTATTATTATTAATTCAAGTTAGGGAACAGGCTTCTTTCACATGTAAGTCCCCTCTCCCTCTCCCTCCCCTAACCCCATCCCTCCTCCCCCATCTCCAACCTACCCCACCACCCCATCCACCCACAACTCCCAAGGCAGGTTAGGGCTCCCAACTGGGCCTCCACCAAGTCCACCAAATCTTTCTGTGCTGGGCCTAGGCCCCTCCCCATGTGTCCAGAGACAGAGTACATCCCTTCAAGTGTGATGGGCTCTCAAAGTCCCCCACAGACACCAGGGAAAAACGCCAGTCCACCTCCGGAGGTTCCCAGGAGTGCAGGGGCCTCCCCATTGGCATCCATGATCAGGTGGCTGGATCAGTCCCGAACTGGCCTCCCAAAGAGTGTCTGGGGTCGATATGCTTTCCCTTTTTCAGGCCAACTGTTTCTGTGGGTTTCTCCAACCTGGTACAGACCCTTTCATTCTTCATTCCTCCCTCTCTTCAACTAGGTTCCAGATTTCAGCTCAGTGTATTTCTGTGGATGTCTGTCTCTGCTTCCATCAGCCACTGATGGACTCTAGGATAGCATAGAGAGTAGTCATCAATCTCATTCTAGGGGAAGGGCTTCTAGGCCATCCTCTCCTCCACTGCCTAGACTGACAGATCATATCATCCTTGTAAGTCTCTGGAGATCTCCCTAGTTCCAGATCTCTTCTCGGACCTATAGTGGCTCCCTCTGCTATGATATCTCTCATCCTCCTCTCTCTCCTCTTCTTCCCCCAACTCAATATATCTGCTCCTCCATTTCTTCTCCTCTACTCTTCTTCTTGTGCTCTTATTGTGGCAGCACCCACTCCCCTATCCTCATGCTCTCAATTAGCTCGGGAGTTCATGCCACTTCCCATTCCTGGGGTCCATTTATCCCTTAGAGTCATTTATGATTTCTAGTTTCGTTGGGGAAGAGGATTATAGGCTGGTGAACCTTTGCATTATGTCTAAAAATCATATATGAATGAGTACATACCATGTTTGTCTTTTTGTGATTGGGTTATCTCACTCAGGATGGTTTCTTCTAGTTCCATCCATTTGCCTGCGAATTTCAAGATTCCATTGCATTTTTCTGCTGAGTAGTACTCCATTGTATAAATGTACCACATTTTCTCTTTCCATTCTTCAGTTGAGGGGCATCTAGGTTGCTTCCAGGTTCTGGCTATTACAAACAATGCTGCTATGAACATGGTTGAACATATGTCCTTGTTGTATGGACATGCAGTATTTGGGTATATACCCAAGAGAGGAATGGCTGGATCTTGAGGTAGATTGATTCCCATTTTTCTGAGCAACCGCCATACTGATTTCCAAAGTGGTCTTACAAGTTCACACTCCCACCAGCAAAGGAGGAGTGTTCCTTCTTCTCCGCATCCTCTCCAGCAAAGGTTGTCTTTGGTATTTTTGATTTTAGCCATTCTGACAGGTGTGAGGTGGTATCTCAGAGTTGTTTTGAGTTGCATTTCTCTGATGGCCAAGGATTTTGAGCACTTTCTTAAGTGTCTTTCAGCCATTTCAGATTCCTCTGTTGAAAAATCTCTGCACCCCACTTTTTAATTTCATTGTTTGGTGTTTTGGTGGCTAGCTTCTTGAGCTCCTTGTATATTTTGGAAATCAGTCCTCTGTCAGATGTGGGGCTGGTGAAGATCTTTTCCCATTCTGTGGGTGGTCATTTTGTCTTAATGACTGTGTCCTTTGCCTTACAGAAGCTTCTCAGTTTATTGATTGCAGACCTCAGTGTCTGTGCTTCTGGAGTGATGTTCAGAAATCGTTATCCTGTGCCAATTTGTTCAAGGGTTATTCCCACTTACTCTTCTAGAAGATTCAGTGTGGCTGGATTTATGGAGAGATCTTTGATCCATTTGCACTTAAGTTTCGTGCATGGTGACAGGTATGGATCAATCTGCAATTTTCTGCATGTCCGAATCCAATTGTGCCAGCACCATTTGTTGAAGATGCTATCTTTTTTCCATTGCATGGATTTAGCACCTTTGTCAAAAATAAGGTGTTGGTAGGTGCGTGGGTTAATATCTGGGTCTTCAGTTCGATTCCATTGGTCTATCTGTCTGTACTTGAGCCAATGCCAAGCTGTTTTCAGAACTATGGCTCTATAGTGGAGCTTGAAGTCAGGGATGGTGATGACTCCAGAAGATCTTTTATTGTAAAGAGTTGTTTTGGCTATCCTAGGTTTTTTATTTTTCCATATAAAGTTGAATATTGTTCTTTCAATGTCTGTGAAAAACTATGTTGGGATTTTGATGGGGATTGCGTTGAATCTGTAGATTGCTTTTGGTAGGATTGCCATTTTTACTATGATAATTCTGCCTATCCAAGAGCATGGGAGATCTTTCCACTTTCTGGTATCTTCTTTAATTTCTTTCTTTAAAGTCTCAAAGTTCTTATTGTACAGGTCTTTCACTTTTTTGGTTAGTGTTACCCCCAGATATTTTATGTTGCTTGTGGATATTGTGAAAGGTGATGTTTCCATGATTTCTTTCTCATTGAGTTTATCATCTGTATACAGTAGGGCTACAGATTTTTTTGAGTTAATTTTGTATCCTGCAACCTTGCTGAAGGTGTTTATCAGCTCTAGGAGTTCCCTGGTAGAGTTTTTTAGGTCACTTATGTAGACTATCATGTCATCTGCAAATAGTGAAAGTGTGACTTTGTCCTTTCCAATTTGTATCCCTTTGATCTCCTGTTCTTGTCTTATTGTGCTAGCTAGAACTTCAAGTACAATATTGAAGAGGTATGGAGAGAGTGCACAGCCTTGTCTTGTTCCTATTTTTAGAGGAAAAGCTTCGAGTTTCTCTCCATTTAGTTTGATATTGGCTATTGGTTTGGTGTATATTGCGTTTATCATGTTTAGATATGTTCCTGTTATTCCTGTTCTCTCCAAGGTCTTTATCATGAAGGGATGTTGGATTTTGTCAAAGGCTTTTTCAGCATCTAGTGAGATGATCATGTGGTTTTTCTTTTTCAGTTTGTTTATATGGTGGATTACATTGATGGTTTTTCGTATGTTGAACCATCCTTGCATCCCTGGGATGAAGCCTACTTGATCATAGTGGATGATTTTTCTGATATGTTCTTGGATTCGATTAGCCAATATTTTATCATCGATGTTCATGAGGGATATCGGTCTGTAGTTCTCTTTCTTAGTCTTATCTTTGTGTGGCTTGGGTATCAAAGTGATTGTAGCCTCGTAGAAAGAGTTTGGCAATATCCCATCTGCTTCTATTGTGCAGAACAGTTTGAGGAGTACTGGTATCAGCTCTTGTTTGAATTTCTGGTAGAATTCTGCAGTGAAGCCATCTGGCCCTGGGCTTTTTTTGGTTGGGAGGCTTTTGATGACTGCTTCTATTTCATTAGGGGTTATGGGTCGATTTAAACTGTTTATCTGATCTTGATTTAATTTTAGTAAGTGATATTTATCCAGGAAACTGTCCATTTCCGTTAGATTTTCGAATTTTATGGAGTACAGATTTTCAAAGTATGACCTAAAGATTCTCTGGATTTCCACAGTGTCTGTTGTTATATCCCCCTTTTCGTTTCTGATTTTGTTAATTAGCGTGCTCTCTCTCTGCCTTTTGGTTAGTTTGGCTAGAGGTTTGTCTATCTTGTTGATCTTCTCAAAGAACCAACTCTTTGTTTCATTGATTCTTTGTAATGTTTTCCTAGTTTCTACTTTATTGATTTCAGCTCTCAGGTTGATTATTTCCTGGTGTCTACTCCTCCTTGGTGTGTTTGCTTCTTTTTGCTCTAGTGCTTTCAGTTGTTCTGTCAGTTCTCTAATGTGACTTTTCTGTAGTTTCTTCATGTGGGCACTTAGTGCTATGAACTTCCCTCTTAGCACTGCTTTCAGAGTGTCCCATAAGTTTGGGTATGTTGTGTCTGCATTCTCATTAGATTCTAGGAAGTCTTTAATTTGTTTTTTTTATTTCTTCCTCAACCCAGGAATGGTGCAATTGGGTGTTATTCATTTTCCAAAAGTTTGCAGGTTTTCTGCCATTTGTATTGTTGCTGAATTCTAGCTTTAATGCATGGTGGTCTGATAAGATACAGGGGGTTATTTCAATTCTTTTGTAACTATGGATGTTTGCTTTGTTGCCTACTATGTGGTCAATATTAGAGAAGGTGCCATGTGGTGCTGAGAATAAGGTATATTCTTTTGAGTTTGGATGGAATGCTCTATAGATATCTGTTAACTCCAGTTGGGTCATAACTTCTTTCAGATCCTTTGTTTCTTTGTTAAGTTTCTGTCTGGAGCTCCTGTCTAGTGGTGTAAGGGGGTGTTGAAGTCTCCTACTATAAGTGTGTGTGGTTTTAGGTGTGGTTTGAGCTTTAGTAATGTTTCTTTCACAAATGTGAGTGCCTTCATATTTGGAGCATAGATGTTCAGGATTGAGATTTCATCTTGATGGATTTTTCCTGTGATGAGGATGAAATGCCCTTCTTCATCTCTTTTATGATTTTAGCTTAAAGTCCAATTTGTTAGATATAAGGAATTCTACACCTGCTTGTTTCTTGAGCCCATTTGATTGGAAAATCTTTTCCCATCCTTTTACTCTGAGGTATAGCCTGTCTTTGAAGTTGAGGTGTGTTTCTTGTAAACAGCAGGAGGATGAATTCTGTCTTCATATCCATTCTGTTAGCCTATATCTGTTTATGGGTAAGTTAATACCATTGACATTTAGGGATATTAATGTCCATTGTTCATTGGTTCTTGTTTGTTTTGGATTTATTGTTGGTGGTGCCATTATGTGGGGATTTTGCCCTCCTGCTTCTTTTTGTGTTTGGCAAAATTAAATTATCTATTGCCTGTGTTTTTGTGCATGTAGTTATGTTCCTTGGGTTGGAGTTTTTCTTCCAGAACCTTCTGTAGTGCTGGATTTGTGGATATGTATTGTTTAAATCTGTTTTTGTCATGGAATATCTTGTTTTCTCCATCTATAATGATTGAAAGTTTTGCTGGGTACAGTAGTCTGGTTTGACATCCATGCTCCCTTAGTGCATGTAGGATATCCATCCAAGACCTTCTGGCTTTCAGAGTTTCCATTGAGAAGTCGGGTGTGATTCTAATTGGTTTGCCTTTATATGTTACTTGGCCTTTTTCCTTTGCTGCTCTTAATATTTTCTCTTTATTCTGTAGATTTGGAGTTTTGATTATTATGTGTCAGGGGGATTTCTTTTTGTGGTTCAGTCTGTTTGGTGCCCTGTAATCTTCTTGTACGTTCATAGGCATATCTTTCTGTAGGTTGGGGAAGTTTTCTTCTATGATTTTGTTGAATATGTTTTCTGTACCTTTGAGCAGTGTTTCTTCACCTTCTTCTACACCTATTATTCTTAGGTTTGGTCTTTTCACAGTGTCCCATATTTCCTGGATATTTTGTGTTAGGGATTTGTTGGACTTGAGGTTTTCTTTGGTTGATGAATGTATATCCTCTAGCGAGTCTTCAATAGCTGAGATTCTCTCTTCTGTCTCTTGGATTCTATTAGTTATACTCACGTCTTTAGATCCTGATCTTTTATCCAGTCTTTCCATTTCCAGCATCGCCTCATTCTGTGTTTTCTTTATTGTGTCTAATTCAGCTTTCATGCTTTGAACTGTTTCAAGAGCTTCCTTCACTTGTTTGGTTGTTTTATCTTGGGTTTCTTTAGCTTCTTTAAGAGATTTGTTTATTTCTTGAATCTTTTGGTTTGTCTTTTTCTCCATTTCATGTAATTTTTTGCTTGCTTTTTCTTCTATTTCTTTAAGGGATTTTCTTGTTGCCTCTTTGAAGGTCTCTATCATCTTGCTGAGATAATTTTTGAGGTCCATCTCTTCTTCATGCACTATGTTGGGCTTTTCAGGTCTTGTTGGAGTGGAGTCCCTAGATTCTGGTGGTGTCATATTGGTCTTTCTGTTGTTGAGCAAGTTCTTATTCTGTCTTCTTCCCATATCTTTTTCCAGTGAGTGCAGGTAGGATCTCTCTATTTCCTCTTGTTATGCTGTAGTGTGTGTGGGCCAGGAATTCAAAGTCCGAAGCTCTAGATGGTCTTGCCTCTCCTTGTAGTCTCCTCACTCTGAAGGAGTTAGGCCTCCATAGGGATCCGGTGTGTGGTGGTGGGTTTGGGAGTAAGAGTGGGGTGTTTCCAGGCTCTGGGGGTTCCTCACTGCCTGGGCATGTCTACCCCAAGCAGGAGCAGGCCGGAGGAGATCGGGATGGATGGGGCTTTGATAGGGAGTTGGGTAAGAGTGGTGGATCACTCACCTCCTGGTGGATCAGTGGCCGGGAATGGAAGGAAGAGTGGCCTGTACCCAGATTCAGAGAGCTCCTCCCTGCCTGGGTGTGTCTGTTTCAAGTAGGGACAAGCCTGGGGTGATCTGGGTGAATGGCGCTTAGGACAGGAGTTGGGTAAAAGCAGGGGGTCACTCACCTGGTCTGTGATGAGTCGGCGGAAAGGGAAGGACCAAAATTGAACTTTTGTGTAATGAGAGTGCAATTGTAATAGAAAATCACTCTTATGTCTCTTTAAGTATTTACTGCTGATCAGCAAGTGTTTGTGTCAACACTTTATCTTTGCAAGTACTGATGTATGATCAGTGGATGAAGCCAAATCATGTGAAGACTTCAACCTCATAACTTTGGGGTACTGTCACAGAAAAATTGCCATGGTTTCATGATTTCAATGTCTAATTCCTGACTCACAGTAGAAGATGGTGTGCCTGAACTCATTGTGACTGGTATAACTTCCCCACTTTGCTGATTGTGCATGGTTAGTTCCCTGTCAGGCCAGGTCTGCACTTTTCTGGGAATCTACTTCCCCGTTAACCTCTCATTTCCCTGTATGCATTGAATTCCCTGTATTAGGTTTCCTTTTATGCATAGAATATCTGGAATTGCTTCTGTTTCGTACGATGTGGCTTGAAAGAGTTTTAGATAGAGAATGGTAGAAAATACATTAAATATATTTTTTGTTAGCTGGTGACATGAGGTGAGTGAATGGCAAGGAAATGGTTCCTGGTGGCAGATAAAGGCAAGATGGGTGAGAAATAGGTCACCTGATACCTTCTCAATGTGAAGGCTATCAATTCTGGGGAAAATCCTTCCTAATATAAGATTCCAAATACAAATGTTGTGGCAATGCCACACTATACTCAGAAATGTAAGGTAAGGTCTGGCCTAGAGTTGCATAGTATGTGAATGTACATGCATGAACTGTGTGGTACATTCTGGCCTTAGGAACTTAGGCATATCCGTGAAGAAAGCAACAGTTAAGTTTAATTTTGAAATACTATAATTAACATTTCAGACATAGGACATTAACACAGACAGAGAAAGGACTTAATAGATGACAACTTTTAGAAATAGGAAGTTGAGAGGGTCTAGTTCACTCCCATGCAGGTTCCCCAGCTGTCATTTCATATTCCATGAGTTCCCACTAGCTCTTGTCAGTTGCCTCTGTGGTTGTCCCCTTCATGGTCTTGATCCCTATGATCATGTGATCTCTCCTCCCTCTCTTCAACTGAACTCCAGGATCTCAGCCTAGTGTTTGGCTATGGGTCCCTTAATCTGCTTCCACCACTTATTGAATGTAAGTTCTATGATAACAATTGGGTAATCACTAATCTGATTAAAGGGGAAGACCCATTCAGATACCCTCTCCACTCTTGCTAGGAGTCTTAACTGGGGTCATCCCTGTGGATTTCTCAGAATTTCTTTAGCACCAAGATTATCCCTACCCCCATAATTTCTCCCTCTATCACTTTTGGAGCCCATTCCCTATGGTAAATACCTTGCTCAGCATTGACACAGGGCTTGGTCCTGCCTCAACTTGGTATGCCAGACTCCCTTACCCCCTCTGATGTGTGGATGGGTATGGGAAGGGGGAAGGTAGAGGGTCAGAGAAGCTAGGGAAGAGGAACTGGGTTTGGTATGTAAAATGAAAATTGATTTTTTAAAATAAAATAAAAGAAAAAGTAATAGCAACTTCAATACTGTTTTTAACCAGCAGATCTTGGAAAAGTAAAGTGATGTGCTGGGAAAATGAAGACAAGGAAAGCTTAGAATACCTTTTTTAAAAAATTACTCTTACCTAGAAACATTTATCATTCCTTTATCTTAGATAAAATATCCATACCCATGTTTATTACAATCTTTTAAGATTGGTAAATAGGAACTATATCTTCCTTATACATCTTTGATCCTTTCCCCCATGTATATTCACTATTAACTTTCCAAACAGCAGAAAATTAAATTTCATACATTTATGTTTTCTTTCATATGTTAATTATAATATTGAACATTTTTACAAAATAGGAAATTGATTTAATTTAAATAAAAGTGATTATTTTCAAGAAGTGTTTAAGATGACCTTTCCTGTTCTGCAAGAAGTACAATAAATCAAGTAAAGCATTTTAAATAATTAATTTTCCAGGCCCTAATCTTGGTAGAGACTGGGACTAGCCTGCATCATTACTGCAGCAGATCAATCTAACCGGGAGAAGGATTTTATTAGTTGGTATGTTTATAGATAATAAAATTCAGCCTTTATTTAAAGAACTGATGAAACTTTAATATCCACTTTGTCAGGGTAGTGGTCTCTAGAAACTTTCCCATTTATTCATTAATAACAAAGATTAGGTGCTTATTATATGCAAAATAATATCCACAAGCAAAACAAATGCCTGTTCCTGTCTATGGAGTGAACATTTAAATATGACAAGACATATGTAAATATGACTGTAAGACACTACTTGTCTTGTTAATTACAGTACAGACATTTCTATGAAAGTATCTTCATTCTTAGTACAGAAAATGTAACTGTATCTCATCGTTGACCGATGAAATCATTATTTACAATTCATTTTACTGAGTGAAGATAAAATACAATAATAACAAACACTACTAATGTATTTGTTGCCTTAATAGCAGCTATTGCAATCAGACACTATATTTCAGTAAGTTAATCATTTTATATATATACATATACATATATATGTTTCACTATTTAAACTCTTTTTTGCTATTTTAAATTTAAATATTTGCATATATTTATATGAATTAGTAACATATATGCTATAACATATATTACTACTATGTTATATATTGCCATATAAGATACCTGATTATAATATAATCTTATATTATATATACATTCAATAATAACATCAGTGTAATTAGCAGCTTCATCTTTTCTCACATTTACCATTTTTCTGTGGTGAGACTCCTTATACTATATTATACTAGCTATTTTGAAATATATGGCAAACTTTTGCATGCCATAGACTACACTATTGTGATAAAAAACATTGAAACTAATTCTTCTCATTTCACAGTATTCTTAATTGTATGTGCATGTATTCAGCACTTTGATTTCTTACATCAGAGTTTCATATTTTATGTACAGATTTCTTATTGGTAGATTTATTTATGTTTATCATTTTCTGGAGTGATTAAATACATATTTCTACTTAATGTCCCAATTCTACTTTTTCATTGATAGTCTGTAGAAAAATTATTGACTTATGGGTATTAATCTCTTGTTTTGATACTCTGGTTTTCCTTTATTCCTCTATATTCTTTGTTGATGGTGTTTTTCAGATTTTTATACATAATTGCAAAGTTCCCAGTATCTTGTAATTAGTGTGATCTTACCTATAGAGTGTCTTTATGTGTATTTCTTAATCAACTTGAAGAATATACCCTTAAGTTGTTCTTACACTAAAAGTTATTTTGTTACATATTTTGACAATCAAGTATAGGTGCTAAGTTTGGAATTGTGACTTCTACCTATAATCCTTTCCATTCAATTCATAACACCTATGATATTCTTTCAGTAATATTTTATTCACTGACACTCAAGCCACCCCATACATGTAAAACATACTAAATCCATATTGTATTCATAGTTAGCACAGCCTATCTCCCACATGGGACAATCTCATTTCTGTATTCCTTGAATGTATCACAATGACATCTTGCTTGACCCTGGAATAAAGTCTTTTATTATTTAACAGGTGTCAGTGAACAATGTTTTTTCTAATAAGCAAAGAAAGCTGTGTTTCTGAATTCATGTTCAAAATTATCCATCACAATTACAAAGAAGATACCATCTTTGATAATAGCCTGTCAATATGCGCTGAAATTTAACAACATTCAACTAATATGCAAGAAAATGAACTAAACGATTGTAAATGTAGCTCATGATTCAAGATTTTTGATATGTACTAGCCAGAATTTTATCACTCAGACAAAAACCTGAGCAAGGCAACTAAAAGGAGGACAGGTTAATCTATTAATCATTTAATCTATTCTCAAGTTTAATCCATGGCCAGCTGACTCCATAGCTCTTAGAAAGATCTGGAGAAAGGAGGTCTGGCCATGCTACTGTTGGTGGAATGTGAACTTTGGCTTAGGAAAGCAGCTAAACACTCTAAGCAGGGCTTAATGGGTCATACTAGTACGAACATGGAAGACAGTAGTGCAGAGAGCAATTTCAATTATGAGGGAAGAAGGAGAGAGGTTTCAGAGGATAGGAATATTCATAAGTGGCCTAGAGACATTTCTTGTGATATATTGGTGAACAACATGGCTGCTTTCTGTCCTTGTCAAAATAAAAATAAAAATCTGCTTGAGTATAAATTGAAGACTTTGGGATTAATGGCATTGTAGGAGATTTCAAATCAGTCTCATATTGACTTTGTTATGTGGCTATTAGTGGTCACTCTTGTGTAGATCTATAATGTAAAGGAGCAAGAGTAATAATAAACATACAAAATTTCAGTTTGAAGTGTAAAGAGACATCAGAAAATGTAATGGAGTTTAGGAGATGAAAAGCTCACAGAACAGCTAGATGCTAAATGGGATAAAGGGAGTGGTGACTTCAGGGTAAGACCCCACCCAGCTAATCTTTCAACTTGTGAGAAGGAATTAAAGAAAAAAGAGGTTGTGAAATCTCCCTCCATATCTAAGGAAAGCTGCTGAGGCTAGGTCCATGTCAATGATGTATTGTGGGAATTCCTTCTGCCAATTGACTTGGGGTCCTGGCCATAGGGCTCCTCTGTTTGAGGATAAGAGGATAGGATTCCTTCTTATAAGGAAGAGAGGGGCTGGTAACTCTCTCTGTCTTGTGAGGTCAGGCCAGAAGCAAGCCTTACAGTTGTTTACATTTACCCTGAGCAGAACAGCAAAACATGGCAGTTGGATCCCTGACAGCTTCCACCTTGTCCTGTATTCATGTGTGTGTAACTACCATTGAATCATTATAATAAAGACTTTTATAAATTCTTGAATCACTTAGCACTCACATGTATCCTGCCTGGACCACACCTCCCAACCCTCAACCCCCCATGTAGATGGAAGCTTTTCTCTGTCTCCCACTGTATGGTTTTTATCCTACTCACCAGTTGCTGCAGCCACTTATGAAGTAATCACTGAAGCTAGTATTACATATAAGTACTTTCCTGATTGCTCAGGCATATTAATAACTTTCACAACCAAATTAACCCATTTTTACCAAACTGTGTATTATCACATGGCTGTGGATTATGGGTTTCTCCCTTACTCTGCCTTCTTTCTCTCAGTAGCTTTGTCTGGATTTATCACATGGCTCTATTCTGCATGGCCCTTGGTCAATTCAGCTTTATTTATCAACCAATAAAAGTAATACATATTCACAACATACACAAAAATATCCCACATCAATGGTATCTGTGCATTGAGAAGCAGAAAGGTGATTTTTAAAGCTGTGAATATAAAGCCTAGATTTTTTTGGAGCTCCAAAGATGTTGGAACTACCAGAGTCATGGGATACCTGCCAAGAAAAGTGGCAGGCTAGGTGTGAATCCAGCCCAACAGAGAGAAATATGCTTCAATCAAAAAAGTTGAAATCTGAAGAGCACTTTGATTTCAGACATGGAGATGCAGAATTCATTCTTAGTCTTGATTCCACACTTGTCCTCTTTTCCAACCTACATAGAAAATTGGTCCATCCCTAATTGATCCATTTAGAACTGAAACATTTCTGAATTTTTAGTGCCCTGTTCTTCGTCATCTTCTGTTCTTTGAATTATCACATAATCTGATAATTTATTTTTAAATTTATTTTTATTTAAATTAGAAGCAAGCCTGCTTCACAAGACAATCCTTCTCCCTCTTCCTCCCCTCCCCCTTCCCCCACAATCCCTCACCCCATCCCTCCTACACTACCCTTGGAGGGTGAAGCCCTCCATGGGGATCACCAAAGTCTGTCATATCATCCCTGGCAGGGCCTAGGCCCTCCCTCATGTGTCTAGGCTGAGAGAACATCCCTCCACATGGACTGGGCTCCCAAAGTCCATTGATACACCAGGGATAAATTCTGGTCTACTACCAGAGGCCCCAATATTACTGACACTTCCTCATTGACACCCACATTGAGTAAGGGAGTCTGGATTAGTCCCTTGCTGGCCTCCCAGCCATTAGCCTGGGGTCCATAAGTTCCACCATGTTCAGGTCAGCTATTTCTGTGGGTTTCACCATATCAGTCTTGATCCCTTTGCTCTTCACTCCTCCCTCTTTGTGACTGGATTTCAGGAGTTCAGTTCAGTGTTTAGCTGTGGGTGTCTGCCTCTGCTTCCATCAGCCACTGGATGAAGGCTCTAGGATGGCTTCTAAGGTAGTCGTCAATCTCATTATCAGGGAACAGTGATTAAGGAAGCCTCTGTATTGATTAGATTGCCAGTTGGTGTCATCCTTGTAGATCTCTAGTATTTTCCCTAGTGCCAGATCTCCCCTCAAATCTATAATGGCTCACTCTATTATGATATCTCTTATTCTGCTCTCCTCTATACTTCCCCCAACTTAACCTTCCTTGAACTTTCATTCAAGTTATTTATTGATCTAAATCTCATTTCCAGGCTTTTGAAATAATCTTTCCTCCTACACTTTTAAATTTTGCTTTCCCAGCTTATATTCCATTAACAATTATTATGAAATAGATTTTTTGAAGTTATATTAGGATTATGGGTTTCCCCTACTCCAATACTCCCAGATTCCTCCAACCTTATCACCAACCCAACCCAAATGAACACCTTTTTATTCTTTCTTTCACTAGAATAAAAACAGGCATCTAAATAATCACAATGAAACAAGATGAAATAAACACACGCCAGAGTAGTATAAAACAAACAGAAAAAATACACTACACACATATAAACACAGAGAAACACACATTTACACATACAGACATCCTATATAAACATAATACTGGAAAGCAGCTGCTTTCTTTTTATTTTTTTAAAGTCAATATCCATTACTTTCCTCCCTGCTGTGAATAAATACTTGACAATAAGTAAATTTAGAGAGAAAGGGATTATTCAAAGTGTTAGAAACTATAAATATTACTCTAACAGGAAAACCATAATGGCAGGAAAGACATGAGTCTGGAAGAGTGGATCTGCAGTAAGGAAGCAAAATGGACAGGAAATGGGGCCATGGCATCACATCTCAAGATTCATCTCTAGAGTCTTAGTTCCTCCAATGAGGCTCCACTACATAAATGTCCTACAGGCTTCTAAGACCATTCTAGCAACTGAAGAAATGGTATACAAACACATGAGCCTGTGAGTAACTCTCCTATTCAAACCACAGCAATGCTTATATATAGGGCTCAGAAGAAAGATGAGCAGCATACCTGTCTGGGCATCCACTGGGAATACAAAGTCGACTCTTCTTGACAAATGCAGTGGGCTAGTCTTACTATTTCAGTGATGGGAAAAGCATCTTGCTTCTCTAAACTGCCATGAAATTTTTCTTTAAAGTTTCTGCTTCTGAAGCTCGGACAACAACATTCAAGAATGCTAAAGGTGAGTGTTCTTAGATGATAACTGATTTCTTTTATGCTGGAATTCATATTCATACAAAATATTTGGTTACCTCAGGAATTATTTTCAGATAATTTCAGAGTTAAGCAAGAATCAATGCATGCAGAGGAGGAAAAGATAGCATTAAAAGGGTTATTCTGTGCTTGAAAGTTTGAAAAAATTCCACTTGCAAATCACTGAACAGATCAGGGGACAATAAATTACCATTTGACTAAAAATTTTCACTCAAGATGTTTATATAATTGAATATATATTATATATATAATTATATATGTATATATAATTATAAACTTATAATTTGATTCATAAATGGATCATTCTGAGTAAAAGCTTTCTGTCACTGCTACCACTTAGCAAAAATTTGTTTGAGAAAAAGTTATCTAAATATCAAATATATCTAAATATCAGGAGGATTTGAAGGGGTAGGAGTGGGAGGTAAATTCAAAACACATTGCTTGCATGTATGAAACCATCCAAGAATCAATTTAAAATTCTCATTCAAATATGAAAATTAAGAGGATGTGGAGAAAAAGGAACACTCCTCCATTGCTAGTGGGAGTGTGAACTTGTAAGACCACTCAGGAAATCAGTATGGCAGTTGCTCAGAAAAATGAGATCAGTCTACCTCAAGATCAAGCCATTCCTCTATTGGGCATATACCCAAATGATGCACGTTCATACAACAAGGACATATGTTCAACCATGTTCATAGCAGCATTGTTTGTAATAGCCTGAACCTGGAAGCAACCAAGATACCCCTCAACTGAAGGATGGATAGAGAAAATATGGGACATTTATACAATGAAGTACTACTCAGCAGAAAAAAGCAATGGAATCTTGAAATTCACAGGCAAATGGATGGAACTAGAAGAAAACCATCTTGAGTGAGGTAAGCCAGTCACAAAAAGACAAACATGGTATGTACTCACTCATATATGAATTTTAGACATAGAGCAAGGGATTATCAGCCTATAATCCTCTTCACCAAAGAAACTAGGCAACATGAAGGACTCTAAGGGATAAAGGAATGGACCCCAGGAATGGGAAGAGGCAGGAACCCCTGAGCTAATTGGGAGCATGAGGGTAGGGAAGAAGGAGCTGCCAGAATGAGAGCAGGAGAAGAGAAGTGGAGGAACAGAAATATTGAGTTGGGCAAAGAATAGAGGAGAGAGAACAGGATGAGAAATATCATATTAGAGGGAGACATTATGGGTCCAAGGAGAGACCTGGCACTAGGGAGATTTCCAGAGACCTACAAGGATGGCAGGAATTGACAATCCAGGCAATGGTGGAGAGGATAACCTAAATGCCCTTCCCCTAAAATGAGATTGATGACTACTTTTTATGCCATCCTAGAGCCCTCATCCAGTGGCTGATGGAAGCAGAGACAGGCATCCACAGATATACTCTGAACTGAACTCTGGAACTTAGTTGAAGAGAGGGAGAAATGAAGATTGAAGGGGTCATTACCAGGTTGGAGAAACCCACAGAAACAGCTGGCCTGAACATGGGGGAGCACATCAATCCCAGATGCTGTCTGGGAGGCCAGTACAGGACTGATCCAGACCCCTGAACATGGATGTCAAGGAGGAGGCCTCTGCACTCTACGGGGCCCCTGGTAGTGGATTAGTATTTTTCCCTGGTGTAAGAAAGGACTTTAAGAGACCATCCCACATGAAGGGATTCACTCCTGCCCTGGACATATTGGGAAGGGACCAGGCCTGGCCCAGGATGATGTGGTAGACTTTGTGGAGCCCCAGTTGAGGCCCTACCCTGCCTGGGGAGTGGAGGGTGGATGAGGTGGGGAGTAGGTCAAGGATGGGGGAAGAGGGATGGAGGCGAGGGGAGGGAGAGGGAGAAAGGTTTGACATGTGAAACAAGCGTTTTCCTAATTTGAACCAATAAAAAATAATAATGATAAAAAAAGAAAATGTCAAAAAATTAGTATTTGTATTTTTAAAATGTCTTATGAGTTTGAATAAATTTTTGGCAAGTGACAGATTAAAAAATATGAAAATTAAGACTAATATTTACTCAATGTGAAATTTACATTATGTCCTACATAGATTTTCTATTTGCATCTTGAAAGCACTGTTGTATATTAGCACAATTATTTTATTTATTTATTTATTTATTTATTTATTTATTTATTTAAATTAGAAACAAGATTGGTTTACATGTCAATCCCAGTTCCCTCTCCCTCCCCTCCTCCACTACTACCCCCCTCAACTAAAACTGTACCCATCACATATCCTCTATGCTCCCCAAGGAGGGTGAGGCCTTCCATAGGGGGTCTCCAGAGTCTTTCATATCCTTTGGGATAGGGCCAGGGCCACCACTGTGTGTCTAGGCTCAGGGAGTATTCCTCAATGTGGAATGGGCTCCCAACTTTCATTCCTACGCTAAGGAATAGTTTGGAAATACTACAGGATGTCCCTTAGATTTCCCAGTTCTCCTCACTGACACCAACGTTCCTTGGTCTACATCAGTCCCATGCTGGTATCCCAGCTCCCGATTG
The DNA here is from genome assembly GCF_003668045.3 of Cricetulus griseus. Classification (NCBI taxonomy): domain Eukaryota; kingdom Metazoa; phylum Chordata; class Mammalia; order Rodentia; family Cricetidae; genus Cricetulus; species Cricetulus griseus. Next base: position 44,625,442 of record NW_023276806.1, on the reverse strand, counting down.
TTCAGGTCAGCTGTTTCTGTGGGTTTGACCAGCCTGGTCTGAACCCCTTTGCTCATCACTCCATTCAACCCCCACCCCAAATTTTTCTAATCCTACTTTATACCAGAAATTTGAGGCTAGAGGGAAAACATATGCTTTGCTTCACAAGGAAGCAGGTTTGTTTTGTCTCTAGCAGTTTTCATCTGTATGATGAGACCGACTGATTACTAGCTCATGCCGAAGCTTCAGGTGACAGAAAGTCTACAGGAGCCTGAAAGAACACTTCCAGGGACGGTACCCACAGATTGTTTTGTTGTTTTTTGTCTGTTTTAGGTCAATTATATCTTGGTGATGTGATCAATTCTGTCACATTAGAGTAAAAAGCACTATCACACTGGGGTAGAATGTTCCAGAAGTCTGGCTATATTCCCAATCTGGAAGTGGATTCAAGTTCTTTTCAGTGATTAGTTGTGGGTGCCTGCTTCTATTTCCACAAGATGCTGGATGAAGGCTGTAGGATGGCATATAAGACAGTCATCAATCTCATTATCAGGGGAAGGCATTTAAAGTAGCCTCTCCTTGGTTACTTTGATTGTTAGTTGGTGTCATCTTTGTAGATATCCAGACCTTTCCCTAGTGCCTGATTGCACTGTAAACCAAAAAATGTCTCCCTCTATTACAATATCTCCTTTCTTGCTTTCTACTATTCTTCCCCCGACTCAACTTTTTTGTTCCCTCGTGTCATCCTCACCTATCCTCTTCTCCCCTTCTCATTCTCCTAGCTTCCTCCTGCCCCCATGCTCCCAATTTGCTCAGGAGATCTTGTCCCTTTCCCCTTCTTCAGGGGAGCATGTATGTCTCTCTTAGGATCCTCCTTATTTACTAGCTTCTCTGGCAGTGTGGATTGTAGGCTGGTAATGCTTTACTCTATGTCTAAAATCCACATATGAATGAGTACATACCAAGTTTGTCTTTTGTGGTTGGGTTACCTCACTCAGAATGGTTTCTTCAAGTTCCATCCATTTTCCTGCAAATTCCCAGATTCCAATGTGTTTTTTTCCAGCCAAGTAGTACTCCATTGTGTAAATGTACCACAGTTTCTCGATCTATTCTTCAGTTGAGGTCATGTTTGTGCTTCTTTTGGGTATATGCCTAAGAGTAGAATTGCTGGATCTTGTGGTAGACTGATTCCCAGTTTCTTGAGGAGTAGCCATACTGATTTCCAAAGTGGCTGTACAAGTAAGATGGTATCTCAGAGTTGTTTTGATTTCCATTTCCCTGATGGCTAAGGATGTTGAACACTTTCTTATGTGTCTTTCAGCCACTTTAGATTACTCTATTGAGAACTGTCTATTTAGTTCTGTATCCTACTTTTTAATAGGATTGTTTAGTGTTTTGGAGACTAGTTTCTTGAGTTCTTTGTATATTCTGGAGATCAGCCCTCTGTCAGATGTGGCATTGGTGAATATCTTTTCCAAGTCTGTGAGCTGCTGTTTTGTCTTACTGACTGTGGCCTTAGCCTTACAGAAGCTTCTCAGTTTCAGGAGGTCCCATTTATGAATTGTTGATCTCAGTGTCTGAGCTACTGGTGTAATGTTCATGAAGCTGCTCCTGTACCAATTAATTCAAGAGTATTTACCACTTTGTCTTCTAATAGGTTCAGTGTGGCTGGATTTATGTTGATGTCTTAACAGGAACATACCTTAACATAATGAAAGCAATAAACAGCAAGCTGAGAGCCAACATCAAACTAAATGAAGAGAAACTCAATTCAATTCCTCTAAAATTGGGTATAAGACAAGGCTGTCCACTCTCTCTATAACTCTTCAATGTTATCCTTGCAGTTCTAGCTGGAGCAATAAGACAACAAAACGAGATCAAATGGATACAAATCAGAAAGGAAGAAGTCAAACTTTCACTATTTGCTGTTTCACTATTGCTATTCACTATGATAAGATAGTCTACATAAGTGACCTGAAAATCTCTACCAGGGAAGTCCTACAGCTGATAAACACCTTCAGCAAAGTTGCAGGATACAAGATTAACTAGAAAACATCTGTAGCCCTACCATATACAGATGATACATTAGTGGATAAAGAAATCAGAGAAATATTACCCTTTCTAATTGCCACAAACAACATAAAATACCTTTGGGTAATGCTAACCAAAAAAGTGAAAAACCTGTACTGTATGAATTTATATCTTTAAAGAAAGAAATTAAAGAAGATAGTAGAAAATGGTACAATCTCCCATGTTCTTGGATAGGTAGAATTAACACAGTAAAAATGGCAATCTTGCCAAAAGCAATCTACAGATTCAATGCAATACCCATCAAAATCCCAACACAATTCTTCATAGACCTTGGAAGAACAATTCTCAACTTTATTTGGAAAAACAAAAGACCTAGGATAGCCAACATAACGCTGTACAATAAAGGAATTTCTGGAAGCATTACCATCCCTGACTTCAAGCTCTATTACAGAGCTGTAGTCCTGAAAACAGCTTGGTATTGGCACAAAAATGGACAGGTAGATCAATGGAATAGAGTTGAATACACTGGTATTAACTCACACACCTATGAACACCTGGTTTTTGACAAAGAAGCTAAATTTATTGATGGAATAAAGAAAGCATCTTCAACAAATGGTGTTCGCATAACTGTATGCTGTCATGTAGAAGACTGCAGATAGATCTATGTCTATCGCCATGCACAAAACTTAACTCCAAATGGATCAAAGACCTCAGCATAATTATTTCTTACTTCAAACAATAATAATGTATTTTCTTACTGTTTTGTATTACTGTTTGCATGTGATACAGGCTTTTCCTTCAGGATTCTCTAATACTCCATCCTTTGGCTCTCTCATCCCAACATCTTCTGAATTACCTCCTGGACCTAGAGATTGTCAAGCTCTTATGTAATCTCTCTTCTGAATCTTCATTGAGTAAGCCCTTTCATCTACAATTTGTCATATTCAACATTCTTCAAAGAGGTTTAATTGAGAGAGTGGTGCATATGTCCATTTATTCAACTTGTGAAAGCTAGAAATCAATTATTTATTTATTTATTGTTTGTGGCAAATCAATCAAAAGCCTGTTGATAAACAGAGTTTTTATTTTCTCATTTTTTTGTCATCTAACAACTTCAAGGCATCAGTCATCAGTATAAGAGCTCATTCTCCCATTTACTGACTTCATGGCTTATTATATACTAGGCCAAGCTTATGTTATCAACTGTCTGTCCTTTTGTTTGGGATGAAGAAGTATATGTCTCCTTATATACTTTGTATATCTTTGCAAGATCTGACTTCATGATCCTTCCAAGATTTGTCTGTCTATCCTTACTCACTCTTCTAAAAGCCCCCAACCTATTTTTAGATACTTATGGTCCAATAACCCACAAAGCATTCTTCATCAGCCAGAGATTTGCATATTCCTTTCATTTTTATGTGTAGGGTATGAGCTTTCAGAAGCTGGCTTTTCTCCATTTGCTCTCCCCTTTCTATGCTTTATATCTATATAAAGATCCCCCAAGTGCACATTTAGAGTCACTAGAGAACCAATAATTTATTGAAGTACTTACAGGCTTTCCAGTCCTTAGCAGCTAGCCTTATTTATTTATTTATTTGGTTTTTTGAGACAGGGTTTCTCTGTGGCTTTGGAGGCTGTCCTGGAACTAGCTCTTATAGACCAGGCTGGTCTCTAACTCACAGAGATTCCCCTGCCTCTGCTTCCCAAGTGCTGTGATTAAAGGCTTGTGCCACCACCACACAGCTGCAGGTAACAATTTTCATATTTAACACCCTGTCCAGTTCTTACCTAACAATGACCTCTCTGTGAGGACCAAGGATCCCATGTTCTCAACATCAAGCCAAAGACTGTGGTACAAAATATATTCAGATTTTTTATCAGAATAACATTATCTCCATGCTTATTTCTCCATCAATAAGCATGAAATATTTTTCACTCATTTTAATTTATTTATTTTTGAAGAATATAAATTTCCTTATATAAATCAAATAGTTTTTTATGTTAACTGATTTTTTAAAAGTATCATTTTGTGGACATTCTGTAATTAAATATTTCCAAAATTGTACTAGTGAACTGATAGTTTTATGATTTGTTTATTATATTTAACTGGGCTTGTCCACATGAATATGCAGTAAATGCATGGCTAGTTCTCACAGCATTCAGAAGAGGCATATAATTCCTTGGACTTGATTTACAAATAGTTCTGAGATACTATATGGATGGTGGGATCCAAATCCAGGTCCATTTCAAGAGCAACAAATGCTCTTGACCACTGAGTCATGTTTTCAGTGCCTGATATCTATGAATTCAATTTAACTCTTTTTCTTCTAGAGATGGAGAGAAATATTTGTGCTCCAAGTTTTAGCTCCTGATTATCAAACATCAGCCATAATACAATTTCTAAAATCATAAAATCAATTAAGTAAAATATTTTACATCACATTGTATGATAAAAAACTGGATTAAAATCTAATGAGATTCTGTTAAGTTGGTTTGTTGTAATTTTCTCTTTCATATATGCACAAATATATCTGTATAAGCACAAACATAAATGTGGATATAATTTATCTGAGAGAATTTTATCTTAGTTTTTCCATAGTATAATTAAAAAATTAATCATTATTATTATAATAGTTTATCTAGAGGATTCTGGTATTGAAGGTGATAAATACATATTTTTCTTTTAGAAACAGCCAGAAATTTTAAATATATTTCAAATTGTTTGGCAACCAATTTCACTTTTAAATTCGACAATTGAAGTAGTATAGACTATAAACACAGAAAACTAACAGAATGTCAACACAAGCACAAATGGAGTATCACTGAAAGATTCACAGTGGAACAACAAACTAGAAAAGTACAGGTAAGCGAGAAGAGAAACTTTAATGTGAGAAAAAGTTTTCTTATTGGGACAGAAAATTCCAGTGAAGCTTCAAAGGCCTGTAATAAAGTGAGTGGGAACTGGCTAAAATGCCTCCAAAATATCTATCTTCAAAGACAGGTGTCCTCTGGGCTCTGTATCCACTGAAAAGAATATTGACTTTATTCTAAATGTAATGGGATGCTATTAGTAAATTTTAGCTACAGGAGTATTGGTATCTATGATGATTTTTAAATATTTTTTAATTTAGAAACAATCTTATTTTGCATATCAACCCTCCCATTCCCTCTCCTCCCATCACATCTTCCTGTGCCCCCTACCAACCCCCCAACTCACCTCCTACCCACTTCCCGAGGATAATGAGGATTTCCATGGGGGATCATCAAAGTGTGTCATATCATTTGGGGGAGGATCTAGGCCCTCCTCCATGTATCTGGACTGAAATAGCTTCCATCCATAGGGAATGGGCACCTAAAGTCCATTTGTGCACTAGGGATGAATACTGGTTCCACTGTTAGAGGTCCTATGGACTGCCTAGACCTCCTAACTGGTACCCACATTCAGAGACCGAAATTAACCTATGTTTTTGAAAACCTGTCTAGTTGAGTACAGTAGGACAGGAATGTAAAAGTAAATTGAATCAAAATTAGTATTCATATTTGTAAATTATGTATGCAGTATATATTTACATAAATAATGAAACTTTATTAAAGAGTGACTATAAGAAAATATGAGTTGTACTTCTCAGGGAAAAGCAAAACACATCATAACCACATCTAACTATAATCTAAACTGATCCCATGAAACACTATTAAGGAGTCCATATCAGTGTTCACTGATAGTATTTATTCTAAAATGAATTTATGACATCAATTTATATAAACTAGAATGCTTCATTTTAAGGGTATGCAATAAAGATTACTGATTGCTAGAAAAGGAACCACATTATGTTAGATTTTAAAAATACCTTGATATTTCATATATTTATACAATATATTTTGGTTATCTTCACCACACTTTTACTACCTTTCCTGAAATTCTACAAAGGACCCCAAAACACATCTCCCTCTCAACTTGTGGTCTTCTTAATTAAAAATGACCTTGTTTAGATATTTATACATAACCCTGTATTTTAGAAATCAAATGACTTTCAAAGCAGCACAGAGTTGTTTTTAAGAGGAATTGAGCTATAAAAACAGGTATCTTCATACAGATCAATTTTATTTATATATTTACAAAATATCTATTTAAAAACAATTAAAGAAAAGGAGGCCAAGAATCTGAAAGAGAGCCAGTAAATGGGAGGCATCAGAGGGGGAAAGAAGAGAGAAATTACACAATTTTATAATCTCAAAAATAAAATGAAGGTACTAATTTGAAAAATGGAAATATCTGTTTCAACACCAATGCTTTTTAGTTGGTAGTGTGTAAACCGTGAAAAGATGTTATAGATTTTACAACAATGTTTAAGATTAAGTATTTCTTTTCAACATCTTCACAGTCCTTATGCTCTCTTTATAAAGATCTACCAAGTTTTAAACAAGGATGTCATTTGTTTCTGTGTATGAAAATGCTGATCAAGAAAAGTAAGTATTAAATTGGTTATAAGAGCACTGGAGTGAACAATTTTAGCAATGTAATGGGGAGACACAGAACATTGCTAAGCAAGAAGATTAGAATAAAATAATAATAATAATAATAATAATAATAATAATAATAATAATGCATTGAATAAATGAGATAGCTCAAAAGGTATGGTGCTTGGCACTCAGCCCAGCACCCTGAATTTAATCCACATTGTAGAATAGAGAAACTACATCCCAATTTTTTCTGTGACCGCAATAAGAAAGCCATGGCATGAATACACACATACACACACACACACACACACCTCTCTCTCTTTCTCTATTTCTCTCTCTCAGTCACTCAATCTTCCTCCCTCTCTCTTTCCCACCCTCCTTCCCTCTCTCTAATGTAATAAAAATTCTTAAAAATATAATGACTTAAGAATATCAATAAAGGTTTTACTGAATAAATAAATCACAACAGAAATCCTATTTACTCAAAGACAAAAGGGACAACAGCCTAAAGAGCAGTGTAAATACTTTTCTGGGAATGTGTATATGGATCAATAGCATGGCTGTCTGCCTCATTATTAGTATTTACTTGTTTGACATTGTTTTATTTCTTTTAGCTCTTCCAAAAGTGAAGTTTTCATGAATGCTCTGCATTCTTGTTGATTATGAAGAGTACCATTGATGCAACTGGAGTCAGAAAACATGAGAAAAACACTCCACAGGATGTAACAGGAAATTCCTTGACACTTGACTACAAAGAATGCTGCTATTGTCAGAGAAATGAAGCAGTTCAAGATACCTCCAGAGAAACCAGTTAACATGAAGGACCCTAAGAGAGAGATACATGGTTCCTGGGGATGGGAAAATGGACAAGATCTCCTGAGCAAATTTTAGCACAGTGGGGAGTGGAGGGTTAGGAGATAGAGAAGGGGAGAGGAGGACATAAGGGAGAAGGAAGATTGAGGAATAATAGAGGAGAGCAAAAAAAGACATACCTTAACAGAAGGAGCCATTATAGATTTAAAGAGAAATCTGGCACTAGAGAAATGTCCAGAGATCCACAAGGATGAACCCAACTAAGAATCTAAACAATAGTGGAGAGGCTACCTTAAATGCCCATTCCCTATAATGAGATTGATGACTACTTTACATGCCATCTTAGAACCTTCATCCAGTAGCTGATAGAAGCAGAAGCAGAGACCCACAGCTAAGCACTGAGCTGAACTCCTGTAATCCAGTTGTATAGAGTGAAGAGTGATGAGAAAAGGGGTCAAGGCCATGTTGGGGAAACCCAGAGAAACAGCTGACCTGAACAAGGGGGAGCTCAAGGATGCCAGACTGACAGTTTGGAAACCAGCATGGAACCGAACCAGGCCCCCTGAACGTGGGTGTCAGTTAGAAGACCTAGGCAGTCTATGGGGCCTCTGATAGTGGAACAGTCAGTATTTATCCCTAGTGTACAAATGGACATTGGGAGCCAATTCCCCATAGAGGAATACTCTCTCAGTCTAGATACATAGGGGAGGGCCTAGACCCTGCCCCAGATGATGTGACAGACTTCAATGATCCCCATGGAAGGCCTCACCCTCCCTGGTGAGCAGATGGGGGGGTGGAATGGTGAGTTGTGGGGGGCATGGAATGGAAAGGGAACTAGATTGATATGTAAAATAAGATTATTTCTAATTTAAATAAAAGACAATGAATTGATCACTCATGTTAAGGAAATTTACTTTTAATGAATATAAGTTAAGAAATGATAGCCCAGAGACATAGATAGGGAAAGGGCTCAATATGTAGAATACTTGCTGAGCAAGAATGGGACACAGAGGTTCAGCCCTCCACACTCAAATGGAGGTCATACATGATATCATGCATCTATAAAATCCTGGTTTTGAGAGGACAGAGGATCCCTAGACCTTACTGGCCAGCCAGTCTTATGGATTTGGAAGCTACCAGTTCAATGCCTTTCTTAAGAATGTGGAGATCCATATGAGGATAACATCTGACATGAAATTCATATGATCATGCACAATCATATGAACACAGAGTCATATAACCCACATATTCATATGCTACACTCCATAATGACTTTTCAAAGAAAATTGAAATTTCTCAGGTTAAAAGCACAAATTCATTTCAGAAAACATACCATTTGTGTATGTTTATACATAGCTAGAGAGTCTCAACATTATAAGACTATATAAAACAAACAAGAGAATCAAAGACAGAAGGAAAGAATCCCACAAATACTGTAGGATGTTCCAGGATATTACTCCTTGCAATTGATCAGGAAATAATAAAAAGCAATTGAAAATAATCTCTAATATTTTTATAATACAGAATTAATTGTGATTCAACACTATTCAGACAACTTTCTACATAGTATGCGTCACTTTCTTATTAAAATATTTATTTTTATTAATATGTGAATATGTGTGTGTGTGTGTGTGTGTGTGTGTGTGTGTGTGTGTGTGTGTGCGTGCATGCATATCCCATGGTGTGCAGGACCTGTCAGCAGCCAAAAAGGGCCTGGGGTTACAGGAGCTTGTCAGCCACCTGTGTAGGGAATGGAACACAGGTTCTCTGGAGGAGCAATAAGTGCTTTATACCACGGAGACAGTCCAAGTTTGCTTTCTATACTTGTAATAAAGACGATGACCAAGAGTGACTTGGCAACCTCTTGTTCCTTGTACTCCATTGTGAAGGGCAGTCAGTCAGGAGCTCAAGACATGAACTTGGAGGCAGGAACTGAAACACAGGCAATGGAGGATTGCTTCTTACTGACTTTCAATTGTCTCAAGTTGACAAAATAACCAGATATATATATATATATATATATATATATATATATATATATATATATATATATATGCATGATGGGTTACAGAAGCAGGCATTACATCCCACTAAATAATAGAATAGCAACATCATAACAACAACTGCTTTATACCAAAGTGTCAAAATAATGGCATACCAAGGTGAGGGGAAAGTCAAGTATTTGGAATATAACAATAAATTTCTTGGTAATCCATTGGTTAAAGACAAAAATAAATCATTTTGAGCTAAATTAAAATGAGGTTTAGAAGTTATTTCAAATAAATGGTAGTGCTTCCTGTAAAAAACAATGTGAAATTCAGATAAAAGAGCAGTGGAATAGAACACATATTTTTAAGTGTTTATATTCAATTTTATATATCTAGATACAAGTGTCCTGATAGACTGCAGATTATGAAAAAAAAAAAAAAACTCAGGCCTTACAACATAGACAGTCCACATCCAAAAGGAAACAAATTAAGCATTTGTCCATGATGATGTTTGAATAGAATTTTCAAGTCCCTGGGTGTAATCATCAACAACCCTCCATCCCACAAAGGGCTAGAATAAAATTAATAGAACTTTCTGTAAATTAACAAATAAAATAAATTATATTTTAATTTTAAGACAATATAATTTAGAGTGTGTATAAATCCAATTTCAGAGAATAAATCTGAAATAATAGAATTGCAAGTCAGGGTCCTTAAAGAAACTATTTTGAGCCTCTGAAATATTATATCAGGAAAATGTTCATTGTGTTATTTTTCTCAAAAAAGTTTTTTTTTTGCTTTCATGTCCATTCTTCCTCTTAGAATTTATTGTGTATTTGTGATATTTGAAAGGCTTACCCTGGGACATACTCCACAATATCAATAAGACACTCTTGTCTAATCACTTTAGAGGTTGGTGATCTAGTTTTTTATTATAAAACCACAAAACATTGTAAAGTATTGTCAACTCTCAAAGAAATAATCTTTTGCTCCACTCTGGGGTATGGTACATGGTGAATCATTTGAAAAATTAAAAGTATAATAACTTCAAATGAAACTGAAAATGAAAGCTTTCTCCAGCATAGAAATATGTAATTTGGGAAGAATTTAGTTGTTTAAATATTCATCCTAACATTGCTAAAATGTAATGTGCACAGTCAGTCATTAGATTTTTGTTAAAACATAATAGCTGCATTTGCTCTCTCTATATATACACTTTTACATTTTGTCAATTATATATTTATACATGATACATACTCTCTTATGAAAAGCCTTTATAAAATATACTTCTTATAGTAAAAGAAAAATGATTTTTACATTTAAGGACTTTTAGTTTTGAACTGGTGGGAAGATCAGTACAGTAAGCATGATCTAGCTTTATGCTGCCCTAAATTTGATCACCAGCACCCCACACAATAATGGTAATTTCACTTATATATTTTATTTATACAATGTCTTGATTTTAAAAATGATAAGTATGTTCCTTGGAAAAAATATTTCTTTTATGTACTATAAATGATAATTTGGCATAAGATTCACACTCAGTGCTTGCAATTGGTTAAAGAAAAGAATAAACCTTAAATAATTTCCACCCATGCTCAGTGACAAAAAGCATGCTTGAATCTTCTTATGCCTCTTGTCTTAGTTAGGCTTTCTATTCTTGTATCAAAGAATCACGACCCAAAACCAGTTGGTGGGAAAATGGCATATTTGACTTATATTTTCATATCATAGTCTATCATTGGAGGAAATCAGGACAGGAACTCAAACAGGGCAAGGACCTGGAGGCAGGATTTGATGCAGAAGCCATGGAGAAGTGCTGTTTGCTCCTCATGGCTTGTTCTCCCTCTTATTTTATAGATTCCAGGACCACCAGCCCAGAGATGGCATCACTCTTAACAGGTCTCACCCAACAATCACCAATTAAGAAAATTCCTTACAGTCTTGTCCTACAGCCCAATATTATGGATTCATTTTCTCAAATGAGGCCCCCTACTCTCTGATAATTCTAGCTTGTATGAAGTTGACATAAACTTATCCAGCACAACTCTATAAAATATTAGTGATATGGCACAACAGAAATTAACAAATAAAATTAAAATGTCACGGTGGACCTTCAATTTCACCTGTGACAAAAGCAAAAGTAACATTAAAATCACATTTCTTCCTAGCTAGGGCTTGGATTTGAATTGTCCCTGAAGCTCATGTATCAGAACACTTGGACTTCATCTGATAGAACTGTCCATGAAATATTTTAGTTCTGTGCACTAGCTGATGGAATTAGGTCACTGTGTAAAGGTTTTAAAGAATACTACCTGGGGCACACCCCCAGCTTAGATTCTTCTTCTGATTTCTGATCCCTGAAAGTTCACCAAGCTGCCATGGGCCTCGAATTCCATGGAACAGTTCACTGAAACAAATTCTTGCCTCCAATTGATTCCAATAGAATTAAATATTGAAAACTCCATAAATTTTTGAGAATACAGCTTCTTAGAATAGTGATAAAAACATAATTTGTTAGAGACTTTCCAATCTATCTATCCCAATTTCCAATCAATATCCATTTTGACACAGAAATTTCTTTTTAAAAATCATCTATAAATTTGCGTCCCAGTAGGCATGATTGTGGCTTTGTTATATCAAATCACAGTGTTTTATGTAATGTATAGATAGACCTTGTAGTCTCCTGAAGGATTTTGTTACCAAGTGTTTCTTCCATAAAATGTTGACTTCATATATAGAAATATCACTTTAAGTTATAAAGATGCTGTACAATGCATCTATTGTCATTCTTTGAAATGTTTCCAGTTCAAGTGTTATGAAATCCAAGTTTTTTCACTTATTTTTCTACCTAAAACATTCTTTGTGGCATGAGAGTTACGTCATTCCACTGTTTGAGAAAAATAGCTGTACTAACAATTAAAGTAAGCCAAGATGATTACTCAATGCTGTGAAATTTGGGGTAAACAAGTGATGAAGAAATTTAAATTAGAAAAGCCATTGAACCCTATGAATTAATGGCAAACAGCTTGGGATCTAAATTCTGTGTCTCTCCACAGAGTATGAGCCAATTTCAGCATGTGCATTGCCATGAAGTTTTAGGAGATTCTTTACTCATCTGAATTATACAGTAAGCACAGGTTTACTGGAGGACCCAAAAGCAGTCATTTCGGGTTTTACTATTAAGTTATAATAACCAGAAAATCACAGTCCTTTTTCTCTACATGTTTATGTAAAATCTTTGCATTTACCTTGTTCACTGCTCAGACATAAGCTGAATTATGTCCCCTTACAAGCCCTCCTCCACAATGATCAATATATAAGAGGATTTCTACATTCATATAGCACCCTGGAAAGGACACATAAAAGCTCTAGCTTGTTGCAAGCACTTAGGGTGGTGGTGCTTATCCATAGCTCCACTTAAATTACATTTTCATATGGGTTTTGCAGATGTTTATCATTAAAATTTAAAATAAACTTCTGATGTAAGATCATGGAGATCACCAGCCATTTACATAAGGATTAAACAAACCCCTGAAAACTCAACAACTCTTCTTAGTCTAAGAAACATGAACTTCCACCTCCCACAGCAATAGTTAGATAAAAACCATGAATAGTAACTATTAAGTTAGACACAAAAACTTATATATTGTACAGCACTAAAAACAAACTATGATGGCTAAATTCCTCAAAAAAAAGAGGCAGAGGATATGGCACCTTACATTTGATACTGGAAAGATGGTTCATTTCTTAAGAGTACTTGTTCTAGCACAGGACCCGTGTTCAATCTGAGCACTTCCATGGAAGTTAACCACTGTCTTTAACTCTAATTAACTCTGATGCCCTTTATAGCTTTGGTGGGCACTGAATGCATGTAAGAGCACAAGATGCAAGTCGGTAAAAACATCCATAAACATAAAGTAAAAGTTTAAAAAAATCTTGACTTTTTAAAAATCTTACCTTTGGATTTTAAATATTTAAAAATTTAAATATTCTACAGAGAAATGATGCAAGAAAAATGCCAGATAGTTCAGAAGATAAGAAATAAAAAAAAACAGAATTTGCTACTCTATATTATCTAGGAGGCATACACAAGTTTTCTTAGACAAAAATATATTGTATACTTTCTGTTATGCTTGACTTGTAAGTTGTGTTGAAAGATATTTATTAGAAAATGATAATAATATGGATCAGAAGGACAAATTAAAGATGGAAAATATATATGTAAAAGAATAAATGAAATAAGAATTTTTAGCTCAGTGAATCAAACACAATTTTTTCAAAACTGCAGCACCATCTATGTATTCAATAATACATAATTGTTTATAAAATAAATATATAAATTTCCATATTATAAGTTGACTTTTAAATAAGGTAGTAGAAATATTATGTGTGAAAAATAACAAATGTGCATTGGACATTTAAGAAATAAACTATACCATCTTCTGCAAACTTCTTCAAAAAATAAAAAAAGGAATAATTATTTCACTCTATAATGACAGATTACAGTATTCCTTAAAGTTAAAGAAAATTAAAGAAGCCACAGACTCTTATTAATATAGAATCAAAAGTTATTAACATAATGTTAGCAACTTGAAATAGGCATGATGATCTGCCTTGTAATCCCAGCACTTGGGACATGTATGGACAGACAAGGAGGAGTGTGGACACTTATCAGTGTGATATACAGATTTAAAGAAATACCCATCAAAATATAAATGACATTATTCCCAGAACTATGAAAAAATCTAAAATTTTATGGAAATACTCAGTAGCCCAAACAGAAAAAGGAGTCCTAAGACTGGAAATATAATGAGGCCTCATCACATCTTTTACTACATATCCACAGTGTTACAACCTATTAGATTTTGGCACAGAAACCAATTTACAGAGCTGTGGAATAGAATAGAAGAAACAAAAATAAGCCCCTACACCTGCAGGTGTTTAATGTTAAACTAAAATATACAGCGGAAATAAGCCTCTTAAAGAAATAGTGCTAGGGAAAATGAGTTGCCCTGATTTAAAAGAATGTAACTAGATCTATATTGCTCACTTTGCAAGAAAATCATTCCTAAATGGATCAAAAACTGCACTTGATACTATGAAAATGTAGAAGAAAGCATAGCTAAAATACCTTAAAGTAGTCACATAGACAAGGGCTTTGTGAAAATAATTCCCAAAGCACATGAAATATTTCCAGTAATAAGGCATGAGGAAAGTGCTAATTAAAATTGTTTTGAGATGACATCTTGCTGAAGTTAGAATGGAGCGATACTCAAGCACCAAAATGAGGACCTTTAAGAGGGCTCAATTCCGCTGGGCACTGGTGGTGCATGCCTGTAGTCTCAGCACTGGGGAGGCAGAGGCAGGAGGATCTTTGTGAGTTCAAGGCCAGCCTGGTCTCCAGAGTGAGTGCCAGGACAGGCTCCAAAGCTAAGCAGAGAAACCCTGTCTCAAAAAAAAAAAAAAAAAAACAAAACCAAAAAACAAAAAACAAAACAAACAAACAAACAAAAAAACAGGGCTCAGTACAAAAGTACCTACAGACCTGTATAATTCTGGGACCTATGTGGTAAAAATTCAGGACTGACTACATTCCTTGTCCTGCAAACTTCATATGTCATGGTGGTGAACACATATGTGCATGTACATGCACACATACATAAAAATAAATAAAATAGTATAAAGAAGACAAAATGCTATTGTAGATGTGGAGAAGAAGAACCAAAACACTTGCAGTTGAGAGTATAAATAGGTGCGGTCACTGTGAAAGTTGGTGTGGGTGTTCCTCCAAAAATAGAACTTTCATTGATCCAGCTAGTCTTATTAGTCCTGAGCATATACTCAAAAGATCCCCCAATCAAAAAACTACAGAATACTTGCATATGCATATTTATTGCTTCATTATTAGTAATGATCAATTAGGAAATGGAACTAGCTGGAATTTCAAATAGAGGTGATGAAATTGGTTACCACTATGTTAAAAAAAAAAAAAAAAACAATAAGATTGCAGAAAGGAGGCATGTTCAGGACAATGAGCGGGTAACAACAAATGTAGGACAAAGATTAGCAGTGATGGAGAGATGAATAAGAGCACAGAGTAATGGCATATTTGCATAAATGTGTCACAAAGAAATGAATAAGTTTTTATGTTATTGTTAAAATTAAAATTTAAAAAGAATTTTCTTTGTGGATATTTACAAGGTGATTCTAGAAATAATTCAAAATGGTAAAATGCTCAGAATGAAAATCAAACACAGAAATGATGGAAATGAACAAAGTTGGATTATCCTACCCATGTTCAATATGTAAAATGGAAAAAATAAAACAAGTTAGTGTTTTCAAAGGATTAGGTGGAGTATAGAAATCAAGAAACAGACCCACATAAATAAAACCTGGTGATCTCTGTGAAAGAAACAAGTCGATTGTTATAGGGGATTTGATTGTGTTATTGCTCTGAGACCACATAGGTCCCAGAATTATACAGGTCTGTAGGTACTTTTGTCTGGCCTTGGTTCAGAGAGTGAGGGTCTACATTCAGCTAGCCAGAGTGGACCCTAGAATTTTGTTGCAAAATAGAAAGACACACAAGAGGAATAAAGATTGGCCAAAGCACATGTACAGCTTTTTGATCAGAGAAGTGAGGAGAGAGAATAGGAGTCACTGGTCAAATTCTCCATAACTGTGTAGATCTATCATGTTTTACCCTAATTTATGACTCTGACCATATTTTATTAATAAAACAATAGAAACCACTTTATCTGGTGCCTAACATGGAGTGAGACCACATAGTTGCTTTTAAAGGTGCCATGCAGATTCAGGTCGCTGACAAGGGTTTTCCCATTGTGATATCCCTGCCACTGCACCTGTCCTCCAAACACATTCTCAGCTCCCTGCCAGCTCTGAGACTTCCTGAGTCAGGTATATGTAGCTGACTCACTAGTCATTCAGGCACCTAATGCCCTTCCACAGAGCACACCAGCTTCTGCTGCCCATTTTCCCCTTGCATTTGCTTCTCAGGTCTCTTGTCCCCTTCCCAGCTAAGTCGGACACAAATGCCTGGGCCCATTTGAGCAAGCTCCCTTCCAGGCCAATTCTGCATAGTCTGGTACAAGTGCTGGGGTAGAGCCACCAGCCAGAATTTGAGAAAGCATGATGGGCAGTATGGAGATAATTCCATATAACAGAACATAGATTAGCATTAATATGTTAATTTAATTTATAAGAGCTAGTGGGACAAGCCTAACTCAAGGCTGAGCTTTCATAATTAATAATTAGTATCTGTGTCATTATTTGTGTGCTGGAAAAATCTATCTACCAAAGGCACCCAACACGGGGCTTGAATTCACAACCTTGAGATTAAGAGTCTCATGCTCTACCTGTTCTACCTACTGAGACCCCCAAAGACAAATGACACAATTATTTATTAACTATAAATTTCACAATGCTAATGAGAAAGAAACAAAGCTATGGATAGACAGTGGATAGAAAAAAATAAATACTGAATTAAATCAGCCTGTATACTTTAAGGATGTTTTGACTTTAGAATGGAAACCAGGATCTGTGTTACATTTGGGAAACAGGTTTTGTGTTGTTTTCACAGGAGATAAAAATAGTATGGATACCATGAAAATTGGGAAAGATTAGACTTGATCAGGAGAGACATCTTGATTAGGAGAGGTTCATCAAACAGTGTGGCAGGTCAATCTGTCAAGAAAGGAAATCCTAAAGTTAAGCTTGGGGCAGGGTTTTTGTTTTTGTCTTTCCATGAGAATAAAAGCATCCAACTAAGGAATCTGAAGACCAGTGAACAAATGAGATATCTGAAGAGGGACAAATCATCTAGAGAAAATGTCCCAAGTAAAAGTGTTAATTGACCTAATAATGGTATACCACACTTCCAACAGGTTTTTATCATCATGAATTTTATCCTTCTCTTAAATCTCAACAAATGTTTGTTTCTACTATTCTCTACAGATATAAAAGGCAAATAGTCTTTTTGTACTCTCAGTTCAATTAAAATTAAAGCTGGCTTAGGAGTTGGGGCATGGCTATCTCCTTCTATCAACCCAAGCATGTTTGTTAAAGAGAAATCCAAAGTCTCTGTCTCATGTCATAAGCAGCACCTGGAATTGGAAAGAAGAAACAAAACTAAGGGACTATTCTGTTGTCAGTAATCTTATAAGCTTTGTGTTTATTTTGACTCTTTAAAACTTTTTTAAGGTAAAATTATTTTCTCAAAATTTATATGATTTATATATCTATATCTATATATATATAGATATATATATATATATATATTATATGTATTTAAACTGTCTGTATTGATATTAATTGTCATATAGAGTGCTAACTAATTCTAGAAATAGGCTTCATCTAGATTTCTATCATGATTTTGCATTTGAGTCTGAAGCAGATAACTAGGAATTTAGTTTGTGTATCTGTAGGTATTTAAGAGACTGATGTACTTTAGTCTCTCCAAGACCTGTGTCATATGACTTTAAAATATTTAAGTTTCTTAAAGCTATCTTTGAAATCTCCAAAAGAATGATGGAGCATCACAATGGTGATTCCACTTGGATTGTGGTAATGCCACTAATCTGACAAACACCATCATCATCTTTGGACTATAAACTGCTCAGAACTATTTCAAGGTGTTTAGCTAAGATGGTCCATCTTCACAGACTACTCCAAGCAAGACTTCAGATAAGACCTTCAATTTCCAAACACTCTGAGACTGGACAACAGTTAGCTCTCCCAAAACTTGATCATTATCTCAATTTTCTCAGAGTGACCTAAAAATGTTGTCACCCACAAATAGCAGGAAGTAATTTTAAGAACATGATGCCCATATTCACAAGAGGTGGAATAGCTGGTTCTTGGCCCTTAGATGGGTTATGGATATTTATCATCATATAGTTGGTTACAAGTTGTTTTTAGTCATTGACAGGAAGAAAACTAAGCAAATGCAATTAGATTCAGGGATCTCATTTTGAAAAGAAAAAAGCAGATATGGGAATGATAGTATAAAAGATCAGATTATTGCTATTTTAAACTAAAATGGCAACTGTTAGTCTCAAATATTTTACATTGGTATAATTTTCCTATTGACACATATTTAAGGTTATTTTTGTTTATATATATATATATATATATATATATATATATATATATATATATATATTCTAGCTTAAAGTATTGTTCCTATGAAACTCATTTAAAAATGTAATGTAAAGTCCTAGTCCTTGAAAGCTATTAGGGTAATAAAGAAAGACAGGTTAGTATTTAGTAATCTATAACAATCAAACTTATAGTCATGTTAGGAATGTTTTCAATGTCAAACAGAGACAGACATATTTTAAATAAATAGATGGCCTTCAAACACTTCAGAGACCTACAGAATATTGCATTTAAAAAGTTTTAATAACACGAGACTTTTCATGACAGTGAGACATATATGCTCCTGACAGCATCAATTTATTTCAAACAAGATGATGGACCTCAAAGAACGTCCATATGTATTTTGCTTTCTTTGTGGCAAAGTTAGCCGCAAGGCAAAATAAACTGCCCTTTATCAAATGATGACAGCATGCTGTCCAAATTGGGAACTTATTTATAAGTGCTGCATGTTGGGTGAAATCAAGGTGTCTTTTGTAGGTGAACAAATGCATAAGCTGTAGACTATTCAGTTGAAGGAACATTTTTCAATACTACAAAGAAAATGAACTTAAAAATTCATGAAAAGATTGCATTCAGTTTACGTCACCAGATGGTTTTCAGGGAATCCTAGTTAGTAGAGAACTAATCATTTTATATGATATCGTCAAGATTGAAAGCCTGGTGATTGCTACAAGAATTGCTGTGTCCTGCTGAGCCAATAAGTCTGTTCATTAAATTATGAAATTGAGAAAGTAAACTATTTCTTTTGCATTAAAAGTCAAGCAGTGTTTTAAAATCTTACCTTTAGACCACAGAGTTCAAAGGGACTACTTAAACAAGGGAAGACAAAAGAATAAAAAAATTTTAATGAATTATAGAAGTCTGCCATTTTAATCTCCCCTTTGTGATTCCCTGTTTATTTAAATACTTGATCTCAAGTAGACTGAAAAGAAATTTTAAATGAATTAATGAAAGAGTGAATGAATGACAAGTTAGTTTACACTGTAGAAATTCCTAGAGTACAGAGAACAAGTTTTATCTCATCATGATAGAATTCCATTTCTACTTCTCCCTTGCTTAACCTTATTAAATGTACATTGACCATCCCATATGTTTTGTGTATGGTTGGCACTGCACTTCACCATTGGTTACTATAGTGAAAGTATCTGCTGCAAGTCAAGTCAATGGCAAAGCTGCATCTCTCTGTTAAGAGTACTTTTCTCTTTAAGGATGGCTCAAGGTTTAGAACTAGTCCTAATATAGCAAGGAGAATCAGAGTACTTTATGAACTACTATAGAACCACAGGGCACTATCTGAGACCTAACATATTATTATTTATTTTAATATAGAGACATATTTAGAATCAAGCAAGTAGTGTAAAAAACCAGAAAAAAAGATAGACAAAGAAATTCCATTAAGTAGCTGAGTTCATTCATTAATAAGAATCACTTTATATAACTCAAAATCAAGTTTGAGAGAAATTCTACAGCCACCAGAGTAAACTCCTTTGTCAGGGTTCAACAATGAAGATTTATTCATTCAATTTATCAGTCAACAAATGTTATTTCCAATATGTATTACTCTATATCATATAATGTTTGAGACTTTGAAGATACAGATAGGAATAATATAAAGCCTCCTTCCTATGGAAATTGTAATAAAATAAGAAAAATAAACAAATAAATGAACACTTCAGTAAAACATAAGAGTGGCATGCTGATTACTTTTCATTGCCTAACTTAACAAAACCTAGAGTCACCCAATCTCAATTTAAAAATTGCTTCAATCTGATTGGCCTGTGCCAGTGTCTGTGAAAGATTGTCTTGATTAATGATTGACATGGGAACAGCTGCATACTGTGAGTGGTATTATCCCTAGGCAGGTGGGCCTAGAGTTGTAGAAGAAAGCTAGGTTAACAGGAGCCAGAAAGCAAGCCAATAAGCAGTGTTCACCCATGTTTCCAGGTTCCTGCTTAAGCCCCTATTCTGACTTCTACCAATGATGAACTGCAACTTCTAAGCTGCAATACATCCTTTCTTCCCACAAGTTGCTTTTGGTTAGAGTGTTTTACCACAGCAAAAGAAAACTAAATCAAGGGAGCTGTGATAAATGGCCATAGGGGTTTTTCATGGAAAAGTAGTTTTCCATCATTCAGAGAACTGTATATATGCTTCTGTCTGTCTGTCTGTCTGAGTTAATGTCTATGTTTCAACAATAAGCTAGTTTCCTATACACTATACAAATTGATTCATACTTGAATGCAAAGCACTGCTAGAAGATTTGTTCCATCTTGATTACTAAATCATGGACCATTCTCTAAGGACCTAGAAGGCCAAAGATAACTGAAGAACATATGCTTACAAACCTGTTTACTTACGAGAATCCTCCTTGTCTATTTAAGCTCAATTTATAAGCTTGAACCTAATAAGCTTTTTGCAATCACCAAGTACATTTTAAAAAGATTTAAGATTTAAATATTGTATAATTATTTGTATATAGACTTTATACTTACTTTGATAAAAATACTACATTAGTTCTGGTTTGGGTAGTAGAAGCTTCTTAGAGGGATCGTTTTAAGAATGACTTCTTAATCCAATACTCTTTATTGTCCCTTTTACACAATGCTGGGGAATTTCTGTGGTACATGCACAGTATGCAATCTAAGCCATGGAGCCAGATTGAGTACTCTAATATTTACAAAAGAAGATTATTCTGTTGCCGCTTTGTGGATATGTGGTCCAGAGTTCTGATTAAAGAATGAGAGAAGTACATGCAAGGTCAGAGCATATGGAACTTCTATGTAACAAGCTGGTCCATCAAGAGGAGGCAGGGCTCTTTATACATAATGAAAATGCCAAACAAATCAGTAAACCTGGCTTGTGGCCAAGGGGGATGGGAACGGTCCTCCTCAAGATGCAGCTTCTGACATAGAACATGCCACCTATCTGATTTCTTCATTTGGCAACTGTACATTGACAAATCACAGTGGTATACAGTTCTCCTTAATAATGTGTGTATGTGTGGTGTCTTGAAGACCTATGAATAGAGCCTCTGGGCACATTTGCTCTGCATCTGCTACAAGGATCCATCTGTTTCATGCTGCTTCTGGATCTGTCCAGTTCCTGATTAGTTTCCTGTACACTAGCCTCCTTTTCTGTCTTACAGTGCTTCAGTCTCTCATAAACAAGTCACATAATTTGACCTCATTCTGATGACTTCCTCATCTCATCTTCATCAGACAAGGCAGTTTCTTTATTTGTCAATCTTAAATTGACCTTTAAGACTGCTAATTGATCAAAAGTTTCTCCTTCAAGAATTTAAGGTAATATCTTATGTCTGCATTGTAATATGTAGAAGAGAACATTCTATTTACATACAGAAGTGATGCATTTGGACTCTTACAGTATGCATCAGAGCTTCAAAGCTTCATCCCAAATACTCATTATGTATGTGACAAAATCCTAACTGGGACAAAAACATGAATTTGTATATGTCCCAGAAGCTAGGAAGTGGCTAGAGTACCCGTGTCTGCAAACTTAATAATAGAATTATAACCATGGGCAGTTATTGTCTAGAGATAAGAATTCAGGGATCCATTTTTAGCTTTGCACTGACAGGTCTCATACAAAGTCAATTAACCCCTGTGACATATTGCTTGCTACCTTTCTATTTCTCAGGGAGGCTTTGAAGATTCAGGTGTACATGGGTTCGTTGATCTTGCTTTAGGAAGTTGCTAAGACCCACAAAATGGACAAAAATAGAAGATTTTTATCATCCTCATCCAGGTTTGATAATCAAATGTGTTTTCTTTATTATTAAACTTATGCATTATAATGATTGCTAATATTCTGTTTGTTTTCATGATATTATTATATGGTATATACTTCAATAAACATATCATTTTATTCAAAATTATATTCATTAATAAATTTTTGTTTTCAAATTTAATAAATCTAGCAGAAAAATAATTTTGTATCTGAAAAAGTAGGCACTGGCCTACACTTAATCAAATACAAATTTTCTTAGTAAGAAAGAGATGTTGTATTTAAAACTGATTTTACACTTTGGAAATTTGAGCAAAGCTACATTGAACATTACCTAGGTTAACTCTCATTCTTCAAAGTTGTAAATGTTTTTCTTCCACATTTGTATTCAAGGTTACAGTATAAAAATCACTAAAACAAATCCATGTTGCACATTACAGTAAATAAAAGTGTGAAGAAGATGTTTAAAATGTAAGATTTTAATTAGAATTATCTGTAAAAGCCTTGCCTAGAGAAAAAAAAGTACAACTTTATTCAATGTTGCCACCTTCAGGCCACATTTTAAAGTGCAAGTGTAAAAGGCAAGATTAAGAAGTCTTTCCATAACTAATAGTCCATCCACAATGTTTATACAACTTTCAAAATTCTACTAGAATTCTTAAAAAAATCTCAACACCATTCTCATCCAAAAATGCATGTCAGGGGGACATCAATAGTATTATGCTCATCAGATGGTCATCTATGGATAGTATTTATCTAAGAAAATTTGTGAATTTTTGCTATGTCTTTAATTCTGATAAGATGTTTTGGAGACAGTGCTAAAATAATTTAATAATAAATTTCGTTTTTAAAAGTTTGCATACTAAGTCAGGTGGTAATCACGGCATAAATTCTATGTTCCTATGATTATTATCCTCATCAGTGAGGGAAGTCATGACAGAAATGATAACTGACACTAAGGAATAATTTTAAATCAGGTAATTTAGATAGTTTTTAAATTTTCTTCTCTGGGCTAAACTAAAGACAGAGAAGAAAACACTAATATTAAAACAGAATAATTACGATGGCTGAGGATATGTCTGCAAAACTGAAGATTGTACACACTAAACTGAGTTTCTCTCTAATGCCTAATTAATGTTACCTTTGTAGTTGTGTTTTCTTTCTCTTTGATATTCTTTAGCATATTTCTAACAGATTCTCCAGCCTGAAAAGCGAACCTAGGGGATACAATGATACCACTCACTCAAGTCTTAAGCTATAGAAAATAAAAGTTTCAGGCACTGGGTTATTGATTGACAGTCACTCCCCTTTTCAAGTATTCTAGTAACACAATAAAATTCTTCTATGTTCAGGATGGTATCAGCATTTTTTTCTGTCAGTAAAGTAAGTACACAGTTTCTACCTCTGTACTGTAACAGCATATGTGCACCAATACAAACATATATGCAAGACATATCCATTAGCTGCCAATGAACCAAGCAAACTAGAGTCAGTTGATATCACTGTGCCAGTCACACCCCCACTCAGGCGAGAGGTGAGTGGGGGCACCTGTCTCAAGCCCAACTTCAGCTTGCCCACTTTGGGATCTCCTGGCCTGGAGACTGCAGGCAGGTCAACTTGTATCCAGCAGGTTAAGCTGCTGACATCACTGTGCTAGTCCAGAGTCCAGAGACATCCAGAGTCTGCTGACATCACTGTGCTAGTCCCACCCCTACCCACCAGGAGAGGGAGTGTCTCAAACCCACCTGCACCCACTGTGAGACCCATCAGGTTATTGGACCTACTTGCACCCACCAGAAGAGAACCTTGGACCGGTACCCACCAGGAGATGAAAGGACCCCAACTGCATCCACTGGAAGAAGGGATGGGAAGACTGCAATACAAGAACACATTCAACAACAGAAAAGCAAATATGATGTCATCATTATCTAGGGACTCTACACCATCAAGACCTGAATATCTCAACACAGATGAAGCAGAAGAGAACAACCTTAAAAACAACTTCATGAAGATGATAGAGACACTAAAAGAGAAAATGAGAAAATCCTTTAAGAAATAGAAGAAAAAACAAAAGGATTCAAGAAATGGAGGAAAAGACAAACCAAAAGCTGCAAGAAACAATACAAACAGTGCAAGGTTTGAAAGTTGAAATAGAGACAATAAAAAAACACAGTCTGAGGGAATGATGGAATTAGAAAAGATGAGTAAATGATCAGGAACTACAGATGCAAACAAAACTAACAGCACTGAAGATGCACTAGGAGAAATAGATTGATCAACAAAAGAAAATCTTAAGTTCAACAAATCCCTAATGCAAAATATACAGGAAATATGGAACATCATGAAAAGACCAAACCTAAGAATAATAGGTATAGAAGAAGGTGAAGACACCTGACTCAAAGGTACAGAAAACATATTCAACAAATCATAAAATAAAACTTTCCCAACCTACAGAAAGACATGCCAATCAAAGTACAAGAAGCTTACAGAACACCAAATAGAGTGGACAAAAAAGTTCCTTTGCCACATAATAATCAAAACATCAAACACAGAGAATAAAGAAAGAATATTAAGAGCAGCAAAGAAAAAAGGCCAAGTACCATTTAAAAGCAAACCTTTACACTTTTACAGAATTACACCAGACTTCTCCATGAAATCTCTGAAGGCCAGAAGGTCCTGCATAGATATTCTACCAACACTAAGAGATGATGGATAGCAGCTCAGACTACTATACCCAGCAAAGTTTTCAATCACTATAAATGGAGGAAACAAGATATTCCATGACAAAACCAGATATAGCAATACATATCCAGTAATCCAGCTATGCAGAAAGTACTGGAAGAAAAACTCCAACTTAAGGAAGTTAACTACACTCACAAAAACATAGGCAATACATAACCCCAC
Source organism: Cricetulus griseus (assembly GCF_003668045.3). Lineage (NCBI taxonomy): Eukaryota > Metazoa > Chordata > Mammalia > Rodentia > Cricetidae > Cricetulus > Cricetulus griseus. The sequence continues at coordinate 44,600,342 of NW_023276806.1, read as the reverse complement.
TATACCAAAACACAAAAGTAAAAGCAGGGTAAATCCACACACAATATCACCACCACAACCAAATCCAAAACAAACAACAATTAACACTGAATGGTCCTTAATTTCCCTTAATATTAATAGTCTTAACTCGCCTATAAAAAGACACAGGCTTCCAGAATGGATAATATTACAGAATCCATCCTTCTGCTGCATACAAGAAACACATCTCAACTTCAAAGACAGACTTTACATCAGAGTAAGGGTTGGGATAAGATTTTCCAATCAAATGGATCAATAAACAAGCTGCCGTAGCTATCCTAATATCTAACAAATTAGAATTCAAACTAAAATAAATAAAAATATATGAGGAAGTTCATTTCATATTCATCACAGGAAAAAATCATCAGTATGAAGTCTCAATTCTGAACATATTCCCCAAATACAAAAGAACCCACATTTATAAAAGAAATATTACTAAAACTCAAATCACATATAAAAACTCACACACTTAGAGATGTCAACATCTCTCTCTCACCACTAGACAGGACAACCAGACAGAAACTTAACAAAGAAACAAAGGGACAAACAGAAGTTATGACCCAATTGGTTTTAACAGACATCTATCCAAACACAAAAGAATATACCTTCTTCTCAGTACCACATGGAACCTTCTATAATATCAACCACATACTCAGCAACATAACAAGCCTCAACAGACACACACACACACAAATATAATAACCCTCTGTATCATATCAGACCATGCTTTAAAGTTAGAATTCAACAACACAAATTGGAGAAAACCCACAAACTCATGGAAATTGAATAACATGCAATTGCACCATTTCTGGGTCAAGGAAGAAATCAAGAAAAAAATTAAAGACTTCCTAGAGTTCAATGAAAATGAAGACACAACACACCCACACTTATGGGACACTTTGAAAGCAGTCCTAAGAGGATAGTTCAAAGCACTAAGTGCCCACATGAAGAAACTGGAAAATAGTCACACTGAGAATTAACAGCAAAACAGAAACTCTACAACAAAAAGAAGCAAACTCACCTTAGAGGAGCAAATGACAGTAAATGATCAAATTGAGGGCTGAAATCAATAAAGTACAAATAAAGAAAAATAAAAAGAATCAATGTAATGAAGACTAGCTTTTCAAGAAAATCAACAAGATAGACAAACTTTTATCCAAACTAACCAAAAAGCAGAGAGAGAGAGAGAGAGAGAGAGAGAGAGAGAGAGAGAGAGAGAACATGCAAATTACCATAATCAGGAATGAAAGGGAGGACATAACAGTGGACACTGAGGAAATCATCAGGTCATACTTTGAAAACCTGTACTCCACAAAATTCAAAAGCTTAAAGGAAATAGACAATTTTCTGGATAGATATCACTTACCAAAATTAAAAAAGAACAGATAAGCAACTTAAACAGATTTATAAACCTAATGAAATAGAAGCAGTCATCAAAAGTCTCCAAACAAAGAAAGCTGAGGGCCAGATGGATTTAGTGCAGAATTCTATCAGAAATTCAAAGAAGAGTGAACACCAATACTCCTCAACTTGTTCCACAAAATAAAAACATAAGGTTCATTATCAAACTCTTTTAACGAGGAAAAAATTACCTTGGTACCCAAGCCACCTAAAGACACAACTAAGAAAGAGAACTACAGACCAGTATCCCTCATAAACACTGATGCAAAAATATTCAATAAAATACTGGCAAATCAAATACCAGAACACATAAGAGAGGAATCATCCAACATGATCAAACAGGCGTCATAACAGGGATGAAGGGATGGCTCAAAATACAAAAGTCTATCAATGTAACACAGCATATAAACAAACTGCAAAACAAATATCACATATGCATCTCACTAGATGCTGAAAAAGCTGTCAACAAAATCCAACACCCCTTCAGGATAAAGATCTTGGAGAGATCAAGGAAAACAGGAACATACTGAACATAATAAAAACAATATACAGCAAGCCAACATCAAATTAAATGGAGAGAAATCAACTCAATACCTCTAAAATCAGGAAAAAGACAAGGCGGTCCACTGTCTTAATATCTCTTCAATATTGTACTTATAGTTCTAGCTAGAATAATAAGACAACAAAAGGAAATCAAGAGGATACAAATTGGAAAGGAAGAAGTCAAACTTTCACTATTTGCAGATCATATGATAGTCTACATAAGTGACATGAAAAATTCTAGCAGGGAACTCCTACAGCAGATAAACACTTTCAGCCAAGTGTCAGGATACAAGATTAACTCTAAAAAATCAGTAGTACTACTATATACAGACAAGAAAGAGGCTAAGAAAGAAATCAGAGAAACAAACAACATAAAATATCTAGGGGTAACCCTAACCAAACAAGTGAAGACATGCATAGCAAGAATTTTGAATCTTTAAAAAAGGAAATTAAAGAAGATAATTTTTAGGATCTCCCATGCTCTTGGATAGGTAGGATCAACATAGTAAAAATGGCAATCTTTCCAAAAGCAATCAACAGATTCAATGCAATCCCCATCAAAATCCCAAAACAATTCTTCACAGACCATGAAAGAATAATAATCAACATTATATGGAGAAACAAAAGACCCAGGATAGCCAAAACATCCCTGTACAATAAGGGAACTTCCAGAGGAATCACCATCCCTGACTTCAAGCTCTATTACAGAGCTATATTCCTGAAAACATCTTGGTATTGGCATAAAAATAGACAGGTAGACAAATGGAATCGAATTGAAAACCCTGACATTAACCAACACACCTATGAACAACTGATTTTTGATAAAGAAGCTAAAATTACACAATACAAAAAAGAAAAGCATCTTCAACAAATTGCTCTGGTATAACTGGATGCTGGCAGGTAGAAGACTGCACATAGATCCGTATCCATTGCCATGCACAAAACTTAGGTCCAAATGGATCAGAAATCTCAACATAAATCTAGGCACACTGAATCTCTTAGAAGAGAAAAAGGGAAGTAACCTTGATCGAATTGGTACAGGAGACTGCTTCCTGAACATAACACCAGTACCACAGCCACTAAGATCGACAGTTAATAAATGGGACCTCCTAAAACCCAGAAACTTTTGTGAGGCAAAGGATACAGTCAACAAAACAAAATAGCAGTCCCAGAATGGGAAAAGATATTTACTAACCCCACATCTGACAGAGTGCTGATTTCCAAAATTTACAAAGAACTCAAGAAGCTAGTCGCCAAATAATACATTAAAAAGTGGTTTGAGGACTAAATAGAAAATTCTTAATAGAGGAGTTTAAAAAGGCTGACGGACACTTAAGAAAGTGCTCAACTGTCTTATCCATCAGGGAAATGCAAATCAAAACAACTCTGAGATACCATCTTACCCCTGTCAGACTAGCTAAAATCAAAAACCTGAATGATAGTTTATTCTGGAGAGGATGTGAAGAAACGAGAACACTCCTTCACTGCTGGTCGGAATGTCAACTTGTACAACCACTTTGGAAATCATTATACAGCCACTTTGGAAATCAGTATGGTGTTTCCTCAGGAAAATGGGCATCAGTCTATCACAAAATACAGCAATTCCACTCTTAGGCATATACCTCAAAGATGCTCATTCATACAACAATGACATCAGTTCAACTATGTTCACAGAAGCATTATTTGTAATAGCCAGAACCTAGAAGCAACCTAGATGCCCCTCAACTGAAGAAGGAATGGAGAAAATGAAAATGTGGTACATTTACACAATGGAGTACTACTGGGGGGGCAATGGAATCTTGAAAATTGCAGACAAATGGAAAGAACTAGAAGAAACCATTCTGACTGAGGTATCCCAGTCACAAAAAGACAAACATGGGATGTATTAATAGTCATAGACATAGAACAAAGGATTACCATCCTACAATCCACAGCACCAGAAAAGCTAGGAAACAAGGCCTACCCTAAGAGAGACATACATGATCCCCTGGAGAAGTGGAAAGGGACAAGATGTCCTCAGTAAATTGGGAATACAGTGGGTGGGGAGGGGGATTTAAGACAAAGAGAAGGGGAAAAGAGGAGGAGAGGAGGACATGAGGGAGCAGGAAGGTTGAGTCAGGGGAAGAATAGAGGAGAGCAAGAAAAGAGATACCATAATAGGGGGAGCCATTAGAAGTTTAAAGAGAAATCTTTCACTAGGGAAATGTCCAGAGATCTAGAAGGATGACCCCAACTAACAATTGTGGGGAGGCTGCCTTAAATGTCATTCCCCTATAATGAGATTGATGATGACCTTGTGTGCCATACTAGAGCCTTCATCCAGTAGCTGAGGGAAGCAGAGGCAGACACCCACAGCTAATCATTAAGCTGAACTCCTGGAATCCAGTTGTAGAGAGGGAGGAGTGATGAACAATGGGGTCAAGACCAGGCTGCAGAAACCCACAGAAACAGATTACTTGAACAATTAGTTACTAATGGAAACCAGACTGATAGCTGGGAACCTAGCACAAGACTGACCCAGACCCCCTGATCATGGGTGTCAGTTAGGATGCCTGAGCAATCTATGGGGCCTCTGGCAGTGGATCAGTATTTATCCCTAGTATATGAATGGACTTTGGGATCCCACTTCACATTAAGGGATACTCTCTCATCCTAGTCACACAGGGGACTGCCTAGGCCCTGCTCAAAATGATATAATAGATTTTGAAGATCCTCCATGGAAGGCTTCACCCTCCCTGAAGAGCCAAAAGGGAAGGGATAGAGGGTTGGTGTAGGGCAAGCAAGGAGGAGAGGAAGAGGGAACTGGAATTGACAAGTAAAATGAGGTTGTTTCTAATTTAAAAAAAAGAAAAATAAACATGCACATATTGTCATACAAATCATTGTCATCCAAATAATTATTCATGATATAGATGTAAAAATATATGGCATATAGAGCTAATTAGGTGTCTGCTACAAGAAAATTTCATATTTCACTGTCACCAATTGCTATGCTTTCAGAGTTAAATGTTTCAATATTTTTAAGAAATATATATATATATATATATATATATATATATATATACATAACTAGAAATGGATTTTCCCAAACAAATTAAAATAGCAATATTTACAGAAGATTAGATTGGCAAGTGAGAGTTTAAACTAAATATAGAAAATAGGGAGATAGATGAGTATCAGAGACCCTGGCTGGAGAGTCCCTCTCCCAAGGACTTAGCCTCTGCACCTCCCCCACTCACAGTATAGTATACCCCAGTGACTGGGCAGCAGTACCCAGTCTGCCCAGACAACTATCCCCCCATCCATTTCCAAGCTGCATTACCAGTTACCACTGCTCATACCTGAAGGGACAGGTGAGTGTCTGAGATCCTGCCTGGAGAGGCCTGCTCTCCAGCACCCTGCCACTCACCCAACAACTATGCAGCAACACTTGCACTACCAATCATCTTCCTCCACCAGACAAGTGACCACCAGGGCCACAAGACCTGCCCGCACTGATTTCTGGAAGAGATGGGTAGACAGTAGTGTAAGAATCCATTCAAAAACACAAAGAGCAGTATGGCAACAACGGAAACCAGTGGTCCTACATCAGCAAGACCTGAACAGCCCAACACAGATGAAGCAGAAAGAAATGATCTTAAAAATGACTTTTGGAAGATGATAAAGGTCATTAAAGAAGAAATAAATAATTTCCTTTAAAGAAATTGAGGAAAAGACAAACAGAATTTGCAAGAAATCAATAAATCCCTTAAAGAAAACAAAGAAATAATCAATTAAACAAATCCAAGACTTGAAAAGTTAAATAGCAATCTACAAATTCAATGCAATCTCCATCAAAATCCCAAAACATTTCTTCACAGTCCTCAAAAGAACAATATTCAACTTCATATGGAAAAAGAAAAACTCAGGCTATCCAAAGCAACCCTGTACAATAAGGGAACTTCTGGAAGCAACACCATCCCTGACTGCAAGCAAGCTCTAATATATAGCTTTAGTAATAAAAACAGTTTGGGATTGGCATAAAAGCAGGCACGTGGATATAATCCACACACCTATGGACACCTGATTTTTGACAAAGGAGCCAAAATTGTGCAATGGAAAAAAAGAAAGAATTTTCAAAAAATGATGCTGGCATAAGTAGACATCATCATGTAGAAGAATGCAAATAGATCTTATCTATCACCATGCACAATGCTCAAGTCCAATTGGATCAAAGACCTCAACTTAAATCCAGCCACACTGAACCTGATAGAACAGAAATGGGGAAGTTGCCTTGAATTCATTGGCACAGGAGACCATTTAGTAAATATAACACTAGTAGCACAGACTCTGAGAGCAACAATCATCAATTGGGCCTCCTGAAACTGAGAAGCTCTGTAAGGCAAAGGATATGGTCAATAAGACAAAACAGTAGCCTACAGAATTGGAAAAGTTCTTCACCAACCCCACATCTCATGGTGGGCGGATCTACGCAATATATAAGGAATTCAAGAAAGTAGGCATAAAAATACCAAATAACCCAATTTTAAAAAAGTATAGATTTAAACAGAGAATTCGCAACAAAAGAAACTCACATGGCCAAAAGACATTTAAGGAATTTCTCAACATCCTTAGCCATCAGGGATATTCAAATCAAATGACTCTGAGATACTCTGAATGGCCAAGATCAAAGACACTGATGATAGCTTATGCTGGAGGGGATGTGGAGTAAGGAGAACACTCCTCCATTTCTGAGGGGAGAGCAAATTTGTAGAGACACTTCAGAAATCAGTATGGTAGTTTCTCAGAAAATTGGGAATTAATCTACCTAAAGACTCATCAATATCAGTCTTGGGCATATACCGAAAGCATGCTCAATCATACCACAAAGGCATTTGCTCAACTATGTTCACACCAGCATTATTTGTAACAGCCAGAACATGACAACAACCTAGATGCCACTCAACCAAAGAATAGATAAAGAAAACGTGGCACATTTACACAATGGAGTATTACTCAGTGATAAAAATACAGTGACCTCATGAAATTTTCAGGCAAATGGAACTAGAAAAAGCCATCCTGAGTGAGGTAAGCCAGACTCAGAAAGACAAACATGGTATTTACTCCTTCCTAAGTGGATATTATATGTAAAGCAAAGGATAACCAGACTACAATCCACAGATCCAGAGAAGCTAAGTAAAAATGGGGACAGTAAGTGGGACACACATGGAAGGTCATAGGAAGGTAAAATAGGTAAGATCTCCTGGGTAAACTGGGAAGGGATAAAAGGGAGGAGACGGAGGATGGAAGACCAAGTAGGGAAACAGTAGGATAGCAAAGAAAGAGATATCTTGATAGAGGGAGCCATTATGGGGCTTGAGAGAAACCTGGTGCTAGAGAAATTTTCAGGAATCCACAAGGGTAACACCAGCTCACAGCCCTATGAATAGTGGAGATGATATCTGCCCTCCTCTGCCCTCCCCTGTCGTGCTCATCATTAAAATGGATTTTCTATATTGATGATCATATCAGTAATTCATAGTCCTTATACATTATTGAATAATAAATTATTTATATGTTTCTTTATATGCTAGTAAGTACCACAAAAATATGAATCATCTGAAGATAACATCATCTAGGAATTAGAACCTGATGATTATAAGAACTGTAGTTAAGATAACTGAAAGCCTACATTGGTTAAATATTGAAGGATCTGTAACTTTATTGAGGATTAATAAACTGTCCCTGGGGATTTGTGTTATGGTCAATCCAAATTGAAAGCAAAAGCAATAATTTAGGGAATACCACATATCGTGGTATATTAGCTAGTTATTTAGGAAAAAAATTAACTTCATGCTAAAGTAAGCTTCAAATCAATTCTGATTGCACTCTGCATGTCTTGGCCTATAAACTGCTATACTCAGTACTCTAATAAATGACTTCTGCTGCCTTATCCAGAATGTAAGCGAACACTTTAAAATCACTCAGTTTTAATGAAAATGATGCAGCACACTCACACACCCATTATTTTATTTAAAGGCACTTGCTCCTCTACACTGAGAAGTCAACCCCTAGAGTGCATTCAACAAGTCAAGGCTGAGGGGTTTGAGGATGCAAAGTTAGCATGATGCAGGAGCTTAGAGACTTCAATTCCATGAATACAAACCTTGTTCACTCTGATTTTCAAAATAGAAAGCTTGAGTACCTTTCTTTGTACTTCAGCTGTGACCAGAACCATTGTCATCACCTCAGATAAATGGACCAACATAAAAAATACCCATGTCAAAGCTAAAAAACAGTTGGCAAAAATGTTATTTGTTTATTGTTGTTGCTTTTATTTTTGATGTATGAATTTTTATATAGTCCAGGCTAGCCTAGAACTTAAATTTACAACTCATTTTACTCCTAAGATTATACAGAGTTTCCAAGAACTGCTATTATAAGCATCATATAAAATTACTACTGCATTGAAATTTTTATATAAATATATTCTTCTGAACCATCTATATGGTATGATAAAATAAAAATTTATCATATTTCAGTTTTTGAAGACAAAGTTGTCAAAGAGCACATATATATAAAATAATTAGTTATGTATTCGATGCAAATTTTCAAGCTAGTTCTCAGGAGGATAGAGGGGCTATTTAAGAGAGAGACATTTATAAAGGCACAAAGAATTTATATTATAAGACAGCAAATAAATTGGAGAAGGTACTTGGTGAAACAATTGAAGACCAGAAGATGACTCAGCAGGTAAATGTGGGTGCTTGCCACCAAGTCTGATAACCTAAATTCAGTCAAATGGTAGAAGATAAAAACTGAGTCACCCAGGGGATCTTCTGACCTCAATACTCACCTTGGTATTTCCATACTCCAAAACACACACACACACACACACACACACACACACACACACACACACACACACTAATTAACACTAAATAAATAAATAAATAAATGTAATAGACTAATCTTTAAAAACAAAACAGGATAGTGAAAGGAGAAATCCCATTACTGAAGGAGAAGGTGATACAATATGTTTTTATCTTTTGTTGGACAGAGAAAGGAGAGACATTGAAATGAACCCAGATTCAAACAGACCAGATATTCTACATTCAAAATTAGAGCAATGGCAGCTAAGAAAAGAATTGGAGAACTGGTAGGTCCTGAACAACTCTTAAACACAGAAAAATAATGATAAAACAGCAGTGGTTGATCTGTATGGGAACTCCATGTAATTCCAAATCAGAAGATTCAGTTTATTAGAAGGTAACTCAAGGTCATTCTCAGTCTATGGGGTGTTAAGAACATTGGAAAGACAAAATATAATACGGAGATCTAAAAAAGATGGAACCTTAAAGAGAAAGGGCTTAGAGAACATTTTCATTATGGATAAGAAGGAGGGGCAGGGGTAGGAGGAGAGTGCTCTGTCATGATAAGATGCCTGGTCGCTGTCACAGAAATCTCTTTTAAAAGTGGTCTTCAGTGAACTCCCATGAACAAAATCCCCCTGAAGAGTATTTCAATCCTAAGAACAAATGGAAATATGATTCTTTATAAATGTTTGGGGGTGGTAGAAAGGTTTACAACATATGAGCTAGTACAGCACAGAAAATAAGAACAAGGAAGAGCTGGGTACCATAAACTAAGCCTGATAAAGGGCAGAGAAGGCTTCTTCACTCTCTGCTGCAGAGGGAGCTACAGGGAGGAATGGTCTGGTTTGAGGATCTTGCCTAAGTTTCTAGACCTGTATTGTAATAGCAACCAACAGAAATTGGTCTTTTTTGACATTTCAAAAATCATCAAACTTTGTTGAAAGATCATCCTAATAGTTATAGTTCAAGTAGAACTGGTAAGACCAAATACTGGATGCATCAATGAGTCTTGTGGTCTACAGGAAAAAGGATCCATACCAAAGATAACAAGAGTAGGAGTGAGACAGGAGCATTAGGAAGAATGAAGTCCAGATGGCTCACACAAAACTTACCACAATTAGCATGTGAAAGCAACCTGTTGGCAAATAAAAAGGCTTTCCTTTCTGATGCATCAGTAATCTCCAGACTCACATGGTGGAAATCGAGAACTAAATCCCTGAAGTTGTCTCCCCTTGGTATACTCACATTCACCCACCCCTGACACACAATAAATAAATGTAATCCTGCTCACCCATTTCCAAAACTATTAGGCTTAACCACCCAACCCAATATGCCAATTAAAGAGACAGATAATAGTGAAAAGCAGAGAAAGATTATTTCAGTGTGACCATATTTGGGAGAAGAAATAAGGAGTCCCAGTGACCACTGAAGTTTATCTTCAGGATACTGGCCTGTGGTATAGGTTTACAGAGAGGATAAGATGTAAGCATAATGAATCAAATATGCTCAAAGCACAATTCTATCCAAAGTTAGCCCATCATCATCTCAGCTTCTGTCAGTATTTAATTTGTTGTTCTGCTGATTGCTTATCACAGTACAAATAATAGCTACTATTAACAATAAAAACTCAGAAACAAATATTGTGGTTATATCTGAAGGTCAAAAAACAAAGTGGTTAGCCATTAGAAAGTTCTCACTTGTTGCAATGCTCAGACCAAAGAGGTGATCCTGTCCTCAGACTGTATCTCCAGATTGCCTCTGTCTCAACCAAACCTCAGAATATACTGAGTTCCTGTCTCCTCCACCTTAAATTCTTCTCTAGTGCTGGGATTAAAGGCATGGGATCCCAAGTGGAGTACTGAGATCACCTTTTTGTGAGCACTGCTTCTTTTAGACTGAATCAATTTCCTGTAGCTCATAGTGGCCTTGAACTCACAGAGGTTGGTCTTCATCTGTCGCCCAAGTGATGGAATAAAGGTGTGTGTCACCACTACCTGGCCTCTATGACTAACTAGTATGGCTAATGGGATAAAAGTTGTGTACCACCACTGTCTGGCCTCTATTACTGTGGCCTGCTTTGCACTCTGATATTCAGGCAAGCTTTATTTGTTGCATCATAAACAGAATATCAACACGGAGAAAGTTACAATGTGCTCCTCTCAGGATTCACATTTTCCAGGCAGAGTATACAAGACAAAGACCAAAAGCTGATCCAGTGCTAGACCTACAAATCAGTTTCTTTAAGCCAAACATACCAGGTGCTGGTTTTTCATTTGTGTTTTTGTATTTAGTTTGCTGAAAGAAAAAAGACACAGGAAGAAAGGGGGTGAATTAGAATAAAATTGAAGAGAATAGTACAAGGTGGTAGTTTGAAAGAATATGGCCCCCATATCAAGTGGCACAGTTAGGAGGTGTGGCTTTAATGGAGTATGGATGGCCTTTTTGAGGAAGTGTCTCCCTGTGGAGGTGGACTTTGAGGTTTCTAATGCTCAGGCTATGCCCAGTGAAACAGTCCACTTCCTATTGCCTGCCAATCAAAATGTAGAACTCTCAGCTTCCTCTCCAGCACAATGTCTGCCTGCATGCCACCATGTCCTGCCATGATGGTAATGGACTAAACCTCTGTAAGCCACCCAATTAAATGTTTTCTTTTATAAGAATTGCTGTGGGTCTTTTCTAGCAATCCGCCATGGTGGGTGGATGAAAGACCTGAGCTAACATGGGGTTAGCTCGTTAAACAACTATAATAAAGCCTCGTGCAGTTTGCATCAAGCTTTCGTCTCCGCATGGTGATTCGGGTGGCTTCGGTCCTGGGCTGATATCCTGGAGGCCTGAGCTTCCAGGGGGTCTTACGTTTGGGGGCTTGTCCTGGATTTTCGACCACACCTCACCTGAGTGGAGTCAATCTTGGAGGTAATCGGGTACCCTGTATTGTCTGTGTCTTTGTGTTTTTGTGCCGGCTGAAATCTGGTTCTGTGCTTTGCAGTCTCTCGTGTCTCAGGAAGAGACGAGAGCTCTGGTCTCAGGAGGAGACAAAGTGTGATCAGCAGACGTGCTAGGAGATCACTGACTGCCACCCTGGAAGATATTCCAGGAAGTTTGGGGAACCTCGGGGATGCTTGGGAGATTCCTGTCTGGGAGCCGGTGAGGGTGAGGGTAGTTCTCCTGGATTGGGGAATTTATACGCCCTCCGGGCCATCTGTATTTCTGGAGTGGTTTTGTCTGTCTAGGTGGAGACAGACATCTGTTAGTTTTTGTCTGTGTGTCCTGGGTTTCTGTTTTGTCTTATTTGTGACTTTGATGATGGGACTGACTGTAACCACCCCTCCTTGGGTCTGACTTTTGACCACTGGACAGAAGTTAAGGACCATAGTCAGTCAGTTAAAGTTACAACACCCACTTTCATTGAGTCACGTGGCACCACACTAGGTAACTTTCTTTTCCAGTCTTTGTTTCTGTACAGTTTCTGTAAAGCCTGGAAGGTTGGAACAGGCTGGGTGACTGGGCAGTTGAGCAGGTTTGTTGTCTGTGTTATCTGATCTGTTGCAATCCACACCCTGCCTGCATGCTTTTCGGTGCTATGTCAGTTTTGTGTTTTCAGGTCTGCTGTTTCTGTTAATTTTGTAAATATGGTTGCTAGTGGCATCTGTGAGTAGGCCTACAAGAATTGTTTAGGGCAGAGATTTGGATGGCAGACTTCTGACTGTGCTGTCTGCCCAAGTTTTCACAGAAACATCTCTTTCTGTCCCTACTGCCCACACACGTGGCATGCACGGGTCAGGGGTCTTTTCTTGCTGCCGTGAACATGTGACACGGGACAGGAGTTCTACTGCCATGCACCACAGGTTAGAGTGTGCTGAGGAGGAGTACCCTGAGGCTGCTACTCTGAACTCCAACCATTGCTGCGGCCCTCACAGCTGAGCCTGGCCAATGTAGGTGAGTCTGTTTTTCTATCTTCACCTGCCGGTCTATGAGGCATGAGAAGTGGGGCTGTCTCTGCCCCAACTGCCATGCTGCCATGGGTCCTGGCTTTTGGTGGGAGTTTCCCTGCTCTGAGCACATGGCTGCAATGCCATCATCTGCCTCGCTGCCCGGCCTTCTCTGTGCTCCACACATGTATGTGGTATGCAGGGAAACTGAGGGGGTCTTTTACCCACCCCTGCATTGGCAGAGGGTCTGGGATTACCAGCAGTACCCCCTCCCAGGTCTCTGCCCTGAGCACATGGAGCTGGGGCGGGTGAACTATCTGGCCTGATCTGGACGTTCTAAAGAAACGGCCTTAAAGTTATTAAAAACAATAAAAGAGACTTTGATAAGAGTTTTTATGTTGACTGGGAAATGAGAGAGAATGTAGGAGACTAAAATAATAAAGAGGAAAAGGGAAAGAGAAATTTGTCTAAGAATGTCTAAGGAAATCAGAGGAATAAACTGAAGGTATATAGAAAGTTATAGAGGGTTAAAGCAAGTTGTAGAAGGTCAGAGGAAAGTTGTCAAAGTTCAGAGAAAAGGTTGTTACAAGTCAGAGAAAAATGTAAACTGTTTGCTGTTATGGTTTCTCATTTCTACAAGCAGTAAATTTTAAAAATTAGTAGTATAAGCTAAAATTTTAACCATATTAAGTTAATTCTGTTTTAAAAGTTCTGTTTATTTCTCAAGTAAATTATGTATGCTTGTTTTAAAATGTTGTATCTGGCATAACCTAAGTTCTGTTACAAGCATACAGCTAAAACAAATGGTGCAGGTCACTGCCATTTTGTAGCCAGCCACATGGCACAAAATGACTGGTAGCCATTTTGCTGAAGTTAAAACAGCCATCTTGACTAAAGACCACATGGAAATTAGAGGTACCATCTTAGAAACAAGCTTTTTAATTAAGATATAAAATGTTGATACTTCTATATATTACAGAGAGACATTAGGGAATTTAAATTTCTTTTTAAAACCAGTTTTTTTAAATGTTTGTTTTTTAAAAATGTTTTTATTAATGTTTGTACTTAAAGAGCTTCAATTTAGAATTATTTTTAAGCAAAGCCTGACAATGTAAAGTTCTTGTTTTATAAAAAGCTGCTAGTCTATTATAAGATGTTACAGTTTATGTTTTCAAGAAATTAAGTTTAGGGCGTTGGTGGCACACACCTTTAATCCCAGTACTCAGGAGACAGAGGCAGGTGGATCTTTGTGAGTTCAAGGCCATCCTGGTCAGCAGAGGGAATTCCAGGACAGGCTCCAAAGTCACAGAAAAACCCTGTCTCAGAAAGAAGTTTAAGCAAGTAGCTAAAATATGTACATGTAGCTACTGTTTAAGGAATATAAGGTAACTCTATGCAGTTTTAAATTCAGCTGTACTAAGTTTCAAATATTTTACTAAGTTAAAAACGGTTACAGTCAGAGTGAGTTAATTAATTACAAAAATAAGACCTTACCAAGCCTCCTGTGTGCTTAATGTGTGCTTAAGGCAAGTAACTAAACAGACAAACCTCTAATACTTCAGAGACCTGCAGAATGTACATTTAAAATGTTATCTTAAAAGTTTATAATATCAGACAGACTGCCAGATCCTGACAGTGACCCAAAGTCTCCAAAGAAGATTATGAGGCACCCAGTTCCTGCACCCTGGATAATGATGACACTGACCAGTGAGCGAGATGCTCAGCTGTGATACCTGCTGTCTACCAGGACCTAGCCAAGACTGTGGACAAAGCTGCCAGACACTGGAAAATTGATTGCACCCCCTTTGCCTAGACAAAACAAGGTCTGTCTTTCTATGTCCCACTTCTACAGAGAGAAAAGAAAACCTCTAACCTTATAGGCCTGGTGAAGATTGCTGTTCTTTGAGACATCTGCCTCCAGCAATAATGGAGAGACTTAGGTATGGCTAACTGTATATGGACTGGCTTCTAACTGGCTTCTGACACTTTAATAGATTCAGAAACTGTATAAAATATACCCTTCACAGAAATATTAATGGTTGTCAGCTTGACAGCATCAGACAGTCAGATCCACTATAGACTATAGTCAGTATGTTGGCTGATAAAGTAATGACTATCTATTGTTCAGGCACAAGTTCAAGGTTTTTAGGTTTATTTTGGTTGTCATTTAGATATAAACTTAAAAGGCTTTTTATCAGGCCAAAGGCACCTCTGTCCAGTCCATACCTGGCTCTCTGGACAAAAGAAAAATGTACATGCTTCTAGCCCAAATCTGTAGTTTTTGCTAGGACCCAAAATTTTAAATATGTTCCTGCTGTTTGAACAGATATCCAGATATCTGCTTTTTCTGCACTGTGGGCTTCAATAAATAAGTTTTAACTTCTGTTCCTAGTTTAAAAATGTCTTAAACAGGTTTCTGCTTCTGGTAGAGACATCTGAATATCAGTTGCTGACTACAAGCTGTTCCTAAGTAGATTTCAAACCCTGGACTGGCTGTGCATGTGAACCTATCCAGCTGATATAGACACCCCCTGTCTCTGCAACAGAGTCTGCTAACCAGAAGCTCCTGATGGATTCCCCATTGCCTAAATTCCCTTTTTTCACTTTTGACTAGCATTTCAGCTTTCTTAGGTCTCTAACTTCATCCCAAAGTCAGCAGAAAGTAGAATGGGAAAGAATATGTCACCCATTTTCTCTGGTTGAAGACTAAGTCAGAAGGAACTCCCTTGCATGGGGATGCCAATATCTCGAACTCACTGATGGGGATGAGGGAGAGACATCAATTCCATGATTGGAATAAAAAAACATGGGGGAATGAAGGGACAAGCTCTCCATTTCGGCAGCCATAACAGCCGAACATGTGCTTGTCTGACCTTGTCTTAGTCACTAAGAGGTCAGACGCCTGCCTTGTGGCAAGGAACCAATCAGAAGTTAGCTGGTAGTGCTATGCTTTACGGCTCTGGGTGTGCTTTATGGACAAGTACACAGCAATGACACCCAGAGCATAGCAACCACCCTGAGAGGGCCTATTGGCCATAACAACCAGTTGACCAATCAACATAGGGCAACCCCTCCAAGCCTAGAGGCACAACAATCCTGAGCCTGTGAGTACCCCTAGACACTCCCCTTATGCTGCCCTATAAGATCTCTATGCAGACTCTTCAAGCTGCCTTTTCTAGCCATCCGCCATGGCGGGTGGATGAAAGACCAGAGTCTTCAAAAAAAAAAAAAAAAAAAAAAAAAAAAAGAATTGCTGTTTTCTTTGTTTTCTTAGTATCTCGTCCCAGCAATATAAACCCTAGCTAAGACAAATAGAGAAGGTAAGAGCAAAGAGAAGAAAGAAGAGAGATGATTGAAAATAGGAGGGAAAATAACAAAATATACTGTTAAAAGATAATGTTGATTTTAGCAAGTACATACACCCACACAGTAAGGGGAGTTTTGAGTGGATTGAAATTCTAAGATGTGAATATAAAATATAGAATGTACTTTTTGTTTTGAGATGTGGTCAAAAATTTGGAAATAATTGCCTTAGTTTAATTGGTACTACTGAATTTTTAATATTATGATCATGTTCAAATTTTAGGCTCCTGTATAAAAAAGGGCTATTATCAAAAGTCTTTGCCAAATTAGATTTGGGAATGTATCCATAAGGTTTATTTGAATATATCTGAAGCAAAATCTTCTCATTTGTCATGTAAGTGAATATGCATACTATGTTTTATTAGCATATATTAATTAGATATAGTACTATGTTTCATCTTGTCACTGTCATATATATACTTAATATACTTTATCATATTTACCTCCCACAGATATTTATAAAGAAACTTCAGGACCAAGTAACTTCAAACATAAAACTTCTTGCTCCTAAAATTATGGGGAAATAATTTTCTTTTTGCAAGAAATCCTGTAAATGGTGATTAATTACAATAGGCATAGAAATACAGTATAGCTCACAAGCCTATGGATGATATGAACCAATCAACACCCCACACTAACCTTATCTTTTTCTTACTCTATTCTATCTATGTGATACTTCTCATGCACAACAGAAATAGTGGCACCTGTAGGAAGTCATCATTTCTAAAACATCCTCCTGGAAGGCTGCTCGACTTGGTTACTATGATGTTAGCCTCACGTCTTTCAAGCATTTAGCTAACTAAGAATAGTCTGGATGAAATTTAAATTTATGCTCATCACATGACAAAAGTAGCAGATTTTCCAAAAGCAAGGGTTATCAAATTTTTTGGCATATTTGGCTCATCATATTGGTCAAAAAATGTTGGTTGAGCAACTTTCAAAGGCTTTACACATCATATTTAATGATGAACCCTGAATTACATAAATAGAAGGACTACTGACTTGAGGATATATATATATATATATTTATAATATAAATATTATATATATTATTATAATAATATAATATATATATATTCAGAGCACAAGTATTAAAGCAAACAATATAGTTGCTCACCCTGATGAAGAACTCACAGAAAAGATCTTAGCAAGAGGATAAGGCTGTAAGATGGTTTCAATTGGAAAGTGCCTGAGTGCCTGAATTGTTCAGAATTTGTGAGACTTTTGTTCATAAAAAATAGAGAACTTAGGCAGATAGAGTGGTACAGTCAGTCTTACAGTGCTCTGGAGGCTGGGACATGAGGATTGTGAGTTCAAGGCCAATGTGAATACCAAAAGTAGATCCCCTATCAAACAGACAAGATGAGGAGCTAGAACTGGGCTGTATTGCTGTAGCAGATATGCTCTGGGATTTATCCCTAGCACCACAAAATAAGAAAAATAGTACAAGATAGTTCCTGAGGAATATCCTTCTTCACATGTTGACAACTGCAAGAAATTATAGAATCGGTGACCTTCTGTGTAGATCATCTTACTTGTAGTAAAAACTATTTAGTTGTAACTTACTCTTTGTATTATTATTAAGTACACAATTTCATAAATGTATTCCAATTATTATTACAAGTTTAATTTCCTGATGCTTTAGATATTGTTGAAAATGCCACTTGTAATAAAACCTTATAAAAACTTTAATATGGTTAAAAACCTTCACACTACTGTTGACAATCTTATGAAACTTGGAAGAAATAAAATGTGAGTCACAGAGTAGTAACAAATACAATATTGCTTTGAGAAAAAGAAAGTTCTGCTGTCTTTGTGGAACAGTGACAATAATAAAGGAATTCTGAAATATTCAAAGAAATAGTCAACAAAGCAGCATCGATAGTAAATCAAAAGGAATGTATGTTTATAATAAGGAAGCTAACAAATGACTATAATATCAACAAGATTTAAAAATGGGAGACAGAGGAACAGACATTAACAAAACAAGCTCTTTGAAAACTTGAAAGCACAGTATGATTCACCGTGGGGAAGCAATTAAAACAATTGTGCAGTTTGCCTAACTCAGATCACTTTATCCTTCAATTAACAGCATGCTCTTCAAAATGATAAAATAACGATCTCAGAGTGCCCAAATAATTGAGTACTCTTAAGTGACATGGAAAAAGATTACATTCTTTGTACTTTCACCCTCTTCTGAAACTGATGCAAGGCTGGAAGAAAGATGCTCACTTGACAGCTCTGCACATGTAAGCCCTCCATTAACCCAGAAAGCAAGGACAGAATGCAAAGGAGATTCCAAGAGCCTCGCATTGGCTGCAAGCATGCTAAACACTGCTCCTACTGGGCCACTAGTAAAATTAAAAGCCTACACAGTTCAGGGGCCATTCTTCTTCTTCATCTTTTTTTTTTTTATTTTTCTGTTGTTGGTGTACTCAGAGATGAAGATAACTAACCATAGATTTGTTAAATTATTTCATCTCAGAGAATCTCCAGGGATATGCCCTTCAGTATAGTGGTGAATTTCTGTCTATTGTGAAACTGGATAAAGATTATTAATTCTCTTCAGCCATGTTAATAAAATAAGTTGACTATTCATAAACCCATATTCTTATTTTGTCTTAAATTATCCCTCTATTTTCATTGTCTATGATTTCTTTATTTCTGCAGTTGATGAATATACAATGTGAAAAGAAACAGCTATCTGATATGAAATTTGCTGTTCAAGTGCAAAACTATACTCAACATTCATAAAAAACATTTAACCTGAAAAATGCATAAAGTAAATATTGTATATTAACCTCAGGTAAGATGTCATGTATCTCTATGTACCTCAATTTTCTACCATAGGCAATGTAAAAACAAAAAACAAAAAACCCCGAGAATTTAGAAAATCTAAGCACCCAATTTATCATGTAATTAGTGTTTTCTAGGTATAACAGTATTTTCAAATATTAAAAAATTCCTTTAAACCCTAGTATAAACTGCTGATAGAAATACAGAGTACAATGGATTTCATGATAGTAAGGAATGCATTGTCCCGGGTATGTAAAGTGTTCCAGGTATTAGCATCCATTAACCACTTAACTCTTTTACATTTTCTGAATCATATGAACCAAATAAATTAAAAAATAATGAATAATAATACCATAAATGTACAATATATAATTTTTAACAAGCCATGTGAAACTTGAAGGTCAAGTATACACTATTAATGATATATAAGATAATCATCTATTTATTTAGGAAAATTTACCTGGGTTTCACTATTCCATTTACCATTGAGTAGAACTCAAACCTTATGGATTTGTTTCTGGTAGAAATAAATGATGCTAAAGGTTATGTAAATTTTATTTACATATAGGAAAATTTTCATCCAGTAATACATTTGGTTTTTTTCATAAAATCTATAGATAGTTTTCATCTTTGTCCAGTCTTCACACTTGTAATTGTTTCTGCAAACATTAATAAATGGACTAATGCCTTTGACAAGCACTTTTTCTTTTATTAAAGACTGTATCATTAACTATTTGCATATCACATGTAGGGACCAAAACTGTTTCTGAGAGTGATTTCAGTGCAATTTTAGAGAGAGGACATGAAGCCCATTTCTTCTTTTCTCTAGATTTTTTATTTAAATTAGAAACAATCTTATTTTACTATCAATCCCAGTTCACTCTCCATCCCATCCTCCCATGCCCTCCACCAATCCCCCATCTCATCCCCCTTCTGCTCCCCAGGGAGGCTGAGCCCTTCCATGGAGGGGTATCATCAGAGTCTGTCACATCATTTGGCGTAGGGCCTAGGCCCTCCCAATGTGTCTAGGCTGAGGGAGTATGCCTCTATGGGGAATGGGCTCCCAAAGTTCATTCATACACTAGGGATAGATATTGTTCCACTACCAGAGGCCCCATAGACTGTCCAAGCCTCCTAACTGACACCCAGGTTCAGGGGTCCTGGTTGAGTCTTATGCTGGTTTCCCAGCTGTCAGTCTGGGCAGTTGTTTCTGTGAGTTTCCTCAGCCTAGTTTTGATCCAAATCCCTAACACAGAGAAGGTCATTTCTTATTGTGGCAGCACTGAGAAGTAAGGTCCAGAATGATGTGTTTGGGGCACAGTTGGTGCTCTCATAAATGGGTCACTATTAGCCACATATTATGCCTCTCATTTTCTCCAAACCTGATTAGGTGCTATCATGACTGCAGGTTTCTATGAAACAAAATAATCCATAATAGTGGTTCTCTTTCCCATACACCCACTTCTATCTGCCTTATTTCTGGTCTGAGTTGAAGCATTAGGAATATCTATGTGGAATGGGCAACCAAAGTCCATTCATATACTAGGGATAAATATTAACCCACTACCAGAGGCCCCATAGATTGCCCAGGTCTCCTAAATAACACCCACATTCAGAGGGTCTGGGTCGGTCATATGCTAGTTTCCCAGCTATCAGTCTGGGTCCTTGAGATCCCTGTTGTTCAGGTCAGTTTCTGCAGTTTTCTCCAACCTGGTCTTGAACCCTTTGCTCATCCCTCCTCCCTCTCTGCAACTGAATTCTAGGTGTTCAGCTCAGTGTTTAGATGTGGGTGTCTGCTTCTGCTTCAATCAGCTACTAGATGAAGGCTCTTAGATTGCCTACAAGGCAGTCATCAATCTCACTATAGGATAAGGGCATTTAAGGTAGCCTCTCCACTATTGCTTAGATTCCTAGTTGGGGTCATCCTTGTAGATCTCTGAACATTTCTCTGGTGCCAGATTTCTCTTTAAACCTCTAATGGCTTTCTCTATTATGGTATCCTTTCTTGCTCTCCTCTATTCCTCCCTTGACTCAATCTTCCTGCTCCCTCATGTTCTCCTCTCCCCCCACTTCTCCCCTTCTCTTTCTATTAACTCCCTCTCCCCTCCCCCAATGCTGCCAATTATCTCAGGAGATCTTATCCCTTCCCCTTCTCCGGGGGACCATGTATGTCTCTCTTAGGGTCTTCCTTGTTTTCAAGTTTCTCTGGGAGTGTGGATTGTAGTCTGGTAATCCACCTCAAAGTTCCGGAAAACATATTCAACAAAATCATAGAAGAAAACTTTCCCAACCTAAAGAAAGACAGGCCAATGCAAGTACAAGAAGCTTACAGAACATCAAATAGAGTGGACCACAAAAAAGTAACCTCACCCCATAGTAATCAAAACACCAAACATACAGAATAAACAAAGAATATTAAGAGCAGCAAAGGAAAAAGGCCAAGTAACATATAAAGGCAAATGATTTTTAACTATCAGGCAGGCTCAGTTTTGAATCAGAGGAGAAGACAATATATACTAACAGAAGCATTGGGAAAAGATTTGATAGATGATCAGGGTGTGAAATGACCCTAAAAACTAGGAACACAGCAAGGGAATAGCCTATTCTGACAGTTTCCAATAAAACTATGTCCTGCTGACATTAGCATTTCAGAATTCTGATCTAGATATCAATAAAGACCAAAATTTACAATATACTAAGCTACAGAAAGCATGATAATTTCACCCAGGAGCATCAAAAGTTATGAGATAACATTAAAAAGATAAGGAAACCTAAGTGTCTTGGAATGAGAAATATATGCCTGGCTACATAGTATGGATGGGAATTAAAGAGTTCAACATGACTCCACCTATCTACATAAACAATGTTCCTGTTTTCTAAAGACATCTCAAACTGGAATGTCAAAACAACTGAAGAGAAGTGAGTAAACCACTTCAAATGTTTCACTGAACCGGCTTGTAAATTATATCCTTTGAATAGCATAGTTTGAAAATACACAATACTCACATGCATGGCTATTAAAGATAGATACATTTATCTTCAGAGTTGTCTACATTAATTTACTTTCCTTAATGACTTTCCCCCTCTCTGCTTGTCCTTCTGCCTTCTTCTGATACCTGCACTTAATTCTGAGGCATGGACTATTCTTTATTTCTACTCCAGAAGCCTGGTAATTTTGTTTCATGACACCCAACCCTGAAATTCTTTCCATGGGATCTTACTTTGTCTAAGTGGAGGCCCATGAGCTGAAATTTCTTCAAGTTACTGTTATTGGTTTTTGCTCTGTCTGACCAAAACATTTGCCAATTAATATTTGGTTTAAACATCTGAAATGACAAGTGGGTGACCATGAGAATAAATGACTTTTAGACCTTTACATAAGGTCTAATGATTTACGTACAGGTCAAGATTTGAGGATGACAACTCTGAAATAACTTTGATAATGCCAAAATGAAGATTACAAATAGATTATAGGCCACATTAATCCACAATGGGAGAGAATGCTTCCTGTTGAAGAAATGCATTTGGATGTATTCGGCATATTTGTTTGGTTGTTAATTAGCAAGGCTGAGGACAGTAAACTATACTACCAAAGTAATTACAGAAAAGAATTCAAAATTCAAAACCCAAGTCCTTACATATTTCACATGGGAAAGTTGGTACAATGCAGAAAAGCAGTAGCCTTAAAGAAGTGCAGAGACTACATCAAGTAGTGTTTGAAGGCCAGACTGGGAAGCATTTCAAGGAAAAGTGAGTAATTAGGTGTCAAATGCTGCTGATGGACCAAAGGGAAATCTGAAGACTCACCATTAAATTTAACAACATGCTGTTCACTGATAACTTTGATGAAAGCTAAAACTGCTTAACTTTAATAAGAGCCTATTTGTTGGAGGCAGGGTAGAGCCTGATGGGATCAGGAGAAAACAGAGGGTAAGAATGGACTGGTAAAATAGAGATGACTTGAGTGTGCTCAAAGGAATGGAATTCTGTACCTTTAAAAAAGCAACAGGCTTTAGTAAAGACCATGAACAAATCCTATGGCAATTAATGAGCTCCTTTAAGAACAATGCCCATGTATTTTCAGAAGAGTTACTCTAGGAAAGATAAGTACTAATATTCAACTAAAATTCCTTCCCATATCTGAAGAATTATGTTAGTGTAATATCTATTTTACAAATGAAGAATTTGACTTCTGTCTAAATGAACTGAATTTTCTAGGTGCATTAATCTACCTCACCTTTCAGGATACCCCAAAGCAAGCATGAAATATGATAATGGAAAACTTATTGGTTGTGAAAGACAGAGGGCTTGAAGAATCTTTTCTGTCAGTTACCAATATTGTGATTTGAAAACTCAACTAGAGCTAAGCATATAGCTTAATAGTGAGCACTTCCCTAGCTTATGTGAGACGCTAGTTCAATCCCCAGTACCATAAAAATGAAAGAAGGAAACTCAATTATGACTCGAATTCTCCATGTATAAAATAGAGTTGATGGTGCCTGCTCTCTACAAAGTTGCTGAGCAAATTAAATAAGATCCTGCAGGTGAAAAATTTTAGAGATTGCATGGCATTTTGTAAAGTGTATCATAAAACTGTGACAGATCTCTTCCTCAGTTGAAGAAATCATCTTAAAAGAAATGAATCTGTCGTTTGACTTGCATTAGAGACTAGATGCTAGCAGACAGATGAAGGAAATGATTCAAATATAGAAGACATCATGAAGGAAATAATTTGATACAGTAGAGAAATGTACACACACACAAAGTTAAAAGCAAACCGAGCACAGAAAGACTTAGAACACCAGACCTGGTTCTTTATTTGAATTTCTCAGATATGGGCATTGTTGACCTTTGTTACTGTGAAAAAGGTAGGGTACTCAGCCACAAACAAAACAAATAGAGGACTATAAATATGTAAATGTACTTCTAGGGCATGGGTAGCATTGGAAGCCCTGAGTGCATGCATATGGAACAAATGAAATGCTGAGTGAATGTGTATTGTTGACCTGAGCACATCCAGGCAATGACCCAATGCCCAGAAACTAGCAAAGCCTTTCCCAGCAACAGAATAAATGAATTGACAGTTTTTCTCTAATCCATGCACAAATGTTGACAAAATCATAGAAGACAGTTTCTCCTCATTAATGGTTACAGCCTAAGACTAAGCCACAACAATGACATTGTATTGAGACTAGCTAACTCCTTCTTCCTATAATGTATATAGTAGTAGGGATGAAAGAAACACAGCTCTCCTGATCTCAGCTTTTCTGCCTGTATGTCTGTGTGTCTGCCTTTATTTTTCTTCTCTTACCAGTATAGTCTGGTTTCCAGGACCAAATCTCTCTGGGCATTGTATTAGGCTAGATCCACCCTAATCATCTCAAAGCCAATTGTTCCTCATGTCATAAAGGATCTGTATTTTCTTATTCTTCTTCACAATAATGAGTACTCTAGACTACCTAAAATTATGGGAAAAGGGGACTTAAGTTTAAGGACATTTTGAAATTTTGTGTTTCAATAGTTCATTGCTAACTTGCCAGGATTAAGAATCAGCTTAGAGATGTATCTCTGGGCATGACTGTGATTAGGTTAACTGATATGGGAATGCCCCATACCAACAACCAGACAGAGAAAGAAAGTTTGTCTAGTACCAGCATCCATTCTGATCTCTCTCTCTGTTTCATGACTGCAAATACCAAATTAATAACTGCCTCTAACTTTTGTTACAATGACTTCTCCTCCAGGATAGAGTATGCCCCAAAATAGTAAGACTTCCCTTCTTCAAGTTGCTTTTGCCAGGTTATTTTCCCACAGAGATAAGATAAGTAACTAATTTAAAAAATTTCTAGACAATTAGGGTCATTGATGAGATAATCAGCCATTGAGTCACCAGTGTTTAGAACTTATTTGCGGGAGAAATGTGGAAGCATTTAGAACTTTGAGATACAAAAGTTGTCAAATGCTATGATGTAGTTTAATTGGTCTCTTGGGGGGTGGGGGTTTAAGGACAAGAAGTTTAAATAAAGTGAATGCAAAGGCCAAATTCACAAGTACTCAATCAGGACTTGGCAACGATGTCACTCATGTAACAGTTTTTTAAATAATCTGGGGCACTGGAGAGATGTTTAAGTGGTTAAAAGCACTGGCTGCTCTGCCAGAGGACCCAGGTTCAATTTCTCTCACCCATAGGGCAGCTCACACATGCCTGTAACTCAGTTCCAGGGAATCTGATACCCTCACCCCAATTCACATAGAATAAAATTAAAGAATCTGACTGCATTTTCCCTGTGCCCTGAGAAGTTGAGTGAGACTGAATTCAAAGTAAAAGTCATTATGTATTAGGGAATTTCAAAGTATGAGAGCACTAAGTTTATGTGATCATTATCACTGACCATTCTTTTCTATTTTTTATTTTTGTGATTATGATTAAAACTCTTATCCCTTCCCATTCCTCCCTCCAAACCTTCTCATATGCCCCTTCCCCTTCTCAAAATTCACAGCTTCTTTTTCGCTCAATTACTATTATATGCAATAAGTACTGGCCATTCTTATCCAGGTCTACAGTAAAAAGGAACAACAAGTATCTTATATGTGAGAGATAAGATGATAGATAGATAGATAGATAGATAGATAGATGATATATAGATAGATAGATAGATAGATAGATAGATAGATAGATAGATAGATATTTGATAAAGAAAACAGCCCTATCATGTGAACTTGCAGCTCAGGTAGATACCAGAGAAGGTGACATTGCATTGCTGGTGAGAAACCCATTCTGCACTGAGAAAATAAGTGCCCCATGGTAAGCAAGAATAATCTATAGGTAAAAGTACTTGCCACTCAGACTGATGATCTCAGTGAGGTCCACAAGCTCGTGTGGCTGAAGGAGAAAATTGATTCCTATAAACTGTCCTTCGACCTCCACACTTTTGCCATGACACATGCATGTTTTACACACACACACACACACACACACACACACACACACACACACTGTGTACAAAAATAAAAAAATGAAAGGTGCCCTAAAGTTGTGACTCTAGCCTTCAAAGACAATAATTTATGAAATTCAAATTCACTTGAAAAGAGACACTGAACACACCATACCAAAGTAGTCCTCTGCTACTGGAAAGTAACTCTTAACAGAAGTGTTTCTCTAGGGTCAGTGCACAGAATTTGTTAACTATTGTCCAAGGTGTGCAGGATGCATCCAGAGCTCACAGTAGAACATGACAGCATTGCTCACATGGCACTAATTTATAATACATGATGCATACAACTCTAATGGGGTTAGAAAAACATATTCCCTGGTATCAAACAGTCATTGAGCACCTTATATAGCACCTTCAAGTAGGCCCCAAATGGTTCCTGCATCAACCGGTGACTATGAAAACTAACCTACAATATGGATCTCAGGATGTTTGAAATATTGGGTCCATGTAGAGCCTGCTGAGGAAAGTTACAGTTATAAAATGGTGCAAGAGACTATTTATGTTACAGGCAGCAGACATGGAGAAGAAGGCTACTCAAGCCCCTTGGAGACTAGGTAATTCCATCAGTAGTCTCAGATGCTACATATGGGGTTCAGGATGTAGTGTTTTTCCTACTGACCTATTGTTTTTGGTTTTGTTGTTGTTATTACTAGTTTGTTTTCAATAGATTTTTTCCTTGACATACCTTCTTGTCTCCCTTTTGAAATGAGAATGTGTATTCTGTGTAGCATGTCATGCTAAAATTATGGAACATGACTTTTGTTGTAAAGGAGTTCAGTAAAATATTGCCTAAATCTCAAAAATGACTTTGCATTTCCAGTGTTGAATGAGTTTGGAGCTGTTAATGACTAAGAGAATTTTGAAGGTAAAATGAATGCATTTTGTCCCAAGGTGTATATCAAAGAAAAGGCATAAAAGTTTGTTATTTAAAATGATATGTTTAGTGTCAGCTTTACAAAGGGTAGAACTCTAATGTTTATATTAATATTCAACATGACAGCAACTAAAACCACTTTGGATTAATATCTCTGGGTATGTCTCTGTAGGATAGTCTAGCTTAGATAAATTGAGTTCAGAGGATTTATGACTGATGGTAAATAAAAACAAGAAAGTTGGCCAAATACAAACTTTCATCACTATGTTTCATGACTGAGGAAAGCATGTGACCAGCTAGACTCCTGCTTCTGTCATCATTGCTTCCCAATCTGTTTCCATGTTTTTTCTGCCATGACGGAATAAGTCCCAGAAACTAAAAGCCAGAGTAAATGCTTCCTCTATTTATTTATGGCATTGAAACTAGTAACTAAAAGAGATTCCAAGAATATTGTTAATGAGTCAAATTACCTCCAATATACAAAAATGAAATGCTAGGCATATGGGATTTTCTGTTTCAGACTTTAAAAATGTGCAACAGGCCAGCAAACCTGATTTTTTAAAGGTCTAAATTTGAGTATCTGCAAAAGGCCCTCATCACAGAGCTGCTGTGAGCATCAGACATTAAGAATTAAGTCATGAGTTAGCATACTACTTAGTACTATGTATGAAGTATTGTGCCCTTTGCTATATTAAAGCCCCATAGAAACAGGCCAAAACCATTGTTACTATGGAGCATTGTTTTTTGTAAGACATTATTTCTGGTTTTTTGACAAAAATAGTAGTTTTGTGCCTAGACAAGTTTCATTCATCTCAAAGAATAATTTAGTGTTTGTAAATATCACTAATATTTTTAGAAGTGATTTTAATTTTCTATTGTATGTTATATATATATATATATATATATATATATATTTAATAATAATAATGAACTTAGAATTTAGAACTGTCTTAATGTTTAGAATTATAATGTTTGCATTGTATAAATAAATGTTTACATTGTATCCCTCAATATTAAAAGTATCTTATGGGCTATGTAAAGTGTTATTTTGTTAGTGACCCCTCTTTTAATTTTGAAACACTTAAATGTCAAAATAAAGACATCTAACTGCTTTGATTACTTATAAGTATGTCCTCTGGGAATTATATATAATTTTCACAAGCATTTTATTTTCTCTCAAATGTTCTTCCCTTGTATGACAAAGAGTTTTTCTTTTTAGCAACTGGTCTGAAGAGGAAGATGAACAATTAATGCCAGCAAAAAACGAAATGTAACACTGGTCACCTTCTTAGAAAACATTTCAGGACACTGGGGAAAACCTGGGCAGCAATGTGAGGACAGTTGGCTCAGTGGTTAAATATTAGTGCCCATTTGCCTGGCAGCATCCGCATGTTATCATTTTAGTTGACAAAATCTTACAGGCTTACCTGCTGCCAAAGGTAGACACAAATCAGGGTGATTGTAAAAGCTTGTGGGATATCAAAGAAAAAATTTGGAAACAAGAAAGATAATAGAAGAAATGAGATAATAAATTCTTCATACATTCATGGATGGCAGCTACAGTAAAAACACCAGGAAACCACAGAGAGGTCAGTGAAAGTGGAAGACAAGGAAAATATGAACTAGAGACCCTTTTGTTCTTAGGCTTTCTTTTCTACACAGGTAGAAGAGACATGGGGATATTTATGAGATTGAGATCCCAGCATGTTCTCTACAGGAAACATTTATATGTCTCTGAAACATACAAGTAAATGGAAAATCCTTAAGGAATCAAAATAATAAGAGAATAAGTAAATACTAAACTGATACAGAAATGGCCACACACAATAAAGCAGTATTTTAGCATGAGTTGAGAAGCATAATTCACCACCAAAACAAAGGAAACATTAGAAGAGTCAAAGGAATCTAGAATGGCTACAGGAATATCAACAAATTACTATTAATAACAAATTTGGACATTAAGCAAAAACTGGGGGAAGGGCACAGCTATTTAAAATTAACTTCAAGTGTGCCTACATGCTTGATTTACAGATGTTAAAGTAGCATTGCTTATATATTGAAAGAATCCAAGCTATTCATTACCAAATGAGCAAAGGAAACTATTTATCCTGTAAGGAACATCTGTGGAAAAACAGAAACTAGTTTGGAAAGATCTAATTTAAATTCTAGAAATAAATTAAAAGGCATAATAGCTTAAAGTTCTGCTTAATAATTTCAAATGTTTATGATATCAAAAGGAATAATTACTCAGTTTGGGGATAAAACAATGGTTTTATTTGCTCAAAAATAGAGAGTGAAAACATTGAGGCATAGATAATTAAATAGATATTTAGAGAGTATATGAAAATCTTGCCATCAAAAATTATGTCGTTCCAGAAGAGAAAATGTCAAAAACAAATTTAAAGAATAATGGTGACTCTAAATCCCCCAGAGTTGACAAAAGCATTAGTGTGTACATTCAGCAACTTCAATGAACAATCAAATAATATTGGCTCAAAGAGAATCATAACTGTATACATCAATCAATTACAAATGAAAAAGAGGAAAAATCATTGAAGTGTTATCTACAATATTTTAATACAATTAATGACTAAGTTCTCATCAAAAACAAAGGAAACAAAATCATAAAACAACATTCTCTAGGTACTAACAAAACCCTATAAAATAAGAATGAATATCCAGTGGAACTAGTATTTTTAATAGATTTTAAATGACAATGATTCCAATTAATAAAGAAATTAATTCATTTCTAACACAGATCATCACAATAAATGCAAAATTAATTCTAATTAAAATGAAGACCACCCAATTATATTAAAAATTCAAATTCATAGCAAAGCATAAAGGTACCAAAAATGTTAATATAAGATTTGCAAATACAAGATAAATAATATCCTATTGCTGAGTTTGTTTTATCTGTCTATATATACACATGCAAGTATATGCACATGCACACAAACACATTCACTTCTACATATTATCAAAAGTCAGTCACTATAAAGTAATTCATATATTTAGTTATTGACTAAATAGTGTAATAATAATGCAATTAAATGTTACTTATCTGCATATATTTTTCAAGTCTCAATTTTCATTGGTATATCTCATTCTTTCAGTAAAGAAAAGGAAACTAACCCAGTTTCTCGGACTTCTGCTGCAAACCCGAGGTTTAATTTGAATAAAAATAATCATCAGAAGGACCTCACAATTCTCTATGTCTGTGCAGATGGAGGAAGCTACAATAGTCAAAAAATGTTGCCTCTCTCTACCAAACTATGTGCCAATAAATAAACGGAAGTGATAGTATTTCTAGTGATAATGGAAGAATTTGAAAAAGCCTATTTTATAAATAAACTGCAGCATTCATTTAAAACATGTGGCAGAATACTATGGAACTTTTCTTCCTCACTGAACACACAATCTATCCTATGTATGATGGCAAGGTATTGTCAGAGACATAGAGAGAGTGGCAGGTTAATGCTTTGACCTCTTCAGTAACACTTAAGATTTTAATCTGAAGCTACAATTTTTTTCACATATAAATCTGAATTTAGTAACGGGACGAGCTGAATAATTTAGAAAAATGATTGCTTTAAAATCAGCATTTCCCAGAAGCTGTACCCTTGACTTTATTATAAGAGATCACCCACAAGTGACAATGCCAGACTCTGCCCATGAGTGCACCTTTTCTCCAATCATAGGTATTCATGGCACGGCTTTCCTTTTTTTCCACGGATATTTTATTGTTTTTCTTCTTTTCATCAGGGTTGGGTTGCCATGGCAATAAAGTAGGCTATCTTGTTGGATTTCACCTTTGCTGTCTTGCTTCATATGGTTCCCTCTGCTCAGAGCAAACATGGTGGATGCTGCACACATACAGATGTCTGATTTTGTATTTCCTTCTTGAGCGTGTTTGGCAGGGAGTCTCTTGGGACAGCTGAAGCAGCACTTCACAAACTGGCACTCATCCTTCTCTCTAATGGCCATCCTCTTGTGTCTAACTTGTTCTGTGATCTCTCTTTTAAAAAGGGATATGCTACTCTCAAAAGAATAATTTTCCATTAGAAAGCAAAGTCTTGTCACATTTCAATTAACTTAGCTGTCAAATCAATTCTAAATGCATTCCACTTTAAAGTTACCTGTCCCTCAGTCATAAAACAACTAAAAACAATCAAAAGAGGATACAGAATCATCACAAACAGAGGTGTATAAACATTTTAGATTTTAATTCCTACTTACTAATTCAAGGAATATTTTTCCTGTTTAAATGTACAATATGAACCATTGAAAGCAATATATTGGTCTCTAATCAGATAAAACATCCAATATTAAATATTTCTTGAAGGGTTAAATGCATATAAAATGTAAAGTGTTTATATTAAAAGCATACACACACACATATAGGTATGTCATAAAGGGCTAAGTGAAAGCTGGAAAACAAGCCAGTACTAAACACACTGTTTCTTAGATGAAATATCTTCTCCATTCATCACTGTTCTCCTCCATGACAAATCAATGATGTTTTCTCATATTTTTAAGTGTTTTTATTTCTCAAATTTGATTCTGCCAGAATTATTTTCATTTGGTACCCAAAAGTGGTATCTCGAATACTGTTCATTTATCACACACACACTCGCTCTTTATAATTTGAAATTCTTTTAATAGGAAAGTTCTTCTTTCTAATCTGCAGTTAAAAATGTAATTTTCACTTTGCTTAAAAATACAGATTCCCATGCATTAATGAAAAAAATCACAACTGAAAATCTAGGCAACATTTTTTAAGATTTACAATGCTTTCTTTCTAACTATCATCATCCTTACCATACCAAATACTGATTGTGTGTGTGTGTGTGTGTGTGTGTGTGTGTGTGTGTGTGTATGCGTGCATGGGTGCGACTGTGTATGTAAATTAATAGAAAATCAGCAAAAATAAAAATGCAGTAGAGCTGGGGAGATGGCTCTGTGGCTAAATGCACCAGCTGTTTCATTGTGGCCTTGTCAGATGAACAGCAGGATGCAGTTGAGCTGGGTTTCTGTCCAAAATGAAGGAAGGGAGAATCTTGGGAAGGCAAGGCCCCAAGGGCTTTGGCTTTGGAATGTCTCTTGATACTGCTGTCCCTTTATACCTTTGCTGTTGCGTTTTTCTCTGGAATTTGGCATGGTGTTGAACAGCTGTGGGAGAATCCCAAGTGCTTTTAATGTAGTGTGATTATCTCATAGAAATAGCCTGTTCTGCTGGGCATTTTCACCTGTGGATTACTATGAAGATGATTTCCTCTTAGGCTGTATTGTTTAAATGAGTAATGATTTTATGGAACAATAATTTTAGTTCTACAGAATTTTGATGATTATGGGTTTCTAACAAATATATTAAGGGATTATTATAGAGATTAGTTTAGTGGGAAAATTAACACAGCTAAAGGTAGTGTTTAGTGTTGTCCCTGCCCTTGGTGGAGCAAGGGCTACAGAAGGTAGAAAATAGGAGCCAGGACTTTTGAGTTTCTCTTGAGGAGCTACATAGACTTGGCTTAGGTTAATGATTAAGGAAAACAATTGTGTCCCGGAAAGCTAGGGTAGCTCAAGTTCTTTTACTCTTAATGTTGGGAGATGTGTTCACAGGTTTCCATGTGCATCATAGCTAAAAAAAACTTTACCTTATGACTTAAGGTTTGGCCAAGATGTTTTTGTTGATGGTCCTGAGGTAGAAAATCATGGGGAACTATTTAAAGTTTAGAATGACACATCTTTAATAATTGAGCAATGGACGTTTTGAGGTCAGAGAACAAAACCAATAGTAACCTGGCTATTGCTAGCTGATACACCTTTCTTGCTTTGATGGGTTACAGATCATGTGTGATGATTAATTCCTTGTACCCATTTTTGCTCTCAGCTTCTTAATATGATTTAATAAAAAAACAGTTGATAAGTGGGTAAGACCCTGAGGACTTAAAGTAGAAATTACTGGTTGTTTTCCATATGTAAAAGTTTAGATTTTTTATTCTTTTGAGATTTTTTTTGTAAGATTTCCTTTTGAGATAAATAAAATGATTGGACCTATCTATGTAACCACAAAATGCAGCCAGCCAGTAAAAGAACTGGTTGAGAAAAATACCGTACTTGCTTAAAATGTGTTACTTCATACAAGTTGCTTGGACATGATGTATGTGGTTTCTTGGGGGATTATTTGCCCTTTCACTTGTAATACATAAATGTTTAACCATGTAAGGGAAATGAGAAACATGTTGCTTTTTACCTGCATGAACTAGATCATTCGCTTGAAAAGTGGCATATAACCACATTGTACTTATGTTGCTTGAAAGATTGTGCTGTGATATATGAGGTATAAGGAAAAATAAAGATAGAGAGATGATAGAGAGACCCTAAAGGTAGGTGTGTGTGTGTGTGTGTGTGTGTGTGTGTGTGTGTGTGTGTGTGTGTGTGTGTTTCCCTTT
The DNA here is from genome assembly GCF_003668045.3 of Cricetulus griseus. Classification (NCBI taxonomy): domain Eukaryota; kingdom Metazoa; phylum Chordata; class Mammalia; order Rodentia; family Cricetidae; genus Cricetulus; species Cricetulus griseus. The sequence goes on along the minus strand of NW_023276806.1, from coordinate 44,567,117 downwards.
TCTTGCCAGCTCCAGAGAACTTTTACTCCCTCAGATAGAAAAGTCAATTGAGTGATTAGTTCACCGCCTATGTGAATCTCCTTCAATTCCTGAGTTGATGAATGGTGTTCTATACAGCAGCAGCTGCTCTTCCAGAGGACCTGGGTTCAAATCCAAACTTTCACATGCAAATCACAACCCTCAACTTCAGTTCCTTGGGCTCCAACACCCTCTTCTCACTTCCTAGCATGAACATGGTACATACACATAATATGAATAAAACACACAGACTCATGAAATAAATAAATCTTTTTTTTAAAATAAAAAGCTGGGTGTGGTAGTAAATGCCTTAATCCTCAGCACTCAGAAGGAAAAGAAAGAAAGCTTTCTGTGAGTTCCAGGCCAGACGGTCTCCAAAGCATGTTACAGGACAGCTAAGACTGTAACACAGAGAAACCCTGTCTAAAATGAAACAAAATGAACAAGAATAGGATAAGAACGGAAACTGATGGGTTTAATAAATGAAAACATAGTTATAAATAACTTATCATGAAACACAAATAAATTCACTAAGTAGAAAGCATGAGATAAGTATAAACAATGTTCCAAAGTTACAGAATTTGTATCACAATTACATAGTGCAAATTTGCAATATATCACTTAATTTAATAATTCATGATATAATGTGTTTCATGCATAATACTTCATGTTAATATATACTCTAGATATATATTTATATGTACACACATATATATTTCAGACCTACATGTCCAAATATGATGGAAAATAATGTATAGTAGGCAAAAAGAAAATTTAAGTGTGATTTTTGTTTGATTGTAAAGAATAACTGAATGACGGATACTACATGGATCTGTTCCGAATTGAAGCAATATATAAGAAAACTTTATTGAAAAACATTCCACCTGAGGTCCCAGGGGATACAAACAAAGGCAATGATGAAGGCTAAAACAGTAAGTTAAAACAAACGTAATTGATACATTAACAAATTAAAAATTGTACCAATTAAAACATATTCTCTCAACAGTTTGACAATTCAATAGAAACCAGTGCTCCTCAAGAAGTATCGGCCCAGAAGAAATATAGAGAATAGGGTAGAATTCAACCAAGGAATTTAAGAGAATGCAAAATTAATGCATAGACTCAGGGATCCCAATTTCTGTCCCAAATGAGTTCTAGAACAATGAGTAAATGAAGTAGAGTAAACCCTAATTCAAATACAGATGACCTAACATTCTCTACACCAAAGGAAGAAAGGAATCTTTAGCTTTAAAAAACACGAGATAGATGCCTGTGAATTTCAGCATGAACTGTATTCTCAGTTAAAATAATAACAGCAACAAAAATGATGAAATGTTATGCTTCAATGTAACTCTGTCGAACCAATTATCTAAAAGAAGGGATTAAGTTAAAATGAAACTGTTAGGGTAGGATCTCGTATAATCTGACTGGAGTCACTGTAAAAATGAGATTAGAACAAAGATACAACAGATATCATCAGTAGTCTGAGGAAGCCCCCCTGAGGATACTGAGGACGTGGCTGTCTCGAAGAAAAAAGCAAACAAAAAATACCTCATCCAAATATATTGATGCTAAAGTTTATCCTCAAGCAAATGAAATGAGTTGATAGGTTTCTCTTGCTTGTCAGGCCAATATGTGCTATATTAATAAGGCAAATACATTAATGATGAAAATATTATAGAAATGCAGACAGTACAGACAACCCAACAAAATAATATACTTCATGGGGCAGCTGAGGCAGGATGGTTTAAGAAACAGAAATCTTTGATTTTGCTTTCTAGAGTCTGAGGGCTCCAGATCCAGGTTTCAGCAGAGTTGGTTTATGGTGAAGCCTTTCTTCCATTTTTTGCACAAAATTATCTTCTCAGTGGCTCCTCTGTGGTACAAAGACACTAGCTTGATGAATTAAGAGAGAATTTTATTCAGCTTTTATTACCTCCTTTTGATTCAGTAAAAGCAACTATTAGGGCTGAAAGGGATGTTAAAATTAAACATGGATGGCTGGAACACCGAGGAAAGTAAGCAGAAGCATGTGAAATTCTGTGTGATGCTGCAACCTTCCACTCCAATGTTCCCCAACCCGGTCATCAGGAATACAAGGAACACTGATGTAACACATTCTTACATCTAGTTTCAGGACACTACATTGTTGGTAAGGGCAGCTTCTGAAAATAAAGCTTTACCTGTTAGAGAAAGACCACCCAGGTTGCCCCACAGACAATTATCTGACTATGAAGTAACTAAGAAAACACTGCAGCTACACATTAGTTGCTGTGATAAGACTTAGTTCCCACCATGGTGAAACTACAAGTTGGTCACTCAAATGCTTGAGCAGAGAGTGCATATCAGAAATAATAGCCATCAGACCCTACCAATGTGTGAAACAGAGGCATCCTGAGGGAAATGACTTCTGGACTCACACCCTGCAGAGAAGGCACAGTGAGTAGCTAGCCAAGCAAGTCACAGATAGACCCTGTTGCTGCATCTTCCAGGGAAAATAGGTGCAGTGGCATCACATGAAAGCCAGCTTGGAGGGGACTTGTCTTCACAAGAGGGACCAAGGCATTAGGAGATCAAAGAACTCCTGATCAAAACATCCCTCAATAGTGTGATATAGAGACTCCAACTCCTATTAATGTTGCACTGGGATTAACCCATCAAATTTCAAGAAAAGCAAAACTCACTGTAAGGAGAACCAGAACGATGAAGTATGAAATAGAGGAGAAAAGGAAAAGAGTTCAGAACTATGAAACATGGAAAACTCCTGGTAAAAGCTGAGTTATGGGAGTGGTGAGGTGAGCTGAAGATTAGGACTCTATCTCCTTACATGAGTTCCTTTTCTATTTCTGTGACAAATGCCTGACAAAAGCAAATTAGGGAAAGAAGTTTTTTTTTTTTTTTCTTTACTCACAAATTGAAGGTACAGTGTATGGTAACAGGTTTCTTCCACAGTTATCTTTCATACTCAGTACCTGGTAAAGTTATACTGCTCAGCTGCCCATCTGAATCTAGATTGTCCTGCGATTTAAATGACAGTGTCTACACTATAATTGTTAGGTTTATACATACGAAAATATGCCTCCTTAAATTTAATGTTTATTATAACACCATATTGCTTTTTCTAGTTACATTGTGCAATTCTAAACATCATTATATTATTAATGTTTAGTATACCCAAATAGTTGATATTAACCTCAACTCAGAGATATTAAAATCAACGTATAGAAGCAAAGCAACCTGTCTAATGCTGTGCTTCAGTTTCATGGTAAAGGCGGAGACCAAATGCCCATCTGATTCTAAAGCCTGGTCCTTAATCATTGATATATGAATCTCATTTAAAAATTTTAAAATATCACACAAAGAAAAACTATGAATGAAATGTTTTTATGTGCAAAAACACTGTTCGGTCTGTTTGTTACTCAAATACAGAAAGAACAATGAAATAGGCATTAGAGTAGCTTCCAATGTGCAGGAAAGATTAAGAGATGAAATGATGCTGAATTTAGCATTTGATTACATAAACACAATTCATCTGTGTAACTAATGTTACAATATGTAGAATTTTAGCACCTGAAAGTTTTTTTCTCAAAACTGACTCTAAAATCTGTAGTTCAGTTAAAGAAAATTTGCCTAACATATTTCTAGACCTGTATACTCCAAATCAAGTATTAGGAGAGAAAAAGATTTTGATAAATGTTCAACATCTGAAAATGTTAGAATAATAAGTGTGCAGTTAATCTTTTATTTTTTAAAACACATATTAAAACAGCTATTTTCTTGAAAACATTAAACATATATATATATATATATGCTTGTTTTATTTAAAAAGCTTTTTTATTTATTTATCTATCTATTTATAATGAATAAAGGAGAATTAACCAGAAGAACTTCTTAGGCAAAACATAATTCTGCAAATCCACATTGATTTACTTACAATTAGATAGAGAAAAAAAGGAAAAAAAAACAAAAAAGCTAATTACACTTCAAATAATTTTTTGGGGGAATTAAAAACATCTTTAAAAGCATAAGAAGTGAAATATAAATAAAATCCCCTTCAAATTCTGCATATGAGAATTTTCCACTTTTATGTTCAGCTTTGTTTCCTATAATGTGTGCAAATGTGTGATTTATAATTACAAAACAGTGATTACTCCGCTTTAGAAAGCCATAGTTCCCCATACCTGTTGAAAACTACATAAATGTGAGGCTTCATATGTGCTAAATTATGAAGGGTGCTCTCTACCAGTCTTAGAATTGAGTCTTATTATACAAATCCATGAGGATATTTCCCTCTGCACTTTCTTGCCTGTTCCATCAACTCTCTGAGTTGCTTCCCCTTTTCTGCCCTTTCTCAAATCAATTCATTTCTATGCAAATGCCTGCATTCCCATATGGAGGATATGTGATAAGAAAGCAGAGTTTTTCTATAGACAGGCTGCTTATTGAGTAATACATCCATGGTTTCTTCAAACAGAAAATCTATGACTACCGCCATTTATTCATTAGAGTGGTGTTTTCCAACCTGAGGCAAGGACACTATTTAATTTTGCTTGAGAGCTACCAGGCACATCTCTGTTCTGTCACGGCCAGCAGTCCAACTTTGCATATATGTTCAAGGAGCAATAGCCTTTAGAGTACTCCATATATTCCTTCCTCGTAGAATGACATTCATCTTCCATGTTTCCTAATTTATCCAGTCTCAGTTGTCTTTATGAAAGTCCAGCCTGGTGTTTGTTGTAACCCATGTTCCTTCTATTAAACTGTGTTATACAAATGACCACTTACATAGTTCAACTTTCTTTAAATTATTTGATAAATAACATGTTGCTAAATTATTTGAACATAAACATTTCAAGATGTGCATTGAGGATGCAATGAGTCAGAATCAGTGGGGTTTTTGTTTTTTATTTAAATTAGAAACAAGATTGTTTTACATGTCAATCCCAGTTCCCTCTCCCTCCTCTCCTTCCATGCCCCCCACTAACACCCTACCTTTCCCCTACCCTTTCTGTTCCCCAGGGAGGGTGAGGCTTTCCATAGCGGGTCTTCAGAGTCTGTCATATCCTTTAGGATAGGACCTAGGCCCTCCCTCGTGTGTCTAGGCTGAGGGAATATCCCTCTAAGTGAAATGAGCTCACAAAGCCATTCCCATGCTTGGGATAAGTACTGATCTACTACAAGAGGCCCCAAAGATTTCCAAGGCCTCCATACTGACGCCTACATTCATGGGATCTGGATCAGTTCCATGCTGGTTTCCCAGCCATGAGTCTGAGGGGCAAGAGCTCCCCCTTGTTCAGGTCAGCTGTTTCTGTGGGTTTCACCAGCCTGGTATGGACCCCTTTGCTCATCACTCCTCCTCTGCAACTGGATTCCAGTGAAGATCAGTGTTTAGCTGTGACTATCTGCTTCTACTTCCATCAGCTGCTGGATGAAGGCTCTAGGATGGCATATAATTTAGTCATCAATCTCATTATCAGGGGTGGGCGTTTAAGGTAGACTCTCCTCTGTTGCTTAGATGGTTTGTTGGTGTCATCATTGTAGATCTCTGGACATTTCCCTAGTGCCTGATTTCTCTTTAAACCTATACTGGCTCCCTCTCTGATGGTATCTCTTATTTTGCTCTCCTCTATTCTTCCCCCTACACAACCTTCCTTCTCCCTTACAGACTCTAAGAGAGACATACATGGTCCCCTGGAGAAGGAGAAATGGACAAGGTCTCCTGAGCAAATTGGGATCATGGAGGGAGGGGAGAGGGAGCTAGGAGAATGAGAAGGGGACAACAGGAGGGGATAGAAGGACATAAGGGAGCAATGTCATTTTTAAGAAGGATAAATTACAGTGGGTGGAAGCTGTCTTGGTGAAAGCAAAATGCCAGTGTAAAATATGGAAAACTTATTAAGTTTGTAAAGTTACATTATCTCACGGATTAGTGTCTTCAACGAGTATAGAGTTTCTGTTATCATAGTGTGATTTTGAGTTTTATATGCCAATGTGTGCCAATGACTAAGCATTTAAGCATTTCTTCTGGGTTTATCTAGGAACATGTTTTTATATGACATTAGTGTGTGAAGCTGAGTGCCTAGTAAAGCAACTTGTCCTCCCCAATGATGATGGGCACCTTCTAATCTGCTAAAGGCTATGTAAGATACAGTAAGATACAGCAAGAAGATGTGCATTGCTTTCTCCTTCCTCACTCCTACACCAATGACATCTCTTTTCTTCTTGGACCTTATACTGGATTACATGATAGGGTTGATATTTCTCTGAGTTTCAGATAACAAACTAGTTTCCATCACTTGCTTCCTAGACATTCAAGTTTATAGGTGACATGCTGTGGATTTACTGTGTAAATTAGGCTCTTACAATCAATAAGTATGTTTTGTCATGTCTTTTGTTTCTATGTACCTAATACTAGCATTATTAACATATAAAAAATTGTCAAATATGAGACTCATATAAATCACTGAGGTGTACTGCATTAAAATAGAGAATGGGACATTTTGCTTGCATGACCAAATTGCATATTTTTAATCAGACTTTCTCTTTTTCTTGTCATATACTTTCTTGCTATGTCTGAACTTTAAGTGACTTTCTTGGAGATCAGACAAACAAGAATTATTATTTACTGTACTAGACACTTGGTATAAAGGAACAATTACAGGATTCACAGTCCCTACTCTGGTGTGACTTTTAGTTGCTGTGACAATGCTACATTGATATTTGCTCTAAACTGAGATATTCCCCTTAAGTTTTGGATCCACAATGAAGCATCAAGCCAAGCTCCAGGAATCCAGTCAAAGAAAGGTAGAAGGTAACATATTAGCAAGGAAGGTCAAGATCATGATTAGGAAATATACAGACAGCTGAACCAAACTCATAATCTCTAGACCAACAGTTGTGCAAACTCCAGTGTTCTGAACTAGGCCTTCCATATGTGGGAGAAAGTTGTGAAGCTTGGACATGAGGAACATGACATAAACTTGGTACATGAGTTATCTTGTTAGAGCCCATTCACTATCGCGGGATGCCATGCTCATCCTTAATGCATGGGAGAGGGCCCTGCCCCAACCTATTGTGCCAGACTTGGTTGACTTTCAAGGACACTCTCACCCATGAGGAGGAGTGAACTGGGGGATTGGATGGGAAGGGAGGGTGCAGGAAGAGTGGTTGGAGGGAGAACTGTGGTGGGAATGTAAAATGAAATTTAAAAGAATAAATAAATTATTTTCTAAAAAACAAAAGAAGAAAAGAAGTCTCAGCATATAGCTAATATTTAAGAAAATTCACAAGTCTCTGTAGAGTAAACAGCAACAATTGCAGAGAAAACAAGACTGACCGACTTAATCTGCCTGTAAATTCAGATGGATCTCCAGGGGTACAACTTTCATTTCTCATTATTTTTCCTTTTCTTTTCTTTTTTATTTAGAAACAATCATTTTACATATCAATCCCCTGTTCCCTCTCCCTCCCATCCTCCCATACCCTTACCAAGGCCCCTACCCCCCATCTACTCCTCAAGGACATCGAGGCCTTTCATGGGGGATCATCAAAGTCTGTCATGTCATTTGGGGGAGGGCCTAGGCCCTCCTCTGTGTATCTGGGCTCCAATAGTATCCCTCCATAGGGAATGAGTTCCCAAAGTCCATTTGTGAACTAGGGATAAATACTGGTTCCACTGTTACAGGTCCTGTAGCCTCCTAACTGCACCCACATTCAGAGGGTTTAATTCAATCCAAAGCTGGTTCCTGGTGCTCTCACTAGGTCAGGTCAACTGGTTCTGTATGTTCTCTATCCAGGTCTTGACTGTTTTGCTCATCCCTCCTCCCTCTCTACAACTAGATTCCAGGAGTACGGCTCAATGTTTAGCTGAGGGTGCTGCTTCTGCTTCTATCTGCTGCTGGATGAAGGCTGTTCAAGGCGCCTGTTTAGGACCTATGTTGGTTCCCCAGCTGTTAGACTTTGGTCCATAAGTTCCCACTTTCTCAGGTCAACTGTTTCTGCAGGTTTTCCCAGCATGGTCTTGACCCCTTTGTTGGTCACTCCTCCCTCTCTGAAACTGGATTCCAGGAGTTGAGCTCAGTGCTTAGCTGTGGATCTCTGCTTCTGCTTCTGCTTCTGTCAACTACTGGATGAAGACTCTAGGATAGCATTTAAGGTAGTCATCATTCATCCATGATAGGTTGAGTATTTTGGTAAAGCACTTTTCTCTGTGTCATTCATGTTTGATAAGCAATTCTTCATCACCACTCTTAAATGAAACCACAATCAGTTCATGAGTTAGTAAGCTAGGTTTAAAATAACTTCTGTAGTTTGTCATCAGTACTCTAAGCAACAGAGTTTGTCTGCATTTCTCCAGAAAGTCAACTAGGCAGATGCCCAAGTGAAACAATTGAAAATAAAAGAAAAACCTATTTTTATTTGTAGATTATTATTCTAAGGTATCATGATCCATAATTTTTATCCCCATATTAAGGCAGAAACATTCTTGTAGAAGGGCATGGTAGAAGAAACCTGCCTCATATCAACCAATAAGCAAAGAGACTTAAGAGGAAAGAGGCAGAACCGAAAGATGCCATACAAATGTTGATCCAGCAACCCCGTGCTTTCACCTTCCACAGTAATATATTCAACTCTGAATTCGTCAATGAATTAAGGTTTGATTAGGTTAGTGCCCTCATGATCCAATAGAAACACTCTTACACATACACCAGAGTTTATAATTAAATAGGGTTTTCAAAATCCTGTAAAGTTGATGATCATGATTAATCGACAGAGCTCTTTAAGTCATAGTCATCTTGAAGGTCAGCAGCCATAAATGGGTTGGAACTCTTAGAGATTCAAGAATGAGGCACTATCTTTTGATAGCATCACAATCTGGCAGGCAGACAACATCAGGCTGGGAGTAAATAAAAATGGGAGCGATTTGTGATCAGACACAAGATGTAAGGCAGAAGGCTGAGTCAGGCAAATTTGTTTATAGCACTCATTCTCCTGAGAAATAACCTAGTCTATATCTTGAGTTTCTGCCCCTTCTGAGGCTTGTATCCATGACATACCTACTTTGCTTCTAATGTCTCTGCTCCTCTTCATCACTGCCACAGCAGAGACAAAGGATTCTAAAGGACACTCACAAACTGTATTCAAAACACACCCTGGTAGTTTAACTAGTTCTGTAGCACCCAAAGGACACCTCGGTCAATATCAAATGAAGGACAGTAGATGAAAACTGGTAGCTATTTCATTCACTTAATTTTATTTCTCTCCCATTTTTAGCACCATCTTGTATACAATTATCTATATACTTCAAAGAATTTCTATTAATAACTTCTAATGGGCCTTTGCTCATTCTTTAAATATTATTATTCCTCTATATCAACCAACTTCTGTTACTTTGTTTCCTCCATTTTTATTTAAATTAGAAACAAGATTGTTTTACATGTCAATCCCAGTTCCGTCTCCCTCCCATGTCCCCACTAACACCCTACCTATCCCATACCATTTCTGCTCAGCACGGAGAGTGAGGTTCTGTTCTTAATTAGTGTACTTCTCTAAATATGCACATCTATTTTCATGCTTTATTTTCTTATATATTATAAAACAGTGTTCATTACATATGGCCAAGTGCCAGATATTATTCTAGACAATATGGCTAAAATTAATAAAATATTCATTTAAGTCGTCTATCTCTGTATTTGTCATCTTTCTGCATTATCTTTTTATCTACTCAAGATATCTTTTTATCTACTAGCTTTAAATCTCTACACTAATGTTCTCTTAGAAGAAATGCTACTCTCTAGGCTTGTAATTCTTCTTGGTCATAAATAACATCTGTCCCAATCTCATGCAGACAACTCTTTTTCTTAAGATTTATTCATGTTTGTGTTATAGATACAAATATTTCACAGGCATACATGTACATACACCACATGAGGGCCTGTGTGTGGGTGCCTGGTACCTTCAGAGAGCAGAGGAACTCTTGGAAGTTAGAGTTAACTATAGTTAGAGATAGGAACTGCCATGTGGGTGCTGGGGTCTTGTGCAAGAGTGGCAGGCTCCTTGCTGTCAGATGAATAACTCATGTGGTAAAACATTCTTCCCAGACAGTTTTCTTGAAACTCTGAGACTGGGTACGTAATTACCCACTCTGTTAATTCATTCATTCATTCACTTAGAATAATCTTCTGTCTGCAACTACCTGATATATACTTAATTATTACTATGCTTTATAATACATGTAAGCCATTAAAGAAAAGAATGGTCCTTCTCCAGGGGACCATGTATGTCTCTCTTAGGGTCTTCCTTGTTTACTAGCTTCTCTGGCAGTGTGGATTGTAGGCTAGTAATCCTTTATTCTATGTCTAAAATCACATATGAGTGAGTACATACCATGTTTTTCTTTTTGTGATTGGGTTACCTTGCTCAGAATAGTTTCTTCTAGTTCCATCCATTTGCAGGTGACTGTCTCTATCCATTCCTCAGTTGAGGGGCATCTAGGTTGCTTCCAGGTTCTGGCTATTACAAATAATGCTTCTGTGAACATCATTGAACAGATGTCCTTGTTTTATGAATGTGCTTCTTTTGGGTATATGCCGAAGAGTGGAATTGCTGCATCTTGTAGTATACTGATTCCCAAACAGCAAATTGGGAACACAGGAGGAGGGTGCTAGGAGAATGAGAAGGGGAGAAGAGGAGGTGTGAGGAGGACATGAGGGAGCAGAAAGGTTGAGTCGGGGGAAGAATAGAAGAAAACAAGAAAGGAGATACCATAATAGAGGGGGACATTTTAGGTTTACAGAGATTAGGCACTAGGGAAATGTCTGGATATCTACAGAGCTGACACCACCTAACAATCTAAGCAACAGAGGAGAGGATACCTTAACTGTCCTACCATGATAATGAGATTGATAACTGTCTTATATGCCATCCTATAGCCTTCATCCAGCAGCTGGTAAAAGTAGAAGCAGACACCTTCAACTAATCACTGAACTGAACTAGAATCCAGTTACAAAGAAGAATGAGTGATGAGCAAAGAGGTCCAGACCAGGCTGCTGAAACCCACAGAAACAGCTGACCTGAACAATGAGGAGATCTTGATCCCCATACTGATAGCTGGGATGCCAGCATGGGAATGATCTAGACCCCAGGAATGTGGGATTCAATGAGAAGATCTGGAAAATCTACAGGACCTCCTGTAGTAGTTCAGTACTTATCCCTAGCATATGGGAGCCCATTCCACATATAGGGATTCTCCCTGTACCAAGACACATGGGGGCGGGCCTAGGCCCTATCCCAAAAGATATGGTAGACTCTGATCATACCCCCCATGGAAGGCCTCAACCTCTCTGAGGAGCAGAAAGGATATGTGATAGGTATGGTTTTAGTTGTGGAGGGTGGTAGGGGAGGATCAGAGGGAGAGGGAACTGGGATTGACATGTAAAATAATCTTGTTTCTAATTCAAATAAAAAAAAAGAACAAAAGAGAAGAAAGTGTGTCTCTAGTACATAGTTTAATGTAGTAGATTTACATACATAATATATTGGTAAATAATTCCCTTCTTTTTGTTTACTTAATTTATTTTAATAGCTCTTAATGTGTGCTTCTACTATGCTATCATTGCTCCTGATATTATTAATAATGATGCTTTCTTAATAATAAATATCTTTACGTTCTCAAAATGTCCCTATATTTATCATGTTTGATCCAAATCAGATTTAAGGGAAATTTATTAAGATTTGATATTTCTACTTTTAATAACAAGTTCCAAGAGATTAGCTCAAGTTGAATGACTGATATAGAACTGACTTCTCGACACTTGGACAAGTCTTTAATCCTAAATTACAAAACTTTCCTAGCAATCCTCATTCTAGGTCCACTAAGATATTGACTGACTCTAGGTTTTCAACTCTGTCTCTGTCTGAAATTCTGCCTTCTAGCCCAGCAGAGTCTACCATAGTGAAGGTGTCACCTGCTCTGAAGCAACCTGTTTTAATCTTGACTGCTCCTATATTTCTATCTAACCTCTTCATGCAGCTCTACCTGAAGTCATTGCATCATTTTAAAACTATCATGTATAAAAATAGTGTGCATCTTTGATCTACTCCCATTCAAAATTCTCCGTCCCTCCCACTCAAACTCGTTTGCCCTCTAAAATTTGCCACTTCTATCAATGCTGTTTTGTCTTATATATTCAGAAATTAAAGTCTCTACTATTCCAGTTGTTCATCCCTTGAAAATAAATCTCTTGCTCAAGAATTGTCATTCCTTACTAAAAATTTGTGATGCTATCATTCATCCCTTTAGGGCCTTCCTGAACAGAGACACTTTGGAGACTTAAACAAAGCATCTTGAAAATAATACTCTCCACTTGGTGCAATTATATGCAAGCTAAAATGTATTTCTGTGAAAACATGAGATGATAAAAGGTAAAAGTCAGTAACAATGAGATTACCTTTTATTTTTTCTATGTTTCTGTAAAGGGAAAAGCATGATACTATCCTTCCTCTGGCTTTTGTATGATTTTATTCTATTTATAATAAGGAAAGTAATGATACCACCTGTTCTGTTTCAATTCATTCCTATTTTTTGGCCCACACCTGTCTGTCACTTACTTTACCTTACTTTACCAATGAGATTAAGGCAAAGGCATTACATATTGTGCTCACTGAATTTGATGGTGGTCAGCTCTCCCAGCCTTTCCTGTTTCTTCTTCTTTTAACCATTTGCTCAGTGAAATGGTTCTTGACCATTTTCTCAGTGAAAACAAAATCATTAAATTTCATTATCTAGCAAACTCTAGAAAATTAAAAAATACTTATTTTAGTCCCAGCACTCAGGAGACAGAGACAGGTGGATTTCTTTGAGTTTGAAGCCAGTCTAATCTAAAAAAGGTGTTCCAGGACAGGCAGGCCTGTTACACAGAGAAACCTTGTCTCAAAAAACAATAGTGAAACCCCAAAAATACAATTAACAAAGACTTAGTAAATAATACTTAAAATGTACTCATGTATTCATGTATAAATGAGGCAAAAACTGTATCCATCAAATTATTTTCTTTCCTTATATATGGATTAGATTTAGATGTAGCTAAAATATAAAGTAAGACAGAAAGAAAAAAAGAAAGAAAGAAGGAAGGAAGGAAGGAAGGAAGGAAGGAAGGAAGTTGACAAGATCGAGGATCTAGTGATCACTGGGTGTGGCAGATATTATTGTTTCATTCAGTTCTATTTGTAGACCTTGTTGCCCAGCTATCAGTAGATAGACTTTAGTCAGCAGCCTGTTCCAAATCCATGTGTACTACAGCCGATTAAAGATATGTGATGACAAACCAATGCTGGAAAGTCACACTGGGGACCGCTACACTCTTGAGAATGCTGATTGCCTAAGGCTTTGTGGATTCTACAAGTCAGCTTCCCATGTTCAGTACTTCATCCTTGCCCTTCTTTCTGTGAGGGCAGCTCCCTAACAAATACTGCTATGCTAAAATCATAGGACCAGTTCCCCCCACTGCAATGCAGCCAGCATCTCTGTTTCAGAGACTCCCAGGAATCCTACAAATTTGTGTACGAGGTTTATTTTATAAGCGGCTGTGGATTTTCCTGTGACAGATTCTTTTCCTAGTCCAATTTAACATCAACAGATTTTAAACATCATTCTTCAACATGGTGAAGATCAACTAATTACCTGTAAAAGATGAATTAATATTAGTTTTACCCTTTGAATTAATTCTGACAAGTTCAGCACTATAGCTAATGTACACATATCAACCATCCAAAGCCTATTACATTATGAATGGGCAAAAAATAAAACTAAATCAATGAACGTTTGGAAGCAAGAAAACCAGCCTTCTAAGGGAAAAAGATAAATGGCCAATCCATGAGCCTTGAAAAAGAGATGACTAAGCTTTGTGGTCTGAGACTGCTTCTGGCCATCCTTTTCATTTTTATAATTTTTTAAAAGGACACATGAAAACACACCAAGGTGAAGATACCACCTGAAAAAAATTATTTGAAATTGTGAGGCACTTTTGAAGTTGGGGGCATTATTTCTTGCCTTGAGCCCTGCTGAAACTTTTTTTTTTAGTTTATAAAGAAAGTGTCTCAGGATATTTCTCAGTGTGAGGGTAGACAGCCTCCTCTCCTGACAGGTCATTATTGCATATCATGCTGGGATTGAGTGCAGGACTGGAGAGTGGCTGCTCTTCCGGCCTCTTCTGTAAATGCATGTGGGATTCAAGCATTGGAATCTCTAATGTGCAGAAGAGCTCAAAGGGTACTTGATTGATTTGCACTACAGGACAGAGCTGCCACAAGAATTGCAGTTTAGTTCAGCAGGATTGCACTCAGAGTCCTGGGAAAAAGTCACCTTGCATTAAGTTGACCACCATGTGGTTATCACCACCTGCTGAACATTTTTAGGACTTGATATTGGGTCAGGTTTGTTCACCTTTTAAAACTGGCAATTAAAAGCAATTCTTTCAAAAGAAAAGGTTAAAATGCAAAAGAATGTATACATTCTGAATTAAAAAATGGTTATAAAAATAAATGAAATCAAAGAGAGACATACACTGTGTGTCTAATTAGTCTACAGTATTCTAAATAGAATTATATTAATGATGAAGTGTATTTGGCAAAGCTCCTTTCTCCATTAAATGATTTCATACATTCTAAACACCATAATATTAAAGTCTATTCTTAAGGTTTTAGTTTGCATAGAAAGAAGTCTCCAGGGGAAAACTTCTGCTTTCTAATTAAGATCATATTTTAATGAGTTTTATTATACTGTGTTTATTGCAGAAAAAGAGAGAAAGGGGAAGGGAGAGAGGCAGAGAGACAGATACAGAGACATAGTTAGAGACTTGGAAGATGAATAGAAATCTGATGAGATAAATTTTAACAACCATAACACCATTACACATTATTACAACATGACCTTGTTGCTAATGTCCTAGGTGTTCATGGAGTTCAAACCCACCATTTTGAAATGTCAAAAAATTCAATTATTATTGAAAATTAATAATAATTTTGACTAATTTCTCCCAGTAAATATATGTCTTTTCAAATGTAATCCATCCTAATTTTGTTTATTTAATATATGGTAAATATATGAAAAGAAAATAGTTTACTCATACTTAAATCACATCTAGATCATGGAGTATGAGTGATTCTAAAAACTTTCATGGAAAAGAAACAGTTAAACAACATGGCTGATACCCCATATAAACTAAAAGAGTATGATTGCATGCACATTATCTTTATAAAGTCAAATCAAATAAAATCTCAGCATGGTGAAGGGAAAGGAGACACAAAGTCCCACCTCTACCCAAAAAATCTATCTGCAACTGATACCTATAAGCAAAGATTAAATTCCTTTTCTCCAAAGTCTCTGGGTATATTATTCACACTTCAGGGCAGGCCCCATGCCCACGAGTAGTTGGTCAACAGAAAATGGATTCTGAATATTTTAAAAATTATTTGTTTGGGTTGTTGTGGTATTTTTTCCTTATTATGTTTTTGGTTTTTTCTTTTGTTTCAATGTTTTCTTTTTAAGAGAAAGAGAGAGAGATAAGAGTGATAATATGAAGTGTGGTAGGTAAGAAGTGTGGAGAAAGAGGGAGAAGTTTGGGGTGAGGAAAGAATATAGTAAAAATAGAGTGTAAAAATACTTAAGAAAATAATTTTGAATATGCAGTCAGTTATACAATAAATTATTTTGAAAATATTAATCATAACCTTAATCATTAATTAAAATATTTTATCATAGTTTCATATGCTAGTAATATTTTCTAGTAATATTCTAGTAATATTTTCTAGTAATATTCCAAAATTCTCTGGTAGACATAACTATGAGGTCTGAACACATTCACGAAGTACATGAATCTCAATAGTGATCCCAAACTATGCTGTATTGCAAATGGCAGGGAGCTTTGTGCCTAATATAGAAAGGGATTTTCTGAGATTCTTGGTGTTTGATTTTGGTTTTTACCCTGAAAGGTGGTTTTTGTTTACAGAACGGCTTACTTGATCCTTTAAAAATATCAACAAATTAAATTTATAATTACAAAACAGTCCATAATTGTTTTTAAGTTCAAACCTTATTCTAAGTATACGTATGGACACATATTGATTTATTTCAAGGACTTGGTCTCATATACAAGCTTAGCTACAGATTTTATTGTCTGATGAACACCAATCCTGTAAGATTGAGTATCTTAGAGTTTTCCTTATTTCGTTCTGGACAATTCTGGGACTGTGTTTTTTCCTCTCTCTTCTTCCCACTAAATAATTATTATATATTAGTCCTCAAAGTTGGAGGATTTACTTTCTAAATGCATTATATATATATATATATATATATATATATATATATATATATCTGTTTTATATACATCACCTTCAAGAGGTTTTCTATTCACCCTGAGTGGATTTTACAGTTCATTACATCTATAGATTGAATGAATACACTGACAGTCATAGACTAAATATTTTTTAATTAAAATGAACACCATATTATTTCTTGTTTCCTAACACTGTCTGACTCTTATATACATTTAAATAACAGTTGGTGCAATAGGAGGTATTTCTTGGTACACTATTAGTTCCTTACAAACCAACATTTCCTGTGACTGATATTGATGCTGTAGGAGTGTCATAACCAAAAACAGCTGCCAGTTGGCTTTCTCTCTCTTGTTTGAATACACTAGTTTAAAAATGGCTTATCTCTTTTTTCCCCATGGAGGATTTGTTTTAACATAGCTTATATCTAATAGTGAAGACACTCATAATGAAAATAACATTTATTTTTTTTCAACTTGGAAGTGAGATTGACAGTTTGTGGTTACTGAAATTTGGGAATGATTTAATGTTACAGAATCAGAACTATGCTGAGCAGTGACAGCATAGAAAAGCATCTCAGGGTGCAAAGTTTTTTGAAAGCCCTGAGAATACCTTCTTTCTATGTATGCCTTCCACAACAACATAGCTTCTCACTTGTATACTGCACAGAAAAATACTTCTCACAAATATCCCTTCTCTTTTCTTCCCTGAAACATACAGTTCTTTTGTGAAATTTTCATTTCCCCATTTTTGAGAAAAGACAAAGAAATATTTCTCTGTCTCCACAAAGCAAACCATCCACTCTCAATGGGAAATATGAAGTGACAGACTTCCTTGAGCAAAAAGGCAACATGGCACGGTGAGATCTGGACTCACCTGGGAAGTCTGAAGATCCTTTAGCAGAACGGCCACTCAGACTTGAAAACTCTTCATGCATAGCAATAGTGTATAACATTACTGAAAACTTGGATTTTCATGTGAAATTGGCCTACACTGAACTATATTACTTCAGATTGTTAAAAATCATGAAAATCCAAACACGTAGTCTAAATTTATTCAGGCCTCCGGCAGCTAGTTTGCCATTGAATGTCCTTTAATTTAATGTACTTTACACATCTAACAGAATCCATCTCAATGCTAGAAGGGCCTACCCGTTTTTTGAAAAGTTCCCTAGAAATCACTTCAGTAAGTTGAAATTGTGCTTTCTGTTTTCTCTATTAAAACTTCAGTTTGCTCATCACTTCCCCCTCTCTGCAACTTGGAGGGAGAGGGAGCTGGGATTGACATGTGAAGCAAGCTTGTCTCTAATTTCAATAAAATAAAACAAAACAAAAAAGTTCAGTTCATACTCTCTCTTAGCAAGCATACATAATATTTTAGGCTGACATAAAATTTATTATTTATTAATTATAATGTTCTCCAGTCATTCTCTGGTTGGCACATTAATCTTTTCTGCTCCTTCAGTTGTCTAGATCAATGCCATCTATTTTGGGAAGGGTTTCCCTCATTGACATTAGATTCCTTTTCTCTTGCCCTCCATATTTGTAGCAACAAGTTGCCATTTATCAAGATATTGGTGTCAGTCTACTGGGTAAAGGAATTCTAGAAATAAGTAGGGCAGACCTTGATGTAACCACAATATGAAGCTAATTCAAATATGGGCAGCATAAATCTACAGAAAATCTCAGATGGATTATCAAGAAAACTAGAACATATAGACATTTTCGTGGTTCACTATGCAGTGATAAATGGGTTTATCATTTAGTTAGTCTGCCTCCTTGGAATTATACCATATGAGTTAAGGTATTATTTGAGGCCATTATGATTTTGGAGGTTAGAACAATGTCTTAGTATAATGTAGTGTAGTGATGCAACATCATAATCTGTTTTTTGGTTTTTTGTTTGTTTGGTTGGTTGGTTGGTTGGTTTGGTTTGGTTTGGTTTTGGTTTTGGTTTTTTTCTCGAGACAGGGTTTCTCTGTGTAACAATACTAGCTGTCCTGGAACTAGTTCTATAGACCAGGCTAGCTTCGAACTCACAAGATCCATCTGCCTCCTACGTGCTGCAGTTAAAGTGTGCACCACCACCTCCCAGCCAGTGCTAGCCCATGTTTAAGGTAAATTAGTGCAGGGACTTAAGGCAGGAACCAGGAAGCAGGAACTGGTGTAGAAACCACAAAGGAGTGCATCTTTCTGGTGTTTGTTCCTTATTGCTTATTCAGTTTCTTTCCTTATAGCACTGAGGACTGCCACCTGAAGAGTGGCGCTACTCAGTGTTCTGAGTCCTTGAATATCACACATTAATTGAGAAACTTCTTAGATTTGACTATAGGCCAATCTGGTAAGGGTATTTCCTCAATTAATTTTCATTCTTTCCAAATGACTCAATTTGTGGTAATTTGTCATAAAACTTACCAATATAATCAGTAAACACAATTCTAATTTAAAAACATTAAAAATTACTTAGATAATAATTTTGTTGTAAAATTGCTTCCTAATTCTAAATGTAGGCATATTTTTAATATATTCTTAAGTGCTCAGAGAATCCTCATCACTATTGCTTATTTCTCTGAAATAAATATTTGTAATACAAGAAGGAATCTCACTGTCAAGTATCCCAAACCAGAGGACTCATTGAATATATATATACTTGTCACATTGTGGTGATATATTATTTATGATTTATTAAAGCTTACCCAAGGATTCAGAAAGCAAGTCAGTCATAAGCTATAGAAGCCAGGTGGTGGTGGTACAGAGCTTTAATCCCACTACTTGGGAGGTAGAAGTAGACATATATATGTTAGTTCAAGGCCACACTGAACTAGAAGAAATATATCCAGTCCTAAAGAGAAACAGCTCATACAAGCATGATCTGAGCACTTGGGATCACATGTGTTTAACCCCAGGACTCATAAGAGGCATTTAAGACAAGAACAGGTTTTCAGAAATAGCATTCATTCTCCGGCCTCATTGAAGATAGGAAGACATTGAAGTGTCTAGTCACATATCAGTCTGAGTGAATCTGAGGAATAATAAAGTCAGGAGCAATTTGAGGAACACCCCTTTAATCTGAGCTGAGGTAGAGGGAGGAACTAGTGGCAGACTGCTTTGCTTTTCTGATCTTCAGCTTGAAGCCTGAAGTCCAACATCCCTCTCTGGGTCTTTTATTTATCTTGGTATCTTGGTACAACACTGAACATTACATAATGAACTAATGAGGTCAGATACATGTTAGTGGTACACAGAGTAGACCATTACTTTTGTTAGAAAATGTCTGTGGCACTAAATGACAGGGGCTATCAGTGGCAAAGAAATACATCCCCATAGGATGAATCTATAAAAGGAGGGGAAAGAAAGCCAAAGCTAGAAATGTTGACAAATGTGACATCTAAAAGTGGAACAAGACTTGCCTAAGACATAGGAGAAGTATGGAATATTTGGTTTCTCAAAAAACCAAAGAAGAAGACAGTCTCTGTAGGGGCAATATCTATCATGAAATAGCCCAGTGTTGCCGTGTCAGTGAGGAAATTACTCATTGGGTTTTGGCAACAGAAAACAAGTACACAGAAAGTTCAATTAAAGAAGCTTGACAATGGGGGAAAGTAGCAAGCTATATTATTGTAGAATGAAATGAGCTGTTTGAAAGGAAAGATTTCCAGTGAAGACAAGTTTTCTAGAAGTTTTCCTGTGATTAGAGAAATGTGCACATTCAGTTTTTCTAGGCTTTTACTACTTTTTCATTCTTGTATTATTGTTGGGGGGAGGAGATTGTCCCTAATTTCTTTGTCAGATAATCTGGTCTCAGCGAAAAACAATGCAATGGGCTTATGTGCATTGGTTTTGTATGCTGTAACTTTGATAAATTCTATTAATTTTAATGGTTTCCTGGTAGTCTTAGAATTCTTTTCAAATATCTCATATATGTGAGTATATTTATACATGAGCATATATATGTACATATATATATACACATATATATATATATATATATATATATATATATTAGCAAATGTTCATAGGCATAATTTTATCTTTTACTATTATGATGCATTAAAACTTCTGCTGGTGAACTTTACAATCCTGTGTTGAATATAGATGACAAATGTGAGCATATATCTTCTGGACTCACAAGAAAAGCTTCAGTTTTTCATCAGAGAATCATACTGGCTGCAGGATTTCATATTCGGTATTTGAATACACAGCATTTTACAGCACATGTTGCTAATATGTAGGCCAAATGCAAAAGTTAAATGTCCCTAAATCACGGCATAATTACCACTCAGAAAAAATATTATGTGCATGGTTAACCCAAAACTGGAATTAGTCATTTCTTTACTCTTCTTCTTCCTTCCCCATCCAAAAGCAAATATCATAAACAAGCAAAAGAAAAAAACATACAGGAGGGAGTCCAAATGCTGCTTACCGAGAGATGGAAATTAAAGATGTTCTCTCAGAAACTTCCTATGTTATGAAGTTAGGGGCAGATGAGTGGTTTGGAGGGCAAACAGATGCCTACACTCATTTACTTCAGAATCATTATGTACTATTTCTGAGATACTTTAAATAGGATGTCATACTTTAAGCATTAATGCATGATAGGTTTCTAACTTTCTAAAACTCCCATGAACTTAAGCAGCATAAAATGTTATGTATGTGCTATTTCACAATGTGCATTGCTCAAGAGTCTGTGCAGAGTTCAGCGAGCTTTCTCACTTGTCTGCAAACCAACTATTACCCAAGCCTGCAGTCTCTATTTAGGCCAAGTGTGAGTCTCAGCTTTCCAGTGTACCAACAAATACCAAATAACTAGTTTCCAGCTGATAAAATGTTATGAGTCTATAAAATTCTTCTATAAGTACAAACCAGTCTAATGATTATTTTATTAATAGTAAAAATGCAAACTAACAATCGTGTAACAAAATCAGCTAACTCTGATTGGTGTCTATTTTCATTTTTACATCATGGTCCTTAATTGCAAAACTTTGTACCCATTTTTTAGTCTGAATCTCATAATCTTATGTCCCTTGGAACTATTCAAAGTCCAGAATCTGTCCTTCTGATGAAACACTAGACCTTGTAATAGACCTCACATTTATGCCTTTGTTTTATTTTCCCTCTGCTCTGTCTGGTTTTCTTTTTGCTTTGTTTAGACACATTTTTTCTCTGTTTATTTCTGCAGTACCACATTGCAAGCTTTTATCTATGTTTCACTGCAGTCAGCCTTTCATACATTTTAGTTCTGCTGCTCATGAAGCAAGCAGGGCATTCCCACGTAATCACTTTGCTCTGGTAACTAGGGGCAAGGTTATGGGCTCTCAGTGCTGCCAGAACAAATCTTGTTTTTTGAACTTTGCTTTTTTTTTTACTTTAGTTTCACAGAATATCACTTGTCCTAGCCATGTTTTAGAGCAAGAGTAGAACAATACTATTGAAAGACTGGAGAACAGGTATAGCCTCTTTATTCATACATGGTGATTACCAACAGGAAGATACTGAAATCTAATGGAAATTAGTGCACTCAGTGCTGAAGGGTACATTTAGCTCTTTTGAAATGCATTCCTGAGAATTTTCCAATAGGTGGTGTCTCAAAGCATGGTTCTGAGAACAGAATAAAAGCTTGTGTGACAAGTAACAAAAAGTTCCTACATCATCAAAAGCCTAAATACTAAAATCCAATGAAAGTAACTCCAAATTTTGAAACCTCTAGTTCCTTTTAGAAATTTTTTATTTTTAATAAACATACTTTTATTTTAACTGGAAGTCTTTAAATCTAATATTCCTGTGTCACATGATAACTTCATGCAAATTTGAGTATCAAAATTCATTAACAAATATCTGATATAACTCTTTTTGTGTAAATCCAAAGGTCTTTATTTAAGTTTTCAATTTATTTATATCCATGTGTATATACGTATGTATGTGTATGGGCATGTGCATGTGAGTGCTCTCAGAGTCAAGACAACAAATCATATGAACCTGTAGTTACAAGTGTCTGTGAGCTTTCCTTTATGGGTGCTAGAAACAAAGTATTCCTCGAGAGCAGTGCCCATTCTTAAGTCCTGAGCCATCTCTTCAGTCTCAAACCTAAAGATTTAAAGTTGATGATAATTTAAAAAACTCAAATCATATCTGTAAAAATATAAGAGTTTTTCTGATGACAAAGAAGTCATTAAAAATATTAAGATGGAAAAATAATGCTAAATATGCATGTATATATAATGTGTATATCTTTCCCAGTTTTGATACTGTTTATATGTAGATGTTCAATATGAAATACATATTTACATATTATCTGGTAAGTTTTCAACAAAATAGAATAATTGCTTCCTTGACTTTAGCAAGTTTAGATCTGCTTACAGACCACCAGTCACTCAATCATATTTTCTTTTTTCATGACAGGGATTCTTTGATTTATTATAGCTTTATGTTTTATGAGAATTTTCATTTTCATGAATAAAAATTGTGCTTTTTTAGGCTATCTACTCACTGGCCTGCAGCTTACTTTGCAGATATGCAATCTTCTTACATGTTAGTTTCCTTCAAACATTTAAAATTTATTTCAACTCAACACACACTCAAGTTAAATATATACTATTTTTTTTTGTAAATTTCTAAACTACTGATCTATATACTGTCTGGCATAGCCATATCCCTACCTTCATGTCTGGATAATACTTCTTTCACAGCCATTCAGGGTCAGCCTATCCATGCTCTCGGTCAGAAAATGGCAAGACAATTACAGAAATATATTTATAATTATAAAATAAATTAAATGATGGAATTAATGAATCCAGTTTATTCTGTAGATTTATGGCTATTTTAATTTCTCATTATCTTGCTACATTCATCCATTGTTTTCACAGTGGTAATGTGCTTGATTCTGCATAATTATTTTCTATTATGCTGATAATAATTCTCAGTTCCTTATCCATGAAATACAAATAGGTATTCCAATGTTGTAAAGTAGGCCATTCACCCTTTGCAAGTTCAGGTCTAGGTAAATAATGATGATCTCATTTTCCCACCTCCATCACAAAGCTGTGACCAGCACCAGGCTCTTTGGAATCTATGTAATGCTATTTATCAGGCAATATAGTTCTTTGTTAGATAATATTTTAAGAAAAAATGTGCAATGAAAGCTCTCATTATTGCATCAGTAACTAATAATCTGGTATATTTGTAACCATCAGTAGCAGCAAATTATTTGTATATTTGCTCAAGTCTCTCATTCGTTTCATAGGTATGTAATGACAGAGTATTATATATGTAGCTTAAATAAGCATATTAAATAAATATATCACTTCAATTGTTTTCATTGAACTCTTTCATGCAGTTCATTCTCATTACAAATAACATTTTTGTTCATTTTATTTTCAAACAACTTTTATTTAAATTGAAGTACAATTTTATAAGATCCTATCTTCCTTCTCCCTACAACACTTTTCAATGGCTCCCCTCTCTTTCTCAAATCCAAAGTCTCATTTATTTAATCAATATGGTTACATACACAAACACATTTGTTACTCACACAAATATATATATATATATAATATATATATATATATATATTCACATGTACACACATTACACACACACACACACACACACACACACACACACATATCAATCAATACAACCTGCTGAACTGCTCACACCTATAAGATTTCAGGGGTGACCCTTGTAGTGTTGTGTAATCAATTAGTGCCTCCATCCCTGGGAAAAATAATTCTCCTTCCCTCAGTTGTCGTTACTTGACTATAATAATTATTAAGTTGATCCTTGTTATAAATTGGATCTTCCATGTCTCTAATGGCCTTTGTGTCAAGCCTTAGGTGCACTTTGGTATTATTGGGTGATGTGAAAAATTCAAGAGGTGGAGCCTAGTGAAAGTTCTTCATGTCTCTAAGAATATGGTCTTAAAGGAAATTCTGGAACCCCAAACTCCTTTATTTTATTCAGTTTCTCATTATGAGACATGCAGTTTCACTCTGCCTGTGCTCCCCGATGTGTTGAGATGTCTGAATGAAGCATAAAAGCAAAGTGCCAATGACTGACTCACAGACTGGAATCTCTGAGGCCACAAGGTTACTGGGCCTTTTTTCTGTTTTTTTTTTTTTTTTCAACTTTTTTATTTTAATTAGAAACAGGATTGATTTACATGACAATAGTTCCCTTCTCCCACCCGTCCTCCCCTACCACCACCCCCTCCAACTAAAACCATATCTATCACATATCCTTTCTGCTCCTCAGGGAGGGTGAGGCCTTCCATAGGGTGTCATCAGAGTCTATTGCATCCTTTGGGAAAGGGCCTAAGCCCACCCCCCTTGTGTCTAGGCTCAGGGAGTATTCTTCTATGTGGAATGGGCTCCCAAAGACCACATCTATGCTAGAGATAAGTACTGAACTACTACAGGAGATCCTGTAGATTTCCGCGGTTTCCTCACAGAAACCCATGTTCTTGGGGTCTGGATCAGTCCCATGCTGGTATTCCAGCTATCAATCTGGGGAGCAAGAGTTCCTGGATGTTCAGGTCAGCTGTTTCTGGTGTGTTTCACCAGCCTGGCCTGGACCCCTGTGCTCTTCAATCGTCCTTCTCTGAATCTGGGTTCCAGTTCAGTTTGGTGATTAGTTGTGGGTGACTTTTTCTGAATAAGAAGATCAGCACAGGTATTTGTGGCCGTGCTGAGAAGCTGAATAACACATGTGTTCTTACTGCTGCTCTCTTGTTTTTTGTTTGTTTGTTTGTTTTGTTTTTGTTTTTGTTTTTGTTTGTTTTTCAAGACAGGGTTTCTCTGTAACTCTGGAGACTGTCCTGGAACTAGCTCTTGTAGACCAGGCTGGTGTCAAACTCACAGAGATCCGCCTGCCTCTGCCTCCTGAGTGCTGGGACTAAAGGCGTGTGCCACCAACGCCCACTGCTGCTCTCATTAATATTATGATCAGTTATCAAAAGATTAATCAGAAAATGTCTGCCAACCTATTACTCATTCTTTTCGTTAATCATTTACATTTACCTATTTTCTAAAGCTTTATACAAAGTGATAAGCATTGGTACATGCTTCCACTCTTTTGCTCCTTAGATGTTAATCTGGTTTCCAAGAGATTTCTTATTTCTCTCTATTAAATATTGACAATGCATGTGACTTTTCTTAATCAGCAAGGGGTAGTGCATCACATTGAGATGACATTAAAACTGAATGGACATTTCAAATGAGACATCACCACACAAGCCTCACCCCCACTTTGAAAAACGAGTTCTCAGATATATTAATTCGTCATTTTAATTGCCACATAGCAATTTACAATGTCTGATGCACCCCAAAGAAGCGATTGAAATAGTTCACTCTCAAAAGTTAGCCTTCTTTAATTAACATTCCCTGAGTAGTAACAGATAATTTTAAAAACCTAGTGCATTTAACAAAATTAGAAGATCTACTCTCTTTTTATTATCTCACTCAAAATTGAACCAGATCACAGCTCTAATTACAACATATGTGTTCCCTTGTTGGTATCAAATCGATTGAACTGCATAAGCAAATCAATCAAGGCATTGTAAATTATCAGCAACCAAGCAGATTTTGTCTAAAGTAACATTCATTAAATTGTAAATTACTGTAGTGTGACTTGTTTAACTATACCCCTATTTAATGATTTTAAATTAAATTTTCTGTTGGATTTTTAAAGTTTGTCATTAATTTATTCTAGAATTTATATTTGATTATTTTATGATTCTTCAAGTTCTATTTTAAGTTCCCTGGATAGAGCTGTAGACAAACAAAAAAAATGTGTAAATCATGCCAGACTGAGTGGTACAAATCTATGTGACTACAAATCCCAACCTAGTCTACATAATGAATTTCAGACCACCTAGGGGGTACATAGTGAGACCCTATCTCAAAGCAACAACAAAAATAAAAGTCAAAATGAAAGAAAATAAGCAGAGTAAACTCCGTGGGATAACAGAGTTCAAAACCTAATAATGCATTCAAATGTGATTAATGGTATGAAAAGAGTGATGTTTGAATAGGTAGAAAGTTCTGAGAAGTAAACTATAATTTGTTTCAACTGAGATAAGAAATAAAATATCAAATTAAGACTCATTCAGAAAACAATATTTGGAAGAAACCGAGAAATATATATATATATATATATATATATATATATTACATATTTTATATATAATTTTGTATGTAATGTAATTAGAGCATATATATATATATGTGTGTGTGTGTGTGTGTGTGTGTGTGTGTGTTTTAACTCTTTGGGGATCTGCTTCCCAGCTCCCAAATAAATACATGGAGAATTATTCTTACTCTGAATGCCGCGCCTTAGCTTGGCTTGCTTCTTGAAAGCCTTTATAACTTAAACCATCTTTTCTCTCTTCTGTGTTTTGTCTCTGGGCTTTTTACCTTTCTTTATTCTATATGTCTATCTTTCCTTCTTACACTGTGGCTCGCTGGGTGGCTAGGTGGCCCCTGGTGTCCTCCTCTCTTGTCCTTTTGTTTTAAACAGGCAAAGTGACACAGCTTCACAGAGTTAAACAAACACAATATAAAAGAATGCAACACATCTATGCATCACTAAACAAATGTTCCACAGTATAAATGAATGGAACATATCTTCAACTAATATTCCCAAAGAGGTTACTTTTTTGTAAAATCACAGACCTTACAATATGTTAATGCATGGACGTAACAAGCCATAATCCTAGGCCGGGTGTTAGTGGTGCATGCCTTTAATAACAGCACTCCGGAGGCAGAGGCAGGTGGATCTCTGTGAGTTTGAGGCCAACCTGCTGTACAGAGCAAGTGACAGGATGGGTTCCATAGCTACTCAGAGACACCCTGTCTTGAAAAACAAACAAAAAAGCCACAATTCTTACTCTCCTGTTGTCATGACAACAGTAGAAATTTCATGGAGGGAAGATTTATTGTGTCTTACAGTTTGAGTGACTTCACGCCCACAGAGTGAAAACTATTAAAAAGAATCTTCGGATCTTTTCTGGTGACTTACCTTAATCAGAGTGTATCCAACCTCTAAAGGTCCCATACCTTTCAATTAGTGACATAGACTAGTGATTTACCATTCAAAACAAGGAGAAAATTCTAAGTTATCTCAAGAATCCTTCCTTGGTGTCCTCAATTCCTTTAGTTTTAAGAGTTGTACTGTAGAGGTCTTTTTGCATCCTTGGTTAGATTTGTTCCTAAGCACACTCATCAGTTGTTCAGCAGCCAATTGACATCTAGGCTCATTTCACCTCCTTGTTGTCATGTGAGCAGCAACAATGAGTATGGGTTACATGTATCCTTAGAAGGATATAGGGAACCTTACTAAAATGTATACTTTTATTGCATTTTGTATTTCCTCAGACTTTTCTTTTTGGAGACAGGATTTCTCTGTGTAAAAGTCCTGGGTGTCCTGGAACTCATTCTGTAGACCAAACTCATAGAGATCCACCTGCCTCTGCCTCTGCCTCTGCCTCTGCCTCTCGTATGCTGGAATTAAGAGCATGCATTACCACCACCAGGCTTCCCCAAACCTTCTTAATACTTTAGTCCTCACCCTCTTTGTTTTTGTGTCTTTTCTTTCATATAACTAACCAGAGTATTTCTTCAACATGGATTCATAATGTATTTTCCTTAAATAGTCTAAGTTCTCCATGCATTTGTATTCTAGTTCTAAGAAGAAAAGAATAGTTTATTTGAATATAACACTAGATTTATCTTTTTCTAATACCAGTGTTAATCAATAAAAATAAATAAATAATACTATAGATGCTTTGTCAATGGTATTAAAGATTTCTGAGAGCAGGTCTCTTTTACTCAATTGTGATTTCTTGGGGGATGGGTATTTGACATTTCCCCCACATCTCTGGTACCAACTGTCATTATTGACAGATAATAGCTATCAAAAACAAAATTTTATAAAACTACTAGAAATCTTCCTAGATTGCATAGCATGATATTTATGCTATGGGAAATTCTGGGTCTGTCAAATACAACAAAATTTTAACATAATTTTTCTTTCAATATTTATCTTTCATTTAAATCCCAACCTTCAAAATAACATTATATTTGAAATAGACCACAAATCATGTATATGCTGTTGCCTCTTCAATATGGCATGTGTATTTGTTCAATAATGTGTGCATTAGGTCCTTATATTATAGTCAATCTAAAGAAGGAATATTGAGCAAATAATGCAATAAATGCTGTGAGGGTATTGAGAAATGGAAGAGGAATTACTGATTTTCTTTTGGATGGCTGAACAAGCTCCAGGGAGGGAGGCCTCTTCAGCATATGCTGAGCACATGACTTATGACAGCTATCTCAATGAGCCATGTTATCCAGTACAATCCTTACAGCAAACAATTACAGTCATCCATTGTAGGGAAGCCAGTAATACTTTCCATATGTTTGGGACTTTAATCCTGTAAAAATTATGGACAATGTGAAACATGCCATCTAGAAACAAGAGTAATTTAAATTGAGTCCACTCGGCATGGGAGCATTTAATTCAAAGTCTTCACATAATTTCCTTTTATTTGAGGCATTATTAAGAAATATCCTCCTGCTTATCACATGTGAATTTTAAGCTTCAGTGGTACTGGCTTTGAAACATACAGAGCACTTCTGGGATTCTATTAATTTAGGCAGGTGTACCTGTTATGGAGAATTTGATTGCCCACTATGCAGCACTATGCAGAAGGATTTACTCTTGTTATTGATTTGTTGGCAAACACACTGGGTGAAAATCCCCTGATATTGCAGGCTGTTGTGCATTCCAAATTTTATTGGACTTGTGAGCCATTTCTTCTGTATTTAACTTGTGATATCTTTCTATAAATAAAAGCATCCAGATATTAACTACAGATCAGCATTCCCTGCAGTCCATGTTCTTTGGGCTTGTCCCTAATGCTCAGTTGTAACAAGTACTTTGATTACATTTGCTTTCATTTTGTTCTGCCTTTACAAAATCACTCAGCAGAAAAGACAGCAAAAGATTCACTTTAAGTTAGCTAACTGTACATAACAACTTGGCTCTGATAAGAACAGGAGATCACTGAGGTAGGCTTAATTGCATACATAAGGTGTAAAGTTCTTTTCTCAAATAGATTGTCTTAATTATATCCTAGAAAACAAACAGTTTTGTTAATTCATATTTCACATTTAATTTTAAAGTTAGGAAAAATATATATGTATAGACATTGCACAAGAATGCACTGAGTAGCAATTTATCAAAAAAAACCAATTATTTTAAAAAGAACAATAAGAAGGTTTGGGGAGAGTAAATGGAAAGGAGAAATATAATAATGCAATAATCTTAAAAGTAAAAGAAAACTGTACTATTTTCACTTACTATAATGTGTTTAGGCCAATTTTGTTTCAAAACCCATCCAAAGATTAATGAAACATGTATAGAGCACCATCCTGTATAATTATAAAGCCCACTTATAATGTGCAGCATCTTATATTTTAAACCATTGAGAGAATCTTCATTCAAAATGAAGGACTAGAGTTGTCAAAACTTAAAGCTGCTAACATTTCCAATTTAGTGATCATGGCATTAAAAATGGAATTTACTTAACCTTTGATGTGTCCTCGAACACAGAGATTAAGTCCACAGAAATGTCAGTGTCTGGCCCTCAGGAGAGAACACTGCTCTCAGGGTGAAACAGTTATCAGAAAGAAAAGGAAAGAAAAACGAAACATCACTACAACATAATAAAAATACAGGAAAAATAGTTACCTCTCATTAAATTTAAGAAGAAATATCTTTTCCATACTGTATCTCCAATGCTCTGTCTTCATGGTCAAAGGTTATTGTAGCATTTTTCTGCCAGCTTAGGCAGTTTTCACGTTTTCACTAGTTACTTCCTTGGGAAAAAGAAGGAGATTGGTAATAGGAAGTGTGTCCAGCTAAACAAGTAATATCAGAGATGTCTGGGAAAGTCAGAACTCAAATGCTTGAGATAATGCACTCAGACAACAAGTAAATAACAAGAGGAATGGGGCATTACATTGACCCACAATTATACACTTGAGAGCTTTCAAACAGCACACATTTTTATGTTCCCGGTGTTGTACATCTCATGCTTTCCCCTAATTTGCTAAAGGATAAGGAAAGAACATGCCTTTAGACTCTTGGTAAGTGATTAAGTCTCTCTGACACACAGATTAATTAGGCGCAAATCTAGTTGCTTAAAAATAAATAAATGAAAGATAGAAAAAAACAGTGATCTCTTATAAGGTACCTGCAGAAGATTATAGAATATCACATAGGAAAATAACACACTGAATTGTCGGCTACTTCCTGTTTTATCTCTAGATTCTACCCACTCACATCAGTAACCTCTAAACTCTTGAAAAATGATCTTCTTGCCACTTCTTAAAAGCTGCAAAGGTGTTTCCTAGTCCTCAGGAGATATGATAACTCCCTTAAATGTACACCTGACCCTTCATGGCAACTCCTTTCTGTCCCATTGATTACTCTTCCACTCCACTGAGTCTGGTTGATAATATTTCCCATTTGGTCTCTGATACTTTCTGTCTGAAATCTCTTTTGTTTCTGTCTAGTGTGTACAGTTATTTCTACCTATAGCATCATTATTTGTCATTTTCATCACCCTATCATCATTTTATGTGTTCCTCAGACATGTCACCTCTGACCCTGTACATGTACTGCACAACCTAAGTATTTATTATCTGAGGTCTCTTTATGGTATATTCACTGACTATAATACAAATTTCTGGGGGCTAATAAATACCTGAGGTTATTCAATCAACTTGCCTCAGTTAACCTTCATAATTAATACTCCACAACCTTAGGCCAGTTACTAAATCTAAACATTATGCAGTTCCTTGTGTGTGAAATGGAAAGAAAGATGTAGTATCTGCATGTATGGAATGTAGTAAGAGACCCTGAAGCAGATGGGAACAAACACAGAAACCCTCAGCTGGAAAATGTGCAGAAAGTAAGAGACCTTGGAATGCTCAGTCCTACATGGGATGTCTTCATCAAGCACTTCCACTCAGAGCTCAGCAAAAAATGCAGAATAGGAGACAGAAAGATTGCAAGAGCCAGTGGGGATGGAAAAGGCCAAGCAAGCAAGGCTTTCTAGAGATAGATGACAGGAATCACTTATGAACACACAGAGACAGTGGCAGCATGTGTAGGTGTAGGAGCTGCACATGTATAGGCAAGATAGAGTCCCAGACTGAGGGGGGATTGAACACAACCCCCTAATCCTAAACCAGAAGCTATCTCTAATAGCTTCTCACAAATGAGAAACCAGTTTCCTCCAACAGAGTCTCTCAACATTTACAAACCACTCTTAAGGGCAGGATCCATGCCAAGCAGTATACGGCCTGTACAAAATGAATTCAATGGCATTTTTGAGGTTCTTAAAAAAAGACACAGTTCCTTGGTAAATATTATGGTATCTATTTTGTGTTTTTATGGGATTTCTGTGTATGCAAATGTGTGTCATTCTGCTTCAAATGTGTTTCTCATGTTTTTTCTTTGTCTCTTTTCTTGTTTGTTCTATTCCATTCTGTATTGTTTGTTTAATTTATAGTTTTTACATTATTATTAATTGATATGACTCTTTCTATATGAGAGAGAGAGAAAGGATGTAGACTTGGGTGTGTCAGGAGGCAGAGAGGAGCTGAGATAGAAGAGACCATAATCAGAAACTACTGTATGACAAAAATTTGTTTTCAATAAAAAATGTAAAATAGAATAAGAATTAGTGAATGAAAAGTGTTATACATAGGGCCTAAGGCATTACATATTTACAATTTTATCAATTAAGTGAATATTTACTAAAACTCATGTATTGAATATTGTGCCATTTCATGACATCCAAATCTAAAGACATGAAAATGTGAATGAAATTATAAGACTGTCATCTCATTTGAGAAAGTACATGTATAAAAACTATCACAAAAGTAGGTATCAATTTCAGTTCAGTGCAGAAGGTAAAACCTTTTAGTCTGTCAACCAGAATTAAAAAGTAAATAATGGAATGTATAGCACAGAAAACTTCTGAAAGGGCTAGGAAAGGATTCAGTAGCAGCCACTGTTTTCTTAAGCCTAAGTTGTTTTCCTGAAGCTGCAGTCCATGAGTTGCCATTCTGTCCTCCCTGTCAAAATTGTCTGTCATCCACAAGATGCTAGTGGCTACAGACTTGGCATCCTGTGGGGGGATTTTTAACTATTGTAGTATTTTCTAAATTTCATGGCTTGTATTGCTAGGAGCAAAACAGGGAAGAGAGTTAACTTTTCATGTAATGTGCAATTCACAAATAAAAGCATGTCAGAAACTTGGGAATGTAGCTGTCCACTCTCCAGTCTTTCCAACTACAAAGTCAGCATAAGTTTTGTAGAAAATGGTTTACTTTGGAAGTGCCTTAGATTATATTTAGTTAACTATTGTGTGTTAAAAAAGAAAAGGATGTGCAAGCCATAGTACATATATGGAGATTAGAGGACAACTTGTACATAGTCCATTTTGTCCCTTCACCATTAGATTATGAGAGACTTAACTCAGGTCATCTGGATTGACTGCCAGTGCCTTTACCAGCTGAGACATCCTGGTGGTACAAATATTTCACTTTTAACAGTCTAAAACCTACTTTGGGGATTCTCACAAAAAAAAATGCTATTCCAAACAGCATTGGTTACTTCACAGGCAAACATGTTTCTCGATGGATATAACTGTTCAGATTTACAGACTCAGGAGTTCAAGAAGAATAGCATAAAGATATGGATATCCATGAGATTAGAGGGCATAGTTCCTAGAAGCTTTCTTGAAGGAATAATCCCACGCTGGTTTGATACGATGGGACCTCTGAGGATTGTGTGATGGAAGCTACTTCACCAGTATAGCAGAATGGAGGTATAGAACATTTAAGAGGTGGACCCTGTGGGGAGTAAATGAGGCAATTGAGTCTTTACATCATGAATGGGTTAAAGGCTGCTGATAGAACTGGGCTTCTTAGGTTTGCACGCAATGTATTATTACAAAAAGAGTAAGTCTAGTCTCTCCCTAGTATCTTGCTTTCTATCTTGCCAGAGAACCTTTCTGTTCCTCCTCTGTATGCAGCAAGTTTCCTTCCATTTCATTGCTGTGATGTGATGGAGACAGGGAATCTTTACAAAACTCTGTGTGCCATGCTATTTGGAACCTCCAGACACCAGAATTTTAAGCTCTGAGCTTACACTTTTTCTTTAAAATAATTCAGCTTCAGGCATTTTATTATATAATTATTACCATAAATAAGTATGGTTGGCACTATTCACTAGGCAGAGTGTCCTGAAATAGTTAAAAGTAGAGAAATCAAGGTAGAAGTTAAAGCAAGAGAGAGTGTTATGTTCATTCCTCTTTACTCTTAAATACAGATATGCTTTTTGAAGTTTCTTGCCTGACTTCCTGATAATTACAGACTATAACATGAAATTATGAGCTAAAATAAGATTTATCTTCCCTAAGTTGCCTTTTGTCAAGGTATTTTTTCAAAGCAACGAGTACAAATTTGGACCAATGTATTTTTGAAATTCATAAATCACAAAAAATGATGCAATCTGTGAGTGTAATTTAGTCTACCAACAAATAATTTAAAATATTGATTGGATTTATATTAAAATATAAATAATATAAAATATTTTTAGACTTAT
Source organism: Cricetulus griseus (assembly GCF_003668045.3). Taxonomy (NCBI): domain Eukaryota; kingdom Metazoa; phylum Chordata; class Mammalia; order Rodentia; family Cricetidae; genus Cricetulus; species Cricetulus griseus. The sequence goes on along the minus strand of NW_023276806.1, from coordinate 44,533,089 downwards.
TGGAGTCATATTTGCTCAAACCACTTGCTAATATGTGCATGTATACCTGCCACAAGTTATACTTTAAGCAATTGCTTATAATTTAATTAGTGATGCATTTTTAAATTAACCTATCTAAAAAAATGAAAAATAAAAATTCTAATCAGGTAATCCTACTAAAGTGTTTTCATTTCTTAATTGAAAACTCAGGCAGATTTTCACCATGGATAAATGTGCACTTTTGTTGAAGATATAATAGGCAATGTTGGAATAATGAAATATATTAAATTTATATGTGTGTGGGTATCTTCTTTGTTAGATATTTAATTTTTTTCACCTTTTCTTCACAGAAAAACAATCTCTTCATATTGCACTAAGTACAAAATGCTAAGAAAACTTGCTCTGTTCTAAATGTAGACTACAGTAGCAAAGGTGTAGATTATCTGGGTCATACAAATAGATAATTCATTACAAACCAGTTTACTATAGAGGGCAACATATGACCTCTCTAGACCATTGCCTAGTTTTATGTATTATCTGGTTCATCTTCTGAGTGAACTTGACCCCTCTCAGCTCCTGAATTTTATTGCCTCATTAATCATGGTGAAAGATGAAAATTGCTATAAATTGTCTCTTAAACTCTAATTGTTCTAATTGATAATATTTCTTAACCAAGTTGAGTGGACTTTTTAAAAAACTTGCATTAAAATTTAATATTTAAATAATCTGAATTTGCAAAATTGTTTGAATTAAGGCATCTTTCAGTTTATAACTTTATGATAGGCTAACACAGATTAGAAAAAAAGTTTTTAACTTACATAGTCACTGATAATTTCTAGCATGAAAATTTTGCTTCCATATATTTATATAATTTATAGTATGCTGGTGTCATTCTACTAATGCTTTTAACTCAAATGGACTTACATCACTTCCCCAATCCTTCCCACCCATCAGTCCCTTCGTTGAACCTAACCAATGCCATTTACTCTGAAGATAGACTCTTTTTCTTTAATTATATGTGTTATGTGTGCAAGCACACAATTATATAAAAAATATATGTAGTATAAAAATGTAATATAAAATTTGCTGAATCTATTTTATTGCTGTGTATATGGTTTCAAGGTTGACCACTCTCTATTTGGCAACCCGTATAGTGATCATCCATAGAAGAGGCTACTTCTCTTCCCACTAGTCAATAGTTGCCTGTAGTTATTTGTCGAGGGGTAGGACACAGTGAAATGTTCCCCCTTCTACATTAACCTGTTGACTTACATTAATAATATCATTACATTTTTTGATATTGCTATTGCTCAAGTGTGGTTTATGCAACCATGTCTAGGGGAAATTGTTTCACAGGAGGCTTCCCAGTATGTCGTCTCCTACAATATCTCTGCCCCCTTTCCTGTGATGTTCCCTGAGGCAGAGATGTAGCAGTAGAAATATAGATGTGTCAGTTGGGTCTGTCTACCCAAAATCCAATTCTCTTCCCATCATGTTCAGTTATGGTTGTCTGTGATTGTCTCCATTTCTGTAAAAACAGGCTTCTTTGTTGAGAGATGTCAGATGCATTTGTCTGTGGATTTAAGGATAAGATTTAGAATGCAGTAAGTACTATGCTGGCATGACAAAATGGTAAAAGTAGATCCTTTTCTAAAGACTGTGTCCTCACTGATCATTCTGGGAATCCAGATAGGTTTCTAGTACCAGGGATGATTTTTCTCTTGTTGAGTGGAACATAAGTTGAAGTAGTTACACAACTATTGGTTGCCACCAATATGTAAAGGCCACATCTTACACTTTGATGAATATTTTGCACGTTGGTAATTAACTGTGGTTCATAAGTGTTGCAGCTCACCAGGAATATTGAATTGCATCCTTCACATGGCAGATTATATACTATTTTTGGGAACATGAAAGTTAGATCACAGGAAAGAGACTTTCAAATCATTTCCAATTCTTGTGATGTGTCTGTGTCTGAAGTCATGTGTCTGAAGTGTATGATGTCTTCAGCAATGGTACAATGATAAAATTGGTAAACCATATTGTTTTAGGAGATATTTGGACTACAGCCCTTCTAATGGAGATTTTTGTGTCTTTTACTGGTATTTTTTAAATTTTTTATTTTAACTAGAAAGATTATTTTACATGAAAATCCCAGGTCCCTCTCAATCCTCTCATTCCCTGCCCCCCCCCACTAACACCTTAGCTGTATCCCATACCTTTTCTGCTCCCCAAGGAGGGTGAGGCCATCCATAGGGGGTCTTCAGAGTCTGTCATATCCTTTGGGATAGGGCCTAGGCCCACCCCTTGTATCTAGGCTCAGGGAGTATCTCTCCATGTGGGATGACACCCATATTCAGGGGCTCTGCATCAGTCCCATGCTGGTTTCCCAGCTATCAGTCTTGCAACAAAGAGCTCTCCCTTGCTCAGGTCAGCTGCTTCTGTGGGTTTCACCAGCCTCTTCTAGACACCTTTGCTCATCAGTCCTCCTTCTTGCAACTGGACTTCAGTTCAATTCAAGGTTTTGCTGTGGGTGTCTGCTTCTACTTCCACCAGCTGCTGGATGAAGGCTATAGGATGACGTATAAGTTATTCATCAATCTCATTATCAGCGGAGGGCATTTAAGGTAGCCTCTCCTCTGTTGCTTAGATTGTTAGTGGGAGTCATCTTTGTAACTCTCCAGACATTTCCCTAGTGCCTGATTTCTCTTTAAACCTAAAATGTCTCCCTCTATTATAGTATCTCTTATCTTGCTCTCTTCTGTTCTTCCCCCAACTCAACCTCCCTGCCCCATAATGTCCTCCTCACTCCTGCTCTTACACCCTACTCATTCTTTTAGTTCCCTCTCCCCTCACCCCATGGTCCCAATTTGCTCAGGAGATCTTGTCCCTTTCCCCTTCCCCAGGGGACCATGTATGTCTCTGTTAGGATCCTGCTTGCTTACTACCTTCTCTGGCAGTGTGGATTGTAGGCTGGTAATCTTTACTCTATGTCTAAAATCCACATATGAGTTGGTACATATCATGTTTGTCTTTTTGTGACTAGGTTACCTTGCTCAGAATATTTTCTTCTAGTTCCATCCATTTGCCTGTGAATTTCAAGATTCCATTGTTTTGTTTGTTTTTTTCTGCTGAATAGTACTCCATTGTGTAAATGTACCACATTTTCTCTATTCATTATTCAATTGAGGGGCATCTAGGTTATTTCAAGGTTATGGCTATTACAAATAATGCTGCGATGAAGATCATTGAACAGATGTCCTTGTATAAATGTGCTTCTTTTGGGTATATGCCTAAGAGTGGAATTGCTGGATCTTGTGGTAGACTGATTCCCATTTTCCTGAGGAATCGCCATCGTCTCCAGCATAAACTGTCATTGGTATTATTGTGATTTTAGCCATTCTGACAGGTGTAAGATGGTATCTCAGAGTTGTTTTGATTTGCATTTCCCTGATGGCTAAGGATGTTGAACACTTTCTTATGTGTCTTTCAGCCATTTTAGATTGCTCTATTGAGAATTGTTTATTAGTTCTGTAGCCCACTTTTTAATTGTATTATTTGGTGTTTTGGAGACTAGATTCTTGAGTTCATTGTCTATTTTGGAGATCAGCCCTCTGTCAGATATGGGGTTGGTGAAGATCTTTTCCCAATCCATGGGCTGTCATTCTGTCTTGTTGACTGTGTCCTTTGCCTTATAGAAGCTTCTCAGTTTCAGGAGGTCCCAATATTAATTGCTGATCTCAGTGTCTGTGCTACTGGTGTAATGTTCAGGAAGAAGTCTCCTGTAGGATATTTCCTACTTTCTCTTCTAATAAGTTCAGTTTGTCTGGATTTATTTTGAGGTCATTGATCCATTTGGACTTAAGTTTTATGCATGGAGATAGACATACATCTATCTGCAGTCTTCTTCAAGCCAGAATCCAGTTATGCAAGCGCCATTTGTTGAAGATGCTTTCTTTATTTCATTGTATAACTTTAGCTTATTTGTCAAAAATCAGGTGTTCATAGGTATTCAGGTTAATATCAGGGTTTTCAACTGGTCTACCTGTCTATTTTTGTGCCAATATCAAGCTGTTTTCAGTTTGTAGGGTTTCTGCAATTTGCGTTGTTGTTGAATTCTAACTTTAAAGCATGGTGGTCTGATAAGATACAGGGGGTTATTTTAATTTTTTGTAGCTGTTGAGGTTTGCTATGTTGCCAAGTATGTGGTCAATTTTAGAGAAGGTTCTATGTGCACTGAGAAGAAGGTGTATTGTTTTATGTTTGGATGGAATGTTCTATAATTGTCTGTTAATCCCAAATGGGTCATAACTTCTGTTTTTTCCTTTGGCTCTTTGTTAAGTTTCTGTCTGGTTGTCCTGTCCAGTGGTGAGAGTGGGATGTTAAAGTTTCCCACTATAACTGTGTGAGGTTTTATTTGTGATTTGAGTTTTAATAATGCTTCTTTTACAAACAATGTTGCCTTTGTATTTGGGACATAGATGTTTAGAATTGAGACTTCTTCCTGATGGATTTTTCCTGTGATGAATATGAAATTACCTTCTTCATCTCTTTTGATTGATTTTAGTTTGAAGTCTAATTCGTTAGATACTAGGATAGCTAACCCAGCTTGTTTCTTGGGTCTATTTGACCGAAATATGTTATCCCAACCCTTTGTTCAGAGGTAATGTCTCTCTCTGAGTTCGAGTTGTGTTTCTTGTATGCAGCAGAAGGATGGATTCTGTCTTCATATCCACTCTGTTAGCCTGTGTCATTTTATAGGTGAGTTAAGACCATTAATATTGAGGGAAATTAAGGACGATTGAGTGCTTATTTCTCTTTGTTTTGCCTTTGTTTGTGGCAGTGATATTGTATGTGGAGTTCCCCTGCTTTTTCTTTTGGGTTTTCGTAAAGTGGGATTATCTATTGCCTGTTTTTGTGAGTATAGTTCCTTAGATTGGAGTTTTCCTTCCAGTATGTTCTATAGGGCCAGATTAGTGATTACATATTGTTTAAATCTGGTTTTGTCATGGAATATCTTATTTTCTCCATTTATAGTGATTGAAAGCTTTGCTGGGTATAGTAGTCTGGTCTGGCATCTGTGTTCTCTTAGAATTGTTAGAATATCTATCCAGGTCCTTCTGGTTTTCAGAGTTTCCATGGAGAAGTCTGGTGTAATTCTGATGTTTGCCTTCATTTGTTACTTGGCCTTTTTCCTTTGCTGCTCTTAATAGTCTTTCTTTTTTCTGTATGTTTGGTGTTTTAATTATTATATCACAAGGGGACTTTCTTTATTGTCCACTATATTTGGTGTTCTGTAGGTTCCTTGTACTTTCATTGGCATGTCTTTCTTTAGGTTGGGAAAGTTTTCTTCCATGATTTTGTTGAATATGTTTTCTGCACCTTTGAGTTTGGTTTCTTCATCTTCTTCTATACCTTTTATCCTTAGGTTTGGTCTTTTCACAGTGTCCCATATTTCCTGTGTTAAGGATTTGTTGGACTTAAGATTTTCTTTGCTTGATGAATTTATTTCCTCTAGTTTATCTTCTGTCTGAGATTCTGTCTTCCATATCTTGTGTTCTGTTGGTTATGCTAGCATCTGTGGTTCCTGATTGTTTACTCAGCTTTTCCATTCCCAGAATTCCCTCAGTTTGTGTTTTCTTTATTGTCTCTATTTCAGTTTTCAGGTCCTGAACTGTTTCCTTTAACTGTTTAATTGTATTTTCTTGCCTTTCCTTGATTTCTTGAATCTTTTGGTTTGTCTTTTCTTCCATTTCCCTGGAGGATTTTCTCATATCCTCTCTTAAGGTCTCTATCATCTGCATGAAGTTGTTTTTAAGGTTGCCTTCTTCTGATTCATCTGTGTTGGGATGTTCAGGTCTTGCTGGTGTAGAGTTCCTAGGCTCTAGTAGTATCATATTGGTTTTCCTGTTGTTGGATGTATTCTTATATTGCTGTCTTCCCATCTTTTCCTCCAGTGGGTGTGGGTGGCATCTTTTACTTTCCTGGTGTGTATGGGTCCAAGATTCTCTTCACATGGGTGCAAGAGGGTCCAATACTCTGATGGGTCTCAGGGTGTGTGCAGGCAGGTCTGAGACACTCACTCTCCAAGTGGGTGGGAGCGGGACTAGCACAGAGATGTCAGCAGACTCTGGGTTGCTTGGTCCTCAGGGACTGAGTCGATCTGCCTGCAGACCCAGGAAGGGAGTTCCCAGAGTTTTTACTGGTATTTTTATGAGTGTATGATTCTTGTGGGAAGTATAGTTCGCAATTATGGCTTCAGTTACTTCAGAATTAAGACTAGTAACTGACAACTGGAAACTTATAAACAAAAATGTATATGCAGACAAGGAAATATTCAGTTGAATAAAAAAGAAGGTCACATAGCAGGTCTTCATAGAACCAAAAATAGAATCACACACATCATTAAATATTTGTGGGTTTTCTGTATACTCCCCACTGATGATTTCACAGATACAAAAGCTGAAATGCATTTACACTATTAAGCAAAGTCTCCAACAGCCATGTAGTTACAGTTTATAAATGCAAGTAGTTATGTTTCACTTTGTGCTATAGAAAAGAGAATGGACAATAATCATTTAATGATGTGACTATGTTTAATGTGTTGTAAAATGGACAACAGTGCATATTCTTTTGAGTAACTGTATGCTTTTTCTTAAATAAATATCACTTTTAAATGCAGAGTTTTCAAAGATTCTCTTTGAAGAGCTCTGTGGTATCATTTCAGATTTACTAGACAGTAATTTCTCAGGAACCTCAAACATCCCAGCCAGGGTAAGTATCAGTTTTCCTGTCCATGTGGCCACTTTAAGGAAGACCTGATGTAGCAAGAAGACACATTTCATAAACTGATGGAACAAGTTTGTAAAGAGTCAACTAAAGACATTGACTCTGCTTTGGATGGTTTCATTCAATCCATGCTCTACCAGTTTCATATCTTCTAAGTATTCTTTTATGATGCTTATCTAATGGCTAAGCCTTCCTGTTTGGTTTCAAGTAATGGTCTATATCTATGTAATACATTTTTCTTCAGATTTTTATCGTTCCAAAATGATTCTGCATCCTGATATGGGACATCAGTTCATTCAGTCTACCTTTGAACTGAGTAGGTGCATTTGGTTTACCCTGTGTAGCATCTAGTTGAAATTGCAACTGTGCTTTATCAGCCTGGGTATTATAGGTACTCTTCCTTTGTATTTCTTGTTTGATTAAGACCTGTAAGTTTCCCTGGAGGAGATCCATGAGTTTCCTTTTGTATTGTGCTATTTTGGCTGTAGTTGTAGTTTTATTCTTTTGTTGTTTGCTGTAATCTTCAGATATGGTACCTAATTAGGTCTAACATTGCTCAGTTATCCAATCTTGAACCTTCAGTCTTTGAAGGAGTTATTTGAAAACCACCATTGAGATAGAAATTAATTTTTCAGAATCAGGGTTATCCGCCATGGCCTGTTCCCAAACATATGAACAACAGCAGCAGGTGGGTTCTGCATTAGCTGTTTGATCTGAGCAGGAGACAGTTCTGTTCTTGTCATAGATAGGGTTGCCCAGAGGTGCTGCAGATGTGCTTTAATGTTGGTTTGCTCAAAGTAGACACACAGTGTTGTCACTGGGACTCCTCTTGAGGTGCAATTTGGAGAATTCTCAACAGTAAAAATGACAAATTCTATGTGATCATCTATCAGTTTCTTAATGTTTTATATAGATATCGAGAGTAAAGATCTGGTTTCCTGGAAAGTAATAATATCTTACTCAAAGAAAATGATGAGGGATAAACTTATAGGAATATCTAAGATTTTGCATGTGTTTTTTTACACTAATATTTTAGAATCATTTCCTATGTTAAATACTAAGAGATTTTTATAATGACAGGAACTCCAACCACTTTCAATCATATAAAACTCATCAATATTCACAACATCATTTCAAAATTTTTATTTTAAGAATGGTTTCTTCATTTTTGTACATATGTGGGAGTTTGTGTGAGTGAGTGTACTTCTGTATATGCATGTGGAGACTAGAAGAGGGTGCCTGGTGTTCCATTCTATCCCCCTCTGCCTATTAAGGACTAAGGTCTTTCTTTGAACTAGGGCTTCCTGTGTTCTCTGCTAGGCTTCCTAAGTTTTGTGCTGGGCTGTCTGTTCTCTGCTATGCCAGTAGACAGAAAGACCCACTGGTTCACCTATATCCACCTACATTGGACCTTTGCAGGTGTGTGTAGGATGTCAGGCGAGGGTGCAAATGTGAGTCCTCTTGAGTATTTAGCAAGTGCTCTTAAACTCTGAACTCTCTCTCTCTCCAGCTTCTTACCTTTAATTAAGCTAGACACATAAAACCTTAACAATATGGTTACCTGAACAAGACCTGCATAGTGAGGTCCAAGTTAACATGACAGGATGGATGAGAGAGGTTTCACAGGGTTTTATTGATTGATGAAGAGCTACAGGTAATAGTGGATGCTGGAAGACAGAGAGCAGTTTTCTCCAGGCACAAGCCATTTTGTAGGTTATCCAATCACATAAAAAAATTTATATAATAAGCTTTACTAAATGGACTCAATAACACTCAGAGAGACACACCTCAACAAATTGAAAAATACTGGTTATGGAGTGTACCTCCTCTAATCACAATAGCATAAATTATAATCCATAATAAATAAAGAAGCTGCATGTTTGTAAAAAATGTGGGGATTAAGCAAAACACTGTTGTACCTCAATGGATCAAAGAAATATAAGTGAAAATAAGGATATGCTTCAACCAAATTGTAGTGAAAACTGTCGATCAGATATAATAATAGCAGTATTAAGAGAAATTTTTATACTAATGGATAACTATAGTAAGAAAAGAATACCTCAAATAAACAACTCTGGATGGAGAGATGGCTCCCTTGTTAACATCCCTAGTACCCTTGTAGAGGACCTGAGTTCAATTCTCACTTCCCAAAGGGCAGTTCATAATGATTTTTAACTCCAGATCCAGGGGATCTGATTCCCCTTCTGACTTCTTCCGGGTTTCCATACCCACATAGTACAAATACACACACACAGGCACACATACAGAGACACAAAATTGAAATTAATAAATATTTTGAAGGAAAATAAAAACAAATTAAGCCTTAAAATATCAAAGAGAAAGGGGAAAAGATTGGAAAAAATAAATGAAATTAAATATGCATAGATTCTTTTTTATAAATTATGTTTTACATTCCAATCCCAGTTCCCCTTCCCTCCTTTCCTCCCACTCCCTCTCCTCCCATCTGCTCGAAGGAGAGGGTAAGGCATCCCCTAGGAAGTCTACTAAGTCTGTCCCATTATCTACTTGAGGTGGGACCAAGGCACCTCTTCACCCCTACACCCCTGTGTCTAGGCTGGGCAAGGTATCTCTCCAAAAAGAATGGGTTCCACTAAGTCAGTTTGTGCATTACTGTTAGGTCTTGGACCCACTGCCAATGGCCTCATAGATTGTTCCAGTCACACCATTGTTACCTATATTAAGGGAATCTAGTTTGGTCTTATGCAAATTTCCCATTTGTTAGACCTGAGTCAATCTCTCACTAGCTTGAGTCAGCTGATTCTGTGGGTTTCCCCATCAATATCTTGACTCCTTTGTTCGAATTTTTGCTCCTCCCTCATGTAGTTTGTACTCCAGGAGCTTGGCCCATTGGTTAGTTGTGGGTTTATGCATCGGCTTCCACCTGTTTCTAGAAGAGGATTCAAGCTTCCCTGGGTTTAAAGCATAGATTCTTAAAGGACATTAGAGTATAAACTACTGATTTTTCACTCCCCATCTAGCTAGCAATTATACTACAGCTTATACATAACTATTTTGAAAGTACAGTGTATTTGAAAACATAAAAAGGGTTGATCACAGAAAATTGTTACGAATCTTCACTTCAGTTTTCTAGCCCATGAGTAATCCACCCCACATCTATCCATTTAGTGTGAGTAACGCAGAAATGTCACCCAGCTGAACCCCACCAACACAGAGAACCATCAGAAATAACTAATTGGTGTTAAAGTTCAGAATGAGTTATTGCATGACAATAGATAACTCCTAATTTATTTGAAAAATGATTCATTAAGTGAAAAATATAATTGACAATATATTGACCTAGAATAGGAGTAGCTTAATACTTTTGTTTTTGTGGTTAAGGTATGAGTATTGTACAAATGCAATTCCTGATGATTTAATGGGGTTTTTCAGTACACAGTACCTAGAAAAGAAGTGTGCTTTAATGGAATACCAGGTAGACTAGTTTAAGTCCACAAATGAATTGTTGACCTTTATACTTAATAGAGGCCATTATCACAGTAATTACCATTGTGAAACAGTGCTAATTAACTCACAAAAAAGGCCAGACATCGTGCTATAAATATATACCTGGCTGATAATTTAATCATTTTCAGCTTAACTAATGTCACTACCTTCTGAAACCTCATTAGAAGTATATAATATGTTTTGCTTTAACATATGTCTTGTTGAAAATTATGAGTATAAAATAAATCAATGTTAAAGATAATATGAAGTCAAAGAAATGGGATTTTTAAATATGCATTAATTTTACTCTAAAAAGTGAAAAACACTTAAGGACATTTTATCACTGCACTCTGCTACCAAATTGACTTTCAACTTCAAGTGAATTTGGCTTAATAGCAATGTGATTTGTTCTGTTTTATTTTATATTTGTATAATCTAGTGGCACATCTTAAGCAAAATAATCTTAAAAAAGTGCATTCTTGTAACAAAAATCTTTACAATGCTTTGCTTTATAAATCTACAAAATAATGTGACAGTCCACACTAGAATATTCAATTAATGTTTGACACACACTTTTTATCACTGATTTTTATTTATTTATTTATTTATTTATTTATTTATTTATCTGTTATTATGATTATGGAATTGCACCAGACTAAGTAGAAGAAGATGGACAGGGAAACACAAATGTCCTTAAAACACAGTTTGTAATTCGAGTGCCTTTTTAATTCAGCAAGGAACCTGAGTTAGGTAAACATCTGGAATACAAAGTGATCTTTAATAAAAGCAGAAACAGACAGTTGCCGGGTGAGTTAAAGAAGGGCTTTGAAAGACAAGTCAGAGGTCAAAGCCCCAAGAAACACTGGCAAATGGTTTCGTCTCTGCAGAAGAAAAAAAAAACTGAATTGCCAAGTAAATACAGGAAACTTTGAAATATGCTCAGCAGTAAAATACATTTTAAAACTTCTGTGAAAATATCAGGCCAAAACTTTGAAACAAGCTAGGAGAGGCCTGACATTAAAACATAACTTGTTGCTATGCTGTAAAGATATGTGTGAATTTGAGTTTCATCCATTAATACAATTGGTGATATGGGGCAAAGAAAAAGTTATTGAAAGTTCTCATCAGCCATCAGAACTTTGTTTACAATTACTACAGAAGGAGCCACACATGGAACTGGAAATGGGACTGAAAGAGGCTACTACTTGGGGAGAGTTTTGAGGCTATAGCAGAAAGTTAAATAGAAGAATAAGAGTAAGTTGTCTGATGCTTTGGCCAAGTCTCCTTTGACAGTTAAAGCAGATGGTGAATGCTAATTTTCATTTAGTACAGAGGCAGAAACTGTAGAAAGAGAAAGAGTGGCGTAAATGTTAGATCTGATGACTCAATATCACCAACAGAGCAAGAGCACACGAGAAATTCACCTCTTGTGGTGAACACTTCCCTTTATCTATCCTCTCTGCTCCAACAGCTATACAATTTATACTACCTTCTTTATTCCATTTATTTTGCTGACTTTTCAACTACCTACCAAAATTCTTAATCAAAATGCCACACAAAGCCAGGCAGTGGTGGCGCACGCCTTTAATCCCCGCACTGTGAGGCAGAGGATAGTGGATCTCTGTGAGTTAGAGACCAGCCTGGTCTACAGTGTGTGTGCCAGGGCAGCTTCCAAAAGCAAAACAGAAAAACCCTGTCTTGAAAAACAAAAAGCAAACAAACAAAAAATGCCACACAACTATCCCAATGACTTATTACTTAATTGGGAATCACATTCCTTAAACATTCTGAGCTTTAGTCTTAAGCAAAATCACAGAAATAGATGATACAATGAAATAAGTTATATCCTCTTCTAATAGTAATGATCAAGAAGCTACAAGCTGAGTTGGCTAACATTGTAAAAACCTGACAAAAGCTACAGACATCTGAGAAGATGGAAGCTCAATTGAGAAAATGCCCCTCATAAACTGTAAGGCAAGCCTGGAGGGAATTTTCTTATTTCATGATTGATGTCTTAGGACTAAGCCCATTGTGGGTTATGACACCCCATGGCTGATGGCCTTGGGTGCTATAAGAAAGCCTATTGAACAAGTTGTGCAGAGCAAGCCAGTAAGCATCAGTCCTCTTGGCTTCTGCATCAGTTCCTATCTCTAGGCTCTGCCCTGTTTAAGGTCCTGCTCTGGATCTTCTTACTGTTTGGCTTATTAGTTGGAAGGCAAAATAAACCCTTTCCTTCCTATTACTTTTGTTGACACACATTTTAATGTGTGTGCCTAGTGTGTCCTGTAAAGCACTGTTAAAATAAAACTTCTCGATTTTCCATGTTTTAGATTAGTCTATATAAAAACAGTCATTTTCAATTCTTTTGAAGACTTTATTCCATGTCTATGCAAATGAAAATATATATATATACATATATATATAATATATATGTATATATATATTGTGTGTGTGTGCGTGTGCATGTGCACGCACCTTATTAAAAAGTAGCATTACTAAGATTTCTTTTCTTTTTTCTTTTTAAATAGCATCTCTGTATGCCTAGCAGTTCTGAACTTCTGATCCTCCTGCCTTCACCTTGTGATATCATAGGAATGTGCCACAACACTCAGTTTAATTATTAGGTGCTGGGGATGGAACCTAGGGTTCCCAACATTGTAAGTAAACATGCTACTAATGGATGTACTTGTTCATAAAACAATTTTACTTGTTATGGAAATAAATCCAAGGCTTATCTGCTGCTGCCTTCAAAATAGGTTATAGAGTTTTATTTGTCTTAGGATCAGAGTTAATTATTCAATAATAAATATCATGAGAATAGACAAAACGAAGTTATCTTAATAATACAAACCATGGTGTATTTCTGGGTGTCTGTTACATATCTGAATTCCTTTCTTACCTGCTTATATTTTGCATTCTGTAAACCAAAAGTAACATTACTAGCTATACAATGCAACAAAAAATAGGAAAGCAGAAAAAAACAGAAACTAAATGAAATGACACCAAAAATGAAAACTTAAGTAACAAAATGAAATCCTCAGTGAAAGCCTCACCAATAGATAAGTCATATGGAGGAAAAAATATCACAGCTCCATAATAACATGGAGGAATTATAGCATCTACTTAAAAAGCAATGACAGACTTTTAAAGCATGAATAGCACTCAGGAGATCTGTGGGAAATTATTAAAATACCAAACTATACAAATTATGAACGTGGAGGGAAAGTCCCAGTCAAAGTAATAGAAAATATTTTCAAAAAACGCATTGGAGAAAAGTTTTCAAATCTAGAGAAAATGATGTGCAACCAGGTATAAGAGAAATACAGAAGGGTTGAAAACATGGCTCTGCAGTTTACAGCAAGCATTGCTCTCGCAAAAGATCAAGTTTCAATCTTAGTACCTACATTTTGAGGGTCAAAAGTACATGTAATTCCAACTTCAGATCTTTGATCTGATGCCCTTTTCTGTCTTCCACAGGCACACTGTACACACGTGGTGGACATACATGCACAGAAATCACTTACATATACAAAATAAAAATAAATTAAAACTTATTGAAATAATTTTAATAAAACACATTGTTTAAGTAGATATTGTAACAACTAATTCACTGTCTCTAAAAACTAATTTTGAGTAGGAAGTAATTATAAAATATGTAATATGTCTATTTTAAAAATATTTATTATGTCTAAAGACTGATTTTTATATTTCATGGAGTAATAAATGAGACTAGAGAAATCAAAGATCTAAGAGTTATACAAAGAGATGGTACAAATAGATTTAATTCATGTATCTGTTGTTTGAAATAGGTTTCAAAACCCTTACAAATGTATGTAAATTATTCTAATTCTGATTTACATATTTAAGCATCCAAATATCTAAAGTGATGAATCCCAAATATCTCTTACAATACTTGTTTATATCTGTAATTCATGAAAAAATGATCAGGCTGATTTATTTTATGATGCCAATATAATTTTATAATATGTTTTCCCAAATTTAATAGAAAAATCCAGAAGAATTTATTTTATTATTGAAAATATTACGGTCCCATTGACATATTTACTAAGTAAAATGGGGCTGCTAGCTGTCTATGTATAATACATAATATGTCCTTCATTTTTAATTCATTGCAGTCACATTTTCTCACCTTTATTCAATGGGGAAAACAAAAATTCAATCCTCTTCAGTAATGATATTCCTCTGCTGATCCAAAAATAGTTTTCACATTTATCTCATCAAGGACAAAAACAACTGGACATTATAGCATAACAACATTCCCCACACCATAACTTTCCATAAGTTAAAAAACAATAGAATAAGTTTTAATTTGTAAAGAGAAGCTTAATTGAAGAAAACCTATTTCCCAGGAAATACCCTAAATAAACACCAGACTTCTGAGTTAGAAACTACATTCATATAACATTCTTGAAAAATAGAAACATGGTATATTAAAGAGTCTACTAATTACCAGATGGTTATTGTTTTCATTTAAACATTTACTTTTGCAATTGTAACATACAGCTGCAGAAATGACACATATATCCTATTTGCCAATTCTCCTAATAATATACTACAACACTGAAGAAAGAATTTCAACATTAATATAGTAAAATATCAGAATATGTCTATTGACACTCCCTTGTATGAGTGACATTTATGTCACTGTGAGCAACTGAAGAGACAACAGTTTATTTTTGCTCAGCAAGTGGAGTCTTGAAGCAGAGCTGAGGAGTTGATAGACTGATGTAGAAGATGCAGAAAAGGTGGAGAATAAACACAGGAATGATGAATACCCAAAAACATGCCACAATTAATACATGTCTTCACAATGACTCAGGATGCAAATTACAAACATGCATACACAAAGAAAAATATATTGTATATTGTATTCCTAAGTCCTCTCAATAAAAAATAGTGACCAAAACTTAAAATATAATATAATACACAATCACTTTGAAAAGAAGGAAGCAAAACATGTCAGGATAGCACCTTGCTATCCTCTGCAAGGTGCTAATAAAAATGTTTTAATATACTGAAATAAGAAGATAAATCCTGAATTCATGCTGTAAGACTCAAACTAATAATTTTATCCTCAAATTGATAAATAAA
The DNA here is from genome assembly GCF_003668045.3 of Cricetulus griseus. Taxonomy (NCBI): domain Eukaryota; kingdom Metazoa; phylum Chordata; class Mammalia; order Rodentia; family Cricetidae; genus Cricetulus; species Cricetulus griseus. The sequence goes on along the minus strand of NW_023276806.1, from coordinate 44,517,744 downwards.
TATAATGTGATCGATCCAGTAAAACATTTTATAGATGAAATTATTATAAAATTTGTATAAGGTATGTTAACTAGAATTGCTAAGCTTAATTTAGTAATAAAAATTAAGGTAATAATCAATTGGACCTCAAAACATTTAAAATGAAGAACATTTATCAATATGCTACTGTCTTATTAAAAGGATAGAAAAAGTATCTATCCAATGAAATACAATAAAGAACATTGAGAGAAATACACAAGGCAATTATCCTTGGTTCATTTGTCAAAGGGTTGTAAGCACAAAAGAATAGAGATTACCTGGAGTTTTCAACAAATGGCATTGAAACAATTTGATATTTATCTATTTAAAATTTAGGTAAAAGTGGATCCATTATCTAAATATGATGTATGAATCTATAGAACTATCGGAAGCCCATTAGGCAAAGACATCAGAATCTATGTCTTGATACATAGTTCTTAGACATAACAGCCAGTGCACCACCCATTAAAACATAAATTGATAAACTGGGCTTCCTCAAAATCAAAAGTGTAGATTCTGCCTAATGCCTTGTGTATTGAACATCCCTGAAAGGCCTATAGATTAAAGACATGTTCTCCAGAATGTAGCTACATAGAGCTCATGGGTGTTTTGAGAAATTCAGACTAGTGGGATATATTAGCTCACTTTGGATGGACATCCCAAGGGATTATATGGCTCTTGTTTTTAAACTCCGTCTTTGTCCCTTATGTTATTAGCTTGCTCCCATCAAAACATGCTACCTTACCACATACCCAAAGCAATGGGGGACAACTGATTACTGTATAGTCCAACACAGTGATACAGAATACATAATTGCACTTTCTGTTAATTATCTCAGGTATTTTGTTGTCATGAGAGAACTACTACAAGAGTTCCTTCTACTAAGACAATTAAGATGGCCTGAAGAGAAGGAAATACTTATGAACCAGTTATCAGTCAGTTTCTGTTATCTAAAATAAATAGTATTTTAGATTTTCAAATTTCAAAGGCGAAACATTAAGTGTGCAAAGATGTGTAGAGAAATTTTACCTATGTGGAAAGTAAGTACAGGCAAAGGAGAACAAAGTATTGATCATCAATGAGGTGCATACTGAAATCACAGTAAGATATTATTACACCACTCTAAAATATCCTGAAAAATTGTCAAAGAGAATAAAAAAATATGCACATATATGGGATATATTATTGCTTATATAATATATAACATTTATATTTATCTATGATATATTTATATTTTTATTTATAATCTATAATAAATTATATGTAAATATGTACCTTATAAAACTAATCATGCTATATTTCTCTATGATCTAGCAATAAGAAGTCAGGCAATTCATTCTCCCAGAAAAAGGAAAATGGTCAAACAAACTCGTGTACAAAGATGTTTATATTATCTTTATCATTAATATTCCAAAACTGCCTACAACAGAGTGTGTTTCTATAAGCAAACAGTTAAATAAACTTCTACATGCATGACATATAATGTTACTTAGGAGCAAAAAGCTGTTAACTATTTACCAAGGAAACACCCAAAATAAACCTCCAGAAATATTGCAGTGAAAAACTACATTTATGTAACACTTTTTAAAATTATTTATTTAAATTAGAAACAAAATTGTTTTACAAATCACTCCCAGTTCCCTCTACCTCCCCTCCTCCCTGCCCTCCACTAACACCCTACCTATCCCATACCATTTCTGATCCCCAGGGAGGGTGAGGCCTCCCATGGGAGTCTTCAGAGTCTATTGTGTCCTTTGGGAGAGTCCCCACAATGGCTGCTTTCAGTATTTATTATGAAAAGGTTTATGACCTTTAAGAACAGGTTTAAATTTGACAAAATGTAGTGAAAATATATTAAAATAATTTTATTGTGTGGAGAGAAATTGGATAAGAAAGCTATTAAAATCCAAATTCAAATTGTGAGTCTCTTTAACTTAACACCAATTAGCATCAAGTATCTAGAAGTAAATATAATGGAAGTTTGCAAAATTCCTATGTCCTATTGTCAAAAGAACCATGAAGAAAAATTAAGGAAGTCATAGAAGTGACATAGCCACATCATGATTGAATGCAGTGAAATAAGAATGTGAATTCTCCTGTGATTAGTCTGAATAACAAATGTCATCAGAATGAATATTCTATTAAGGAATTCAAGCACATTAAATTACACAAAAATTAGGAATAAAGTACTGTTGGAGAATAGCATTGGAAGATTTAAATACCCTGGTGGGTAACATCAATACTGCAAGCACTCAATAGCCTGAGGAATGAAAATTGATAGGAATTTGCTAAAAACATGTTCTTCATAGTAGGTGTCAGGATAGCCAGGACTTCACAAAATAAAAATTCAGTCTTGGAAAACAAAACAGAAACTATAACAAAAGAAGATAGAAGGATAATAATTCAACAACATAACCCTAATGATTTATTTTCCCTAGATAATAATAACACCTACTAATAACAGTTAATTAATCAATGACTTCGGTGTCTTCATAATTCATTTACTTTTTAATAACATCATTATCCTGGGTGAAGCCTTCATCACATGAGTCAGTTATGGGGACTTTTATACCCAAATCATGAGACCCATTTACTCTAGATTCAACTGTAGAAAACATTCTGTTTTTAATCCCAGGTGCTATAACAAAAATGAAAAAGACAGTGTAACCAAGAAAAATAATTTTTTCACAATTCTGACTGAGAATGCTAAGATCAAAGATCAAAGAGATCTTTGTCTGGTAAGTGATGGGGGAAGTCCTTCTGTGAATATGTCTCTCTTATTGGTTAAAGAATAAAATACTGTTGGCCAATAGGGAAGCAAATTAGGTGGGACTAGGAGAGAAGGAAGTTCTGGGAAATGTAGTAAAGAACGGCTGCCATGTAAGCCCAGAAAGAGAGGACACATAAGGCCAGCGTCCTCAGTAAGATAAGTCCATATAAAAATATATAGATTAATAGTTATGGTTGATAATTAAGACTGTGCTAGCAAATAAGAAGTCCTCATCATTGGCAAGCAGCATTGTAACTAATATGAGACTCTGTGTGTTATTTGGGGGCCCTAAAGTGGTGGCAGAACCCAGGCAGCTGACAGAAAGAGTCATCATTACAAATGGCACCCATGTGGTTTTATGAACTTCCACATAATAACTTCACAAAAACTTAAAGGGGGATTTTATAAATAAAAACAACAGAGGCAAGCACAGTTCTTGATAGCAGCATTTTCTTGGATGAGCAGTATTTCCCTGGCTTTAAGAGACACACTGTCATTACTGCTTTTAACAGCAGCTTTCTCATTTACATATTGGCCAAAATCAAGGCTGTTAGTGAGCACATGAGAATCGAATGATTAAATCAAAAGATACAGATTTACTTTAATGAAAAAATATACATAGGATTGAGAGATAAAATAATGAGTATCTGGGTATAGTAACACATGCCTTTAATCCCACCACTCCAGAGGCAGAGGCAGGAAGATTTGCACAGAAAAACCCTGTCTCAAAAAATAAAAAAATAGCCAGGCATTGGTGTCGCACACATTTAATCCCAGCACTCAGGAGGCAGAGGCAGGCAGATCTCTGTGAGTTCGAGGACATCCTGATCTCCAGAACGAATGCCTGGATAGGCTCCAAAGCTACACAGAGAAATCCTGTCTCGAAAAACCAAAAAAAAAAAAATTTATAAAATACTATAATAAAAATCCAGGTAAAGATGAAAAATACTCAGAGTGTCTGAATACTATATGCTATATTGTTGTCTTTAAATTGTTTGATTTCCCCAAAAAATAAACTATAGCTGCTAAAGGACAGTACTTTTTTAATTTTAGTACTACTAAATTAATCCAACTTATATATTTTTAAAATGCTTTGACTTCTAAATTTAAAAATAAGAACAGTTTACTTGGGAAAGGAGTTTTTGCTTATGTTTCCACAGAAAATGTGAAGCTATGGATTCCTCCCAGACTAACATGGTTTGATGAAGCACAATCCCTTAAAACAGTATCCCAGGTGATCCAAAATCTAAAACAACTGAGATAATACAGCCTTACAGACTACAAAAAACAAAGACCTGGCCAGGTTTCTGTGTTTTACCATTATCCCCATGGTATGGACATTACCCCCAAAGAGCAGGAAGCAGTTTGGAATGAATGATGCACAAATTCCCAAATATTGTTTATAAATGTTTGTTTTCATTTAAATGGGGTTGGTTTCAATGGTAATGATCACAGTCGATCTCTTTTTGAAGGAAAAAAAGGGGAAATAGGATATAAAAGTGAATACTTTACTTTGGTATGGATTTTCATTTATTGATACAAATTTAAGTTAATTTTGTTATATGTAAATTTCTCCTCTTGTTTGGTATTGTGTTTATACAGATCTTTTAAAATGTAATGCATAAGTAAATACAAATTGTATATAGTCAGGTATAATAGTCAAAACTTACAATTATGTTAGTTAGGATTTTTAGATATACAGAGATGTATTTGAGATGGATAGATATTCTTCAAACCTTTCAAAGACCTACAGAATAAATTGCATTTTAAATGCTCCTGAAACACCAACTATGTCTGAGAGGAAGATGGGCATCAAAGAAACTCAACATGGAGTTTGCTTTCAACATGGCAAGATTAGCCATTTGAGCAAGAAATTGCTGTTGCCTGGACTGTTTGTTGTTGTATAAATAGGACATGCAGGACCCACAGGAAAGTGACTGCTAAACTTACCAAACAAGATGGACAATCCTAAAGGGTTCCTGCTTCATGAAAGGGTCTGCCAGACATTCTACAGGACACAGAGAAAATTGACTGACAAACTTCCAATACAGGTGGAAAATGTAAAATTCCCTGGTTCACTGAGAAGTCTGCCAGACACACTGTGGCCTATCTGCTGAAGATGGATGCTCCAACACTACAAAGGAACTTCAGGTAACTGTCAGGCAACAAGATGTCTCTTGCAGATCTAGAGTTTATATATTATCCTTCGGTCATCTTTGATGGAGTTGAAGACAGATAGTTAGGGTTATAGTTTTCTATAGTTATTATAAAAGATAAGCTACATATAAGATTTTAGACTCACAAAGATAGTATAGATGATAGAATATTCTCTTTAAAATCTTGCTAAATGTTAATGAACTAAATATTGTTAACTATAGTTCTTACTTGATAACTGTTTTGTTATATATTTTCCTATGTTAATGTTAAAACCCTTCTTTTTATTCAGACAAAAAAGAGGAGATGATGGGGGAAGTCCTTCTATGTATATGTCTCTCTTATTGGTTAATGAATAAAACACTATTGGCCAATAGGGAAGCAAGATAGGCGGGACTAGGAAAAGAGGAGGATTCTGGGAAATGTAGTAAAGGATTGTCACCATGTGATGTCAGGAAGAGAGGACGCATAAGGCTGGTCTCCTTGTTAAGATAAGTCCATTTGAAAATATATAGATTAATAGTTATGGTTGATAATTAAGACTGAGCTAGCAAGTAAGAAATCATAGTCATTGGCCAACAGCATTGTAACTAATAAAAGACTCTGTATGTTATTTGGGGACCCTAAATCACTGCCAGATCCCAGGCAGCTTGGGGAAAGAGTCATTATTACAGGTAAGAGCTGTGACTGGCTTGAAGAAGGACCCACCTCACATGATGGATAGTCAAACAGGAAGCTATCTTTCTGAGATCTTGCCATCTCAGAACCATAACAAGTAGGACCATAACAAAGACTTCACTATTATCATGATCAATTCACTGTTCCATTACTAATATCTAAATGCCATAAAAAGGGGAATGGGGCTTTAACATATGAATGCTTAGGAGACCAAAACTTTTTCAAATTGATAAATTGTTGATAATCAAATATTTCATACTATTGAAACATGGAGGATTTAGGGGAGATGGAACCACGATCATAATATATTATGTGAAAATATATTTTCAATAAAAATAGAAAAAAATGGGAATCAATCTACCTCAAGATCCAGCCATTCCTCTCTTGGGTATATACCCAAATACTGCATATCCATACAACAAGGACATATGTTCAACAATGTTCATAGCAGCATTGTTTGTAATAGCCAGAACCTGGAAGCAACCTAGATGCCCCTCAACTGAAGAATGGAAAGAGAAAATGTGGTACATTTATACAATTGAGTACTACTAAGCAGAAAAATGCAATGGAATCTTGAAAATCACAGGCAAATGGATGGAACTAGAAGAAACCACCATCCTGAGTGAGGTAACCCAATCACAAAAAGACAAACATGGTATGTACTCACTCATATATAATTTTTAGACATAGAGCAAAGGTTTACCAGCCTATAATCCTCTACCCCAAGGAAACTAGAAATCATGAATGACTCTAAGGGATAAATGGACCCCAGGAATGGGAAGTGGCATAAACTCCCAAGCTAATTGAGAGCATGAGGGTAGGGGAGTGGGTGCTGCCACAATAAGAGCACAAGATGAAGAGTAGAGGAGAAGAAATGGAGGAGCAGATATATTGAGTTGGGGGAAGAATAGAGGAGAGAGAGCATGATGAGAGATACCATATCAGAGGGAGCCACTATAGGTCCGAGAAGAGATCTGGAACTAGGAAGATCTCCAGAGACCTATAAGGATGACACGATCTGACAGTCCGGGCAGTGGAGGAGAGGATGGACTAGAAACCCTTCCCCTAGAATGAGATTGATGACTACTCTCTATGCTATCCTAGAGTCCTCATCCAGTGGCTGATGGAAGCAGAGACAGACATCCACAGAAATACACTGAGCTGAAATCTGGAACTTAGTTGAAGAGAGGGAGGAATGAAGAACGAAGGGGTCTGTACCTGGTTGGAGAAACCCACAGAAACAGTTGGCCTGAAAAAGGGAAAGCATATCGACCCCAGATGCTCTTTGGGAGGCCAGTACAGGACTAATCCAGCCCCCTGATCATGGATGCCAATGGGGAGGCCCCTGCACTCCTGGGAGCCTCTGGAGGTGGACTGGTGTTTTGCCCTGGTGGGTGGGAGGGACTTCGAGAGCCCATCCCACTTGAAGGGATTCGCTCTGTCTCTGAACACATGGGGAGGGGCCTAGGCCCAGCACAGGAAGATTTGGTGGACTTGGTGGAGCCCCGGTTGGGGGCCCTACCCTGCCTGGGGAGTGGCGGGTGGATGGGGTGGGGGGTAGGTTGGAGGTGGGGGAGAAGGAATGGGGGTGGGGGAGGGAGAGAGAGCGAGGGAAAGTACATGTGAAAATATTAATAATTTAATAAAAAAGAAAAAAAATAACAGTTTTAAAACCTAATATGGTGACTTACACCTTGTATCGCAATATATTGAAGTATGAAGAAGAAAGATTTCTGAGAATTGGAACTCAGACTATCCTACATAATGTGTTTAAGCCAACTTGAGCTACCCACAGCAAGACAGTATGTCAAAAGAATTGAAAAAATAACAGCTAAAATAATTTAGTCTTTTGATGTGATATAGCAACATTTAAAAGGAAATAATCATTATTTTAGAGGTATATACTGAAACTTTTCTCAAAATGAACATGCATGGAGGCATTACTGAAGCTGAGCAATGGTACAAAAGCATTCATTATGTCATTTTCTCTACCTATAGTGTGACTGAAATTTCTAGACTAAAATATTTAAAAAAATAAAGAAATGAATGATAGTCCAAAAATCAAAAGAATTATTTGTTGATCACAGCATGATATATTCACTTACCGATGAATAATGACAAAACAATTCCATTAAGAAATAATTTATTGTTTGCTCTATTTCTAATATCCACTTATGAGTGAGCACATACCATGTTTGTCTTTCTGTGTCTGAGTTAGCTCACTCAGGATGGTTTCTTCTAGTTCCATCAATTTGCCTGCAAATTTGAATATTTCTTGTTTTCTGCCACTAAGTTGTACTACATTGTTTATATTACCACATTTTCTTTATCCATTCTTCAGGTGAGGGTCATCTAGGTTGCTTCCAGCATCTGGCTATTACAAATAATGCTGCTATGAACCTATGTCCTTGTGGAGTGAATGTGCATCCTTTGAGTATATGCCTAAAGGTACAGTCTACAACCACAGAGAAGATAGGAAGCAAGGAAGACCCTAAGACAGACATACATGGATGCCAGAGAAGGGGAAAGCCACAAGAACTCCTGAGGAATATTGGGAGCATGGTGAGAGGGAGAAGAGAGGTAAGCAAAAGAGAAGGGGAGAGGGGGAAAGGAGATGAGAACATGAAGGATCAGGAAGGTCAAACTGGGGGAAGAACAGAGAAGGAGAGAAAGGAAAAAGATACCTTATAGGGGAAGCCAATATGGGGTTAACAAGAAACCTGGCACTAGGGAAATTCGAGAAATCCATAGGATGACCCCAACTAAGAAACTAAACAATAGTGGAGAGGCTACTTTAAATGCCCTTCCCCTATAATGAGATTGATGACTACCTTAAATGCCATCGTAGAGTCTTCATCCAGTATCTGATAGAAGCAGAAGCAAATATTCATACCTAAGCACTGTGTTGAACTCCTGGAATCCACTTGTACAGAGGGAGGAGTGATGAGTAAAAGGGGCAAGACCATGCTGGGGAAATCCACAGAAACAGCTAACCTGAGCAAGTGGGAGTTCACAAAATCCAGATTGACAGTTGGGGAACCTACATAAGACTGAACTAGGACTTCAGAGTGTGGCTATCTTTTGGGGAGCTTGGGCAGTCTATAGCACCATGGTCAGTAGAACCAGTATTTGTACCTAGTTCTCATACTGGCTTTTTGGAACCCATTCCCTCTCAGGCTACATACATGGAGGAGGGCCTTGGTCCTGCCCCAAATGATGTGATAGACTTTGATGATCCTCCATGGGATGTCACACCCTCTCAGAGGAGTGGATGAAGGATGGAATGGGGAGATGGGGGGTGGGCAATGGGAGTATGGAATGTACGGGGACCTGGGCTTGTTATGTAAAATAAGATTATTTTTAGCTTAATAATATTTTTAAAGAGATAATTTATTTGGGAATTTCAAGATGAAAACTTTAAAAATTCCAAATTTCTAGGTCCCATTAAAAGCCTTAATCTGACAAAAATGAATTTTAAAATGGAACAATAAAACAAGGACTTTAAAATGTGAATAATATCATTCAGACACTCTATCCAATTTCACCCAAAACCTGTCTTATTCTTTAGTTCAACTCACTTTGCCATAACGTCAGTATGACAACACAGCTGAGATACATTTAATGCGAACTGAAACCATCTGCTTTTTATTTCTACCCTTATTAAAATTTCATATTAATGGCCTGTCAATTTAAAATGTATGCTCAAAAATGTCACACTATCGTCTTGAACTTTGGATAGATTCCTATTGCAGGACATCGTATTACTTATTTATATTTTTCTCCTGACCTTCCAAAGTAGCAAACTACCTACAATTCACATATTGGAACCAGGAAAGCAACATGCATGTTGAAGGAAAATTTATTTCAGAAGCTATGGAACTCAGATATTTAAGATTCAGAGTTGCCATAGAGAATCAGTTTGCAATTGTTTCTACCATGTCTCCTTTTTGAACCTCTCTAGAAACTCCATCTTTGCAGTCCGGCCACATGATTTCTACATCTCCATGCTTAAATTACTTCATTTCACTTTTGGCCACAGCTGATGGTTACTGGAATTGGTACCTTTCCAATGATTATTAGGTGTTGATAATTTTTAAATTATAAAGCTGTTAACAGCTGTGTTTTCTATCATTTAGAAATAAAGCGGTTGGCAATGAAAGCAAAAGCTGCAATGATATGAAGCCTATAAGCACTCTAGCCTATGACTGCTGAGTTCCTGTGCCAGTGCTCAGTGTTGCTTATTCTATTAGATTTTCCACATAGATTTCCTTTGGCTTTGTACCATCTAAGTTTCCACTAATGAATGGCACATGTAGAGAGTTATTTTGAAATCCAGATATTTTTCCAACCCAGTAACTGATACTGATAAACACTTATTGTAATCAAGTGGCATGTTTTCTGAAAACATTTCATATAACTGCATTACTGCAATGTGAGGGGTTCACTAGAAGTTTCAGCTAATGAAATAAGACACTGTATCTGTGACTGTTTGCACCACTGAATGATTCTTGCACTGAAAATGACATTCTGTCACATTTAGTTCAAATTACAAGAGCATGGACAAGATGAGTGATGGCAGTATGTGAAGCTAAATTTAAAAATGCTGAATGCTAAAGCAGAGGGATGGGCAGTTTATATTGCATGTCATTATACGTGTTGTATTTTTTTTCATCATAAAACTTTAGCAGAAATAGTCCATTGTCATATCAACCATATTCTGGGCAGAGAAAAAAAATACTGTGTATCCATTTAAGCTGTGGAGTGGTAGTTAGAGTAAACAGATGGTAGTGAGTATACACAAAGATGGTTAGAACTATTTAATAACCTTGAGTAGAGTTCTTTGCTGAATTGTTTGTGTTCAAAGGAGATTGAGACTTCTGAATTCTTCACACATAGTTCCAAATTTTATCTAGGTTTTCCTTCATGCTCACCAGTTGTTCAATTCCCCCATGTAACAACTTCTATGACACATTCTCATTAATTTCACTTTTGGACCCATGTTTATCTATAGGCAAAGAAAACAGAAATATTTCATTTATGGAAAGTATTTGTGTGTTTACTTTGATGTACTTTGGTATTTACTATTTGATAGTTTTTATCCACATATTTTCTCACTGTGAAATTTGAGAAATGATCAAGTGGTATTCATAAGAAAAAATGGCATTACCAATACCATTGATTACCAATGTCATTTTTGGTTCAAAATATTACTTTATCTCAAGAAGGGATAAAGCCCCAAAATTTCAATGCTAGCTTTCACACCCATCCATTATACTCAAGGACCTTAAATTCAAAGGGTCAGTTGTGTTATCACTTAGAATGAAGAGTGAAACACTGATGATGATTTTTCCTTACTTCTGTATTCTTTGGTGTATAAATGTATGCTCTTAATAATTAGCCATTGAATTTTTTATCATCAAAAGTGGAAATTTAAACAAAGTTGCAATGTGTTTCTTTTTGTTGGAAGAGTCAACTCAATGGCTGTTCTTTATTACAGAGAAGAAAATATCTATCACATTCTGAAAAGTTACTGCAAGGGCTCAGTGGGCCAGTTGGTGACGTACTAGCTTGTAATGGACTCCACAGTTTGGGCATCATGGAGATTTGCATATATGCAACCAGAACTCACATGCATCACTAAGAAGCAAACGGTGGGCTATACTTATGAAGAGGAGAACTCTACTGCAACCCGTGTTTTACAAAGCATTTATTTTACATACCAGTCCCAGTTCCCTCTCCCTACTGTGCTCCCACACCCCCAAATATCTCCCCACTCCACCACCATCATACCATCAGAGAGGTTGATGCCTGCCATGGGGGAGGGTCATCAAAGTCTGTCACATCATTTGGGGAAGGACCGTGCTTGGGAAACCCACAGAAACAGCTGACCTGAGCAAGTGGTAGCACATGGACCCCAGTCTGACAGCTGGGGAACCTGCATAAGACTGAACTAGGCCCCCTGAATGTGGGTGAGAGTTGGGGGAGGGCCTGGGCAGTTTATGAGCCATTGGCAGTGGAAGCAGTATTTATTTCAAATGCATGAATTGGTCTTTTGGAGCCCATTTCCTATGAGGGATACCTTACTCAGCCTAGATGGGGGATGGGAGAGTGTTTGTCATCACTTCTCCCTCTCTGCAACTGGATTCCAGGAGTTCCACTCAGTACTTAGCTGTGGATCTCTGCTTCTGCTTCCATTAGCTACTGGGTGAAGGCTCTGTGATGACATTTAAGTCAGTCTTCAGTCTCATTATAGGGAAGGGCAGTTAAGGCACCCTCTTCCATATTGCTTAGATTCTTAGTTGGGGTGATCCTTGTGGATTTCTTGGAATTTCCCTAGTGCCAGTTTTCTTGTTAACATCATAGTGGCTCCCTCTAATAAGGTATTCCTTTCCTTGCTTTCCCTTTCTATTCTTCCCTTTGAAAGACCCCGAAGAGGCACTTTCGTAGAGGGAGACCCACACACCCAGGAATCAGCGAGGCCACGAACTGGATGCAAAAAAACAAGAGGCTTTATTGGAGACGCAGGTACCTGGGGCGACTTAGCTTCTGTGTGGCTAAGCGCGCCCGCCCCAAGGGAAAGGCGTCCTTATATAGGGAAAAAGGCGCAAGCTAGGAGCAGGGATTCTATTTGATGGTTCAAATGAGGCACAGAGCCATTCCAGATCAGCATATTCTCAAGGTCTGGTGTCTGGTACAACAGACTTGATTCCTCCCTCCGCGCCCAGGTGGCTGACCTTGGGGGCGGAGACCTTGGGACGGAGCGGTCCGGCGGGGGCCGGGGCCGGCCTTGCGCGGCGGCAGGGAAGTGCCGGCAGCTGTGGGGATCAAGGGTCAGGGGGTGCAGGAGAGGATGTATTCGCCAGCTGCATGCGGGAAAACTTAAAAGAGAAAGCTAAGGGCGGGGGTCTTTCATTCCCCCATTTCTCTTGTAACTGAATGGAATCTTTCATTCAGAGGTCTCTGGTTAAGTCTTTCTCTAAGCTTGGCCATGCTGTCTCTAACTATTAAAAATAATAAATCTAACCCTCGTCTGTTCTGCAGGACTACCTCAGAGAGTGATGTTAAGGATTTCTCAAGTGCGCTTATTGACTCTTCTAGGGCCTGGATATCGGTATGCATGGCTTGCTGTAGAAGTTTGAAATGACTAGTTTCCTGTAAGGCAACCGTACCAGTTCCTATGCCAGCTGCTATACCTCCCATAGTTATTCCCCCGAATAATAGGGCCACGGTTAAGGACATTGGCTCCCTCTGATGTCGGGTTGACTTCTCTAGTACCCTATAAACATATTCAGGTTGGTGATACGTGACTCTGGGCCAAAGTTCTGTCAATATACGAAAGTCAATGGTGGTGTTGAGAACAGTGGTAGAGACGCAGGGGGTCAAACCAGTACTGCCTATGCATAGCCCCTTTCCTGAGACCTCAGACAATGTGAGCTTGTGCTGCATGGCAGTTTTACAACTGGTAGGCGCTGAGGTCTGGTGACGCCGGACCCAGACAGTGTCCCCGATCTGGTAGGAATGGGGAATGGTAGGATGGTCCCTCTGGGTCTTTATAAGTTTTTTTTTTTTTTAAAAGATGTGAGCCCATATGGCCTAGGGGTATGCTAGGGGGAGTAGGAGGGCCCAGTCCCCATCAGGGAGTGATAGGTACTGGCATCCCCTCGCAAGGAAGTTCCCTTTGACTTAGCATTTCAACCAGGGAGAATGGACGGCGAAATTCTTTTCCAAACTGCTTCCTGCTGACTTTGGGACGAAGTTAGGGACCCCAGAAGGTTGAAATGCTAGTCAAAAGCAAAAAGGAATTTAGGCAACGGGGAATCCATCAGGGGCTTCTGGTTAGCAGACACTGTTGCAGAGATAGGGGGTGTCCATATCAGCAGACTAGTTCACATCCATAGCAAGTCTAGGGTTCGCAGTCTACTTAGAACAGTCTGAAGTCAGCAACTGGTACTCAGATGTCTGTCAGAAGCAGAAACCTGTTTAAGACATATTTAAACTAGGAACAGAGGTTAAAACTTATTTATAGAAGCCCACAGTGCAGAAAAAGCAGATATCTGGATATCTGTTCAAACAGCAAGAACACATTTATAACTTTGAGTCCTAGCAAAAACTACAGATTTGGGCTATAAGCATGTACATTTTTCTTCTGTCCAGAGAGCTAGGTATGGATTGGACAGAGGTGCCTTTGGCCTGATGAAAAGCCCTTTAAGTTTGTACTTAGATGACAACCAAAATAAACTTAAAAACCTTGAGCTTGTGCCTGAACAGTAGATAGTCATTATTTTATCAGCTAACATACTGACTAGTCTATAGTGGATCTGACTGTCTGATGCTGTCAAGCTGACAACCAGTAATATTTCAGAGATCTGAGAAGGGTATATTTTATCCGAATCTACTAAAAAGTGACAGAAGCCAGTTAGAAGTAGGTCCATATACAGTTAGCCAAACCCAAGTTTCTCCATTACCGTTGGAGGCAGCTGTCTCAAAGAACAACAATCTTCGCCAGGCCTATCTGTGAGAGGTTTTATTTTCTCTCTGTGGAAGAGGGACATGGAAAAGACTGACCTTGTTTTGTCTAGGCAAAGGGGTACAATCAATTTTCCAGCGTCCAGCAGCTTTGTCCACAGTCTCGGCCAGGTTCTGGCAGGCGGCAGGTTTCATATCTGAGCATCTGCTCATTGGTCCAGGTGCAGGAACTGAGGTGCCTGTAATCTTCGGGTCATTGTCAGGATCTGGCAGTCTGTCTGACATTATAAACTTTAAAGATAACAATTTAAATGCCATATTCTGAAGATCTCTGAAGCATTAGAGGTCTGTTTGTCTGTTTTAATTACTTGCCTTAAGCACACATTAAGTATACAGGTGGCTAGGTAAGGTCTTATTTCTGTAAATAATTTTTAGTCTGACTGTAACTGGTTTTAACTTAGTAAGATGTTTGAAACAGCACAGCTGAACTTAAAACTGCATAGAGCTACCTTATATTCCTTAAACAGTAGCTTAACTTCTTTCTTAGGCAGGGTTTTTCTGTGACTTTGGAGCCTGTCCTGGAATTCGATCTGCCGGACCTGGCAGACCTTGAACTCATAAAGATCTATCTGCCTCTTATTCCCGAGTGGTGGGATTAAAGGCATGTGTCACCAATGTTCTAAACTTAAGGCGTGTGTTACCAACATCCTGAGCTTAAAGGTGTGTGTTATCAACATCCTAAATTTATTTCTAAAATATAAACTGTAATATCATATAATAGATCAGCATCTTTCATAAAACAAAAACTTTATATTGTCAGGCTTTGCTCAAAAATAATTTTAAATTGAAGCTCTTTAAGTACAAACATTAATAAAAATAAACATAAAAAAAACTGGTTTTAAAAAGAAATTTAAATTCCCTTAAGGTCTTTCTGTAATATATAGAAGCATTAACATTGTAAATCTCAATTGAAAAACTTGTTTCTAAGATGGTACCTCTAATTTCCATGCGGTCATCTTTAGTCAAGATGGCGGTTTAAGTATTCTTTTTTTAATTTTAGCAAAATGGCGACCAGTCAAGTCATATGAACATTTTAAAACAAGTATATATAAAACAGAATTAGCTTAATATGGTTAAAATTTTAGACATGAGAAACCATAGCACAGTTTACATTTTTCTCTGACTTATAATAACCTTTTTTCTGATCTTTAACAACTTTCCTCTGACCTTTTACAACTTGCTTTGACCCTCCATAACTTTCTGTAACAATCTTCTCTGCTATGACTTGCTTGCTTTAATTTTCTATAACCTTTTAGTTCATTTCTCTGACTCTCTTAGACATTCTTAGACAAGTTTTCTTTTTTTTTTTTCTTTCCCTCTTTATTATTTAAGTCTCCTACATTTTTTTTTTCTCAGTTAACATCAAAATTTTATCAAAGTCCTTTTTACAGTTCTTAATAACTTTAAGGCCGTTTAGATGTCCGGATCAGGCCAGATAAGTTTATACGCTCGAGCTGAGGAACAAAGAGTAATTCATTTGCGTTTATGCACATCAATTATAAAACAAAGGCCAAACAACACAGAACACAGAACAGGTTTTCGCAGCGCAGTTTTCAAAGTACAAATCCCTCACATTGAGGGCTTCCCAAGTTCAAAATACAAATCTCTCACACAGAGGGCTTCAAACGCTACCAGGACGTCTCCTGGAGCCGCGGTCGGGAGTTCGGACCCGTCAGTCCCTCCTCGGATCCGCCTACAAATGTACACAGCTGTATACTACAAACGCAAGCGAAATTCACAAGACAGACTCAGACCAGACAAGACAAAACAGCGGATCCGCACAACACTTACCTCCCAGACGTGGGTCGGTGGTCCCTGGGTGGGTCTCAATCCCGGACCGAGCCCCCAAATGAAAGACCCCGAAGAGGCACTTTCGTAGAGGGAGACCCACACACCCAGGAATCAGCGAGGCCACGAACTGGATGCAAAAAAACAAGAGGCTTTATTGGAGAAGCAGGTACCTGGGGCGACTTAGCTTCTGTGTGGCTAAGCGCGCCCGCCCCAAGGGAAAGGCGTCCTTATATAGGGAAAAAGGCGCAAGCTAGGAGCAGGGATTCTATTTGATGGTTCAAATGAGGCACAGAGCCATTCCAGATCAGCATATTCTCAAGGTCTGGTGTCTGGTACAACAGACTTGATTCCTCCCTCCGCGCCCAGGTGGCTGACCTTGGGGGCGGAGACCTTGGGACGGAGCGGTCCGGCGGGGGCCGGGGCCGGCCTTGCGCGGCGGCAGGGAAGTGCCGGCAGCTGTGGGGATCAAGGGTCAGGGGGTGCAGGAGAGGATGTATTCGCCAGCTGCATGCGGGAAAACTTAAAAGAGAAAGCTAAGGGCGGGGGTCTTTCACCTTAACTCAACCTTCCCAATCCTTCATGTTCAACATATTATTAAAACAAAAAATCATGATTCCAGTGTGGGTTATAATGGCATTTTGATCACAAGAAAACACTGTAATACTGCTGAAATGTGGCATGAACCTGTCCATAGAACACAGAAAACTACGTCTTCCTTCAAAGATGAAACAGATGGAAACGAATGATTGTGAGCACATAAATGCAGTTCCAGAACACCTCAAATGCTGTGAGTTAAAGCACACAACAGGCTTGATAATGCAACATCAGAGTTTGCAGGTCTGCATCTGTGTGGTCATTGCTAACACCTAAGAAAACAATTAACTTAGAATCTTCTTTCTTCTACATCTTTCCATATAGTTTATTTTATTCAGTTATGGTTTCTCCTATTCTGCTACTAAGGCAATTATATAAATAAAATTGTAATCATATTGCCTTGATTTTTTTTTCTCCATGACTCACCATGTGGTCATGGAGACAGCTGAATGAAATAACCATGTATCACAAATGCAAAGGAAATGATCACTAAATGTTATTATCATAAGTTAGGAAAGAAGAGTTTTTAAAACAAAAATCCCCGCCGCCAACCCATCAGCAACTAGGTGAGTGACCCCCTGCTTTTACCCAATTATTTTCCAAAGCGCCATTCACCCAGATCTCTCCAGGCTTGTGCCTGCTTGAAGTAGACATGCCAAGGCAGGGAGGAGCTCCGAGAATCTGGGTACAGGCCACTCTTCCTTCCCTTCCCACCGACCGATCTGCAAGGATGTGAGTGATCCACTACTCTTACCCAACTCCCTTCCAAAGCCCCATCCACCCAGATCTCCCGGGGCCTGCTCCTGCTTGGGGTAGACCTGCCCAGGCAGTGAAAAGCCCCCAGAGCCTGGAAACACCCCACTCTTACTTCCTGTCCCGCCCCCACACACCTGATCCCCATGGAGGCCTAACTCCTTCAGAGTGAGGAGACTACCAGGAGAGGCAAGACCATCCAGAGCTTCGGACATTGAATTCCTGGCCCACACACACTACTGTATAACAGGAGGAGATAGAGATACCCAACCTGAACTCACTGGAAAAAGATATGGGAAGAAGACAGAATAAGAACTCGCTCAACAACAGAAAGACCAATATGACACCACCAGAATTTGGAACTCCACTCCAGCAAGATCTGAAAAGCCCAACACAGTGCATGAAGAAAAGATGGACCTTAAAAATTATCTCAGCAAGATGATAGAGACCTTTAAAGAATAAACAAGAAAATACCTTAAAGAAATAGAAGAAATGGCAAGCAAAAAATTACATGAAATGGAGGAAAAGACAAACGAAAAAAAATTCAAGAAATAAACAAATCTCTTAAAGAACAAAAGAAACCCAAGATAAAACAACCAAACAAGTGAAGGAAGCTCTTGAAACAGTTCAAAGCATGAAAGCTGAATTAGACACAATAAAGAAAACACAGAATGAGGTGATGCTGGAAATGGAAAGACTGGATAAATGATCAGGAACTAAAGACATGAGTATGACTAATAGAATCCAAGAGACAGAAAAGAGAATCTCAGCTATTGAAGACTCACTAGAGGATATACATTCATCAACCAAAGAAAACCTCAAGTCCAACAAATCCCTAACACAAAATATCCAGGAAATATGGGACACTGTGAAAAGACCAAACCTAAGAATAATAGGTGTAGAAGAAGGTGAAGAATCACTGCTCAAAGGTACAGAAAACATATTCAACAAAATCATAGAAGAAAACTTCCCCAACCTACTGAAGGATATGCCTATGAACGTACAAGAAGATTACAGGGCACCAAACAGACTGAACCACAAAAAGAAATCCCCCTGACACATAATAATCAAAACTCCAAATCTACAGAATAAAGAGAAAATATTAAGAGCAGCAAAGGATAAAGGCCAAGTAACATATAAAGGCAAACCAATCAGAATCACACCCGACTTCTCAATGGAAACTCTGAAAGCCAGAAGGTCTTGGATATCCTACAAGCACTAAGGGAGCATGGATGTCAACTCAGACTATGTACCCAGCAAAACTTTCAATCACTATAGATGGAGAAAACAAGATATTCCACGACAAAAACAGATTTAAACAATACATATCCACAAATCCAGCACTACAGAAGGTTCTGGAAGGAAAACTCCAACCCAAGGAACATAACTACATGCACAAAAACACAGGCAATAGATAATCTAATTTTACCAAACACAAAAAGAAGCAGGAGGGCAAAATCCACACACAATGACACCACCAACAATAAATCCAAAACAAACAAGAACCAACGAACAATGGACATTAATATCCCTAAATGTCAATGGTCTTAACTTACCCATAAAAAGATATAGGCTAACAGAATGGATACGAAGACAGAATCCATCCTTCTGCTGTTTACAAGAAACACACCTCAACTTCAAAGACAGGCGATACCTCAGAGTAAAAGGATGGGAAAAGATTTTCCAATCAAATGGCCTCAAGAAACAAGCTGGTGTAGCAATCCTTATTTCTAACAAATTGGACTTTAAACTAAAATCAATCAAAAGAGATGAAGAAGGGCATTTCATCCTCATCACAGGAAAAGTCCATCAAGATGAAATCTCAATCCTGAACATCTATGTCCCAAATACGAAGGCACTCACATTTGTGAAAGGAACATTACTAAAGCTCAAACCACACATAAAACCACACACACTTATAGTAGGAGACTTCAACACCCCCTTACGCCACTAGACAGGACCACCAAACAGAAACTTAACAAAAAGACCAAAGATCTGAAAGAAGTTATGACCCAACTGGTGTTAACAGATATCTATACAGCATTCCATCCAAACTCAAAAGAATATACCTTCTTCTCAGCACCACATGGCACCGTCTCTAAAATTGACCACACAGTAGGAAACAAAGCAAACCTCCATAGTTACAAAAGAATTGAAATAACCCCCTGTATCTTATCAGACCACCATGCATTAAAGCTAGAATTCAGCAACAATATGAATGGCAGAAAACCTGAAAACTCTTGGAAAATGAATAACACACAATTGCACCATTCCTGGGTTGAGGAAGAAATAAAAAAAAACAAATTAAAGACTTCCTAGAATCTAATGAGAATGCAGACACAACATACCCAAACTTATGGGACACTCTGAAAGCAGTGCTAAGAGGGAAGTTCATAGCACTAAGTGCACACATGAAGAAACTGGAGAAAAGTCACATTAGAGAATTGACAGAACAACTGAAAGCACTAGAGCAAAAAGAAGCAAACTCACCAAGGAGTAGTAGACGCCAGGAAATAATCAACCTGAGAGCTGAAATCAATAAAGTAGAAACTAGGAAAACATTACATAGAATCAATGAAACAAAGAGTTGGTTCTTTGAGAAGATCAACAAGATAGACAAACCTCTAGCCAAATTAACCAAAAGGCAGAGAGAGGGAGCATCCTAATTAACAAAATCAGAAATGAAAAGGGGATATAACAATGGACACTGAGGAAATCAAGAGAATCTTCAGGTCATATTTTGAAAAACTGTACTCCACAAAATTCAAAAGTCTAATGGAAATGGACAGGTTTCTGGAAAAATATCACTTACCAAAATTAAACCAAGATCAGATAAACAGTTTAAATCTGCCCATAACCCCTAATGAAATAGAAGCAGTCATCGAAAGCCTCCCAACCAAAAAAAGCCCAGGGCCAGATGGCTTCACTGCAGAATTCTATCAGAAATTCAAACAAGAGCTGATACCAGTACTCCTCAAACTGTTCTGCACAATAGAAGCAGATGGGATATTGCCAAACTCTTTCTACGAGGCCACAATCACTTTGATACCCAAGCCACACAAAGATAAGACTAAGAAAGAGAACTACAGACCGATATCCCTCATGAACATCGATGGTAAAATACTCAATAAAATATTGGCCAACCGAATCCAAGAACATATCAGAAAAATCATCCACCATGATCAAGTAGGCTTCATCCCAGGGATGCAAGGATGGTTCAACATACAAAAACCATCAATGTAATCCATCATGTAAACAAACTGAAAAAGAAAAACCACATGATCATCTCACTAGATGCAGAAAAAGCCTTTGACAAAATCCAACATCCCTTCATGATAAAGATCTTGGAGAGAACAGGAATAACAGGAACATATCTAAACATGATAAATGCAATATACACCAAACCAATAGCCAACATCAAACTAAATGGAGAGAAACTGGAAGCATTTCCTCTAAAATCAGGAACAAGATAAGGCTGTTCACTCTCTCCATACCTCTTCACTATTGTACTTGAAGTTTTAGCTAGAGCAATAAGACAAGAAAAGGGGACCAAAGGGATACAAATTGGAAAGGAAGAAGTCAAACTTTCACTATTTGCAGATGACATGATAGTCTACATAAGTGACCCAAAAAACTCTACCAGGAAACTCCTACAGCTGATAAACACCTTCAGCAAGGTAGCAGGATACAAAATTAACTCAAAAAAATCTGTAGCCCTACTGTATACAGATGATAAACTCAATGAGAAAGAAATCATGGAAACATCACCTTTCACAATATCCACAAGCAACATAAAATATCTGGGGGTAACACTAACCAAAAAAGTGAAAGACCTGTACAATAAGAACTTTGAGACTTTAAAGAAAGAAATTAAAGAAGATACCAGAAAATGGAAAGATCTCCCATGCTCTTGGATAGGTAGAATTAACATAGTAAAAATGACAATCCTACCAAAAGCAATCTACAGATTCAACACAATCCCCATCAAAATCCCAACACAGTTTTTCACAGACATTGAAAGAACAATACTCAACTTTATATGGAAAAATAAAAAACCCAGGATAGCCAAAACAACTCTTTACAATAAAAGATCTTCTGGAGGCATCACCATCCCTGACTTCAAGCTCTACTATAGAGCCATAGTTCTGAAAACAGCTTGGTATTGGCACAAGAATAGACAGATAGACCAATGGAATCGAATTGAAGACCCAGATATTAACCCACTCACCTACGAACACCTTATTTTTGACAAAGGTGCTAAATGTATACAATGGGAAAAAGATAGCAACAAATGGTGCTAGCACAATGCATTCGGACATGCAGAAGATTGCAGATTGATCCATACCTGTCACCATGCACGAAACTTAAGTGCAAATGGATCAAAGATCTCTCCATAAATCCAGCCACACTGAATCTTCTAGAAGAGAAAGTGGGAATTACCCTTGAACAAATTGGCACATGAGACCGATTCCTGAACATCACACCAGGAGCACAGACACTGAGGTCTGCAATCAATAAATGGGACCTCCTGAAACTGAGAAGCTTCTGTAAGGCAAAGGACAAAGTCATTAAGATAAAATGACCACCCACAGAATGGGAAAAGATCTTCACCAACCCCACATCTGACAGAGGGCTGATTTCCAAAATATACAAGGAGCTCAAGAAGCTACCCACCAAAACACGGAACAATGAAATTAAAAAGTGGGGTGCAGAACTAAACAGAGATTTTTCAACAAAGGAACTGAAATGGCTGAAAGACACTTAAGAAAGTGCTCAAAATCCTTGGCCATCAGAGAAATGCAACTCAAAACAACTCTGAGATACCACCTCACACCTGTCAGAATGGCTAAAATCAAAAATACCAATGACAACCTATGCTGGAGAGGATGCGGAGAAGAAGGAACATTCCTCCATTCCTGGTGGGAGTGTGAACTTGTAAGACCATTCTGTAAATCAATATGGCGATTGATCAGAAAAATGGGAATCAATCTACCTCAAGGTACAGCCATTCCTCTCTTGGGTGTATACACAAATAGTGCATGTTCATACAACAAGGACATATGTTCAACCATGTTCATACCAGCATTGTTTGTAATAGCCAGAACCTGGAAGCAACCTAGATGTCCCTCAACTGAAAAATGGAAAGAGAAAATGTGGTACATTTATACAGTGGAGTATACTACTCAGCAGAAAAAAGCAATGGAATGTTGAAATTCGCAGGCAAATGGACAGAACTAGAACAAACCATCCTGAGTGAGGTAATCCAATTACAAAAGACAAACATGGCATGTACTCACTTATATATGAATTTTAGACATAGAGCAAAGGTTTACCAGCCTATAATCCTCTTCACCAAAGAAACTAGGAATCATGAAGGACTCTAAGGGATAAATAGACCCCAGGAATGGGAAGTGGCATGAACTCCCGAACTAATTGAGAGCATGAGGGTAGAGGAGAGGGTGCTGCCACAATAAGAGCACAAGAAGAAGAGTAGAGGAGGAGCAGATATATTGAGTAGGGGGAAGAATAGAGGAAAGAGAGCAGGATGAGAGATACCATACTAGAGGGAACCACTATAGGTCCATGAAGAGATCTGGAACTAGGGAGATCTCCAGAGACCTACAAGGATGACAGGAGCTAACAGTCCGGGCGGTGGAGGAGAGAATAGCCTAGAAGCCCTTCCCCTAGAATGAGATTGATGACTACTCTCTATGCTATCCTAGAGCCCTCATCCAGTGGCTGATGGAAGTAGAGACAGGCATCCACAGAAATACACTGAGCTGAAATCTGGAACCTAGTTGAAGAGAGGGAGGAATGAAGATCGAAGAGGTCTGTACCAGGTTAGAGAAACTCACAGAAACAGTTGGCCTGAACAAGGGAAAGCATATCGACCCCAGAAGCTGTCTGGGAGGCTAGTGGGGGACTGATCCAGCCCCCTGATCATGGATGCCAATGGGGAGGCCCTGCACTCCAGGGTGCATCTGGAGGTGGACTGGCATTTTTCCCTGGTGTGTGGGGAGGACTTTGAGAGCCCATCCCACATGAAGGGATGTGCTCTGTCTCTGGACACATGGGGAGGGCCTGGGCCCAGCACAGGAAGATTTGGTGGACTTTGCAGAGCCCCTGTTGGGGGCCCTACCCTGCCTGGGGAGTGGTGGGTGGATGGAGTGGAGGGTAGCTTGGAGGTGGGGGAGGAGGGATGGGGTGAAGGGAGGGAGAGGGAGATGGGACTTACATGTGAAACAAGCCTGTTCCCCAACTTGAATTAATAAACAAAAAAATCAAAAAATCCCCACCAAAGTGACCACATGTTTTACAATCCTAGAACCTGTCAGAAAGAATGTAAAGGTTGACTGCTCTTGATCTTGAGTTCCTACACAACAAATTATCTCAAATGCAGTGAGTCAAAATGAAGCTATTTCTTATCTCACTGTTCCATATGTCAAATATCCACATATTTGGAGTCTCTGCTCACCTTCTCAAATCAAAGCTAAAATCAAGCATCATATTAGGATCGTGTTTGTAGGTACTTGCTCTTCTCTTCTGAGATTATGTGTTTGTGCTGAGATTTGGTGTCTTGCAGTGCATGTGCTGGCTGGTACTGACTGGTGTGTATGAGTTAGGTAAGGCTGTTGTTTTCACAAAGTTTCTCAGTGTCCTTACAAACAAGTCTCTCTCTCTCTCTCTCTCTCTCTCTCTCTCTCTCTCTCTCTCTCTCTCTCTCTCTCTCTCTCACACACACACACACACACACACACACACACACACACACACACACCAAGGCCCAAAGCCAGCAATGCAAATCCTCATACAAATTAGTTTCCTCTTATACCAAAGTCTCTCTTGAGCAAGAGCTTTACTCTTTTCAGGGTTTATGTTGTATTATATTTTATAGAATCTGCCCAATACAGATAACACATATTTGGTATGCTGCATAATGATGATAATCCTGGAAGTCACTAGCTTATCATACCTGTAAATCTCCTTTTGAGAAGGCCAACCTCAGGGTCTTCTTAGAATTTTGCCTAACATGGTTATCTTACATTGTTTTCAACTATCTCTAGATTGCCATATATTCAGATTTTCGATTCAATTCATTTAATTATGGTGAGATATTGTAGTACTTCCTATGACTTTACTTGTTATTTATTAAGTTAATAATATTCTTTTGGGCATTCCTTCTGGTCTCTTGGCTTCATCATGTATCAAATGTAGAGAAAATGAGTTATTAATTATGTTGAAGCTTAAATCTAGATATTAGCTATTAAATTATATAACTTGACCATAATTTAGAGTGGATGATATGGTCCTCAAATACCAACAGTAATGTTGAGGAACCTAATTTAAAATCAGAATATAAATTTATTTCTCTTCCCTTAATCATTTTCCTTAACTTATTCCACAGAAAAAAAGTTACAACAGGGAAGAAAATTTGATTAGTACATAATAGTAATAGCAAATGTAAGTGTGGGTCTTGAAACCAGAAGAAAGCCTTCTGCACCCTTGAACCTGAAGATAAAAATAACAATTATATGTCATGTGAATTAAACATTGCAACTAGATCCAAATTCTACTGAGACTAATAAAATAGTATCATCTGATACAGCCTACTTTTAGACTCAGACCAAGTATTCTGCCTTTTCAAATGTGTGCATACTTTTCATACACAACCAGTTATATAAAATAGTTCAAGAAAAATAATGCTGGACATCCAAATGTTGTATTCAGGTAGATAGACCCAAGATTTAGGAATTGTCTGATAATAACATCTAGAATTTATATCTACTGCAGCTTTTCTATTATTACAGAGAAAAGAAATTATATGTGTATATGTTTGGTGTGTAAATTCCATCTATATAATCAAAACTATTTGTTTAGACATATTTTGTGTGCTGTTTCAAACACACACTGGTAAACAGTACTGGTAAACTAAAGTATGATACATGTTTACAGAAAGTGAAGGAGAGAAATTACAGGGTTGAACAATGTGTGTCAGATGGAACCTTTATGTAAAACTCATCTAGATTATGGTTATAGCAGTAAATAATATGGAGAATTTATTCTTTCTTTCTTTCTATTTTTCATTTACATATGTACAGTCTTAGAGTCTTCTTTTCTTTTCTCATTTCCATGTGGCCAGTGAAAAGTATGCTCAGATAACTAGCTCATTAGATTAGCTACAGAATATAGAATGGCATAACTTTGGCACTCTTTCCATTTATCCTTTTGGGGTCTTAGTTATTCTTTTTGAAGATACAATTTGATAAGCTTTAAGCTACATTTTTGTTCTTCCCTTTTATGTTAATTTTGTCTGTTGCTAAGTCCAGGCCAGAAGAATGTTCATGTGGTTTTTTGTTTTCTCTCATTTTTATAGTTGTGAAGGTGACTGTCTGCCTTTGGCAAACTTTATCCTTATTAATATATTTAGCATATTTAATGAGCATCACCCCTCACCTTTGGCTTCTGTAGCTCAGACACTTTATTTTAAAAGTCCTGTCATCATTTAAGGAAAATAATGCTCTCTAGCTTCAATTATACTTGCAAAACAATGGATTATGCATACAGATAGAGTAAACCTAATAAGTATTTATTGCAAAGAATATGGACATGCAATATTAATTTCCTCATTTTTCATTTCTACTTTATACACATAAGGTATACTTTGGTAATAGAGCTGTGTTTCTGGTTTCTTTTCTAAACTACCAATTTATAATCTTTCATTTGTCCTTATTTTATAAAACTAATCAAGGACAGTCACCCAATAGCTAATGGATAATAGTTGTCACATTCTAATACTAATGTTTCATGATATGGAATCAATTGTTCCCTGAATCAAATCACACACACACACACACACACACACACACACACACACACACACACTGACAATCAAAAATGGAACTATATGAAGTATTGTGAACTGAAAGAGGTCTGTCTGGTTATTTTTCTCCTAAGGGCTTTAGATTGGATTATGATATCTAAATTCAATCAAAGATGGTTTGAGACAGGGAACTTCATAGACCTTGGGAGGGTAGAGACAAACTGCAGACATTCCCGCCAGAAGGCAATGCTAATTGTGAATGGTCTTCTTTTAATGTTTACCTGAAATTCAAAATCCTTCAGGTAATATGATATATTCACAAAATATTCAAAACACTTTAGAAGATGATCCCAAAAAGGAAAAATTTGGCTAAAAGTTCATAGACAAAGCAGCAGTGCCACCTTGTGGCAAAATTTTAGCATTGTTCTGATTTCTTTTCCTCCATTACAAACTTGTTGATGACTATTAGAAAACTATGATGTGAAAATAGTAGCTGATCTTCATATTTTATAAGTACTTGTTGTAAGTAAAATGATAGCTTGCATTGCCTTCCTAACTTAAGCAATGATCATCAATGTTTTGAAACAGCTATTTGAATTAATGTGTTGTCTAAACCTTTATAAAATTGATGAATAATATTCTGTGTTTAGCCAACTGCTCTTTAGAATATTGCAATCAAATAGGAAGAAAATCAAAGTTAGAGGTATGTACACTTATCAAACAAGAAACTAAATGGCAGGTTGATACTTTCAATAATTCTCAACAGGAACAAATCAAGAGAAGAAATTTTTTTCTTCTCCAAGAATTCATTAATAAGAATATAATGAATACTTTAGCAAATCTGGGAAGGGAATATATGCATTTCTATTACCTAAAGTACTTTTTAATTTGTGTTCCTAATCAATTATTTAGGAAACTAAAGAGTCTTTCTTTGGAGTAAACCAATTACAACTAAAATATCAGAACAAACAGACGCAAAGGGAGCTGTACTTATATTAATTAAAATTAATGGCCAATGTTTAAAACTTATCAAACATATTGAACATTTTAAAGCTTTTCCCCAGGACTTGTGTTGTACATGTCTCACTTGGAACTGGGTTCCAAAACTCTGCATTTTGATTGGTTGTGCTTTTCCGCAATAGTCTCTGTTGCAAAAAAAGTTTCTTTGATGAGTTGTGAAAACTACTTATCTGTGGACATGAGGACAAATATTTAGAATGTACTTAGGGTTTGTGCTGGTCGAGCTAAACAGTGGTTGTAGGCTCTCCTCAAAGATCAATGACTTCTGGAAAGTTGACTAGGTCTTCAGTACCAAGAAGGTTTCCCTCTTCTTGAGAGGATAAGTGCAATTAGAGAGCTCTGGATTACCACCAAGGTATGTGTACCACTAGTACATGCTTAGGACCATCATGTCATACTAGTCTTTGCTCTGGTTCATAGGCATCATAGCTTTATAGAGCCACTGGTTGTTTCCTTCTTTTGGAAGCAAGTATGGTTATGACTAACCTTCTGGTTATGACTAAATCACATGACATTTTCAGCAATAGGGACTTACCCTCAACCTCTGGGAACCACAAAGTGTGCTAGCAATTGCCTAAGACACAACTCCTACATGTAAGGTTCAGGGATCATTACAAGGCACAAATATTATATGGTCTAGAGGAACAGAAAATTTGCTGTGAGACTGTATCTCCTAGAAATTTCTTAGAAGCTAAATTGTAAAGTATCACCAACATGCCTGAACTTGGCCAAGGCATAGATGACACCAATAGACATGTTAACAAGGAAAGCAAACATTTCATGAGGTTACAACACTAGACAAAGAAAATAAGAAGCCAAGAGATCTAAGAGCAGAAGAAATAGTCTTCCTCGTGGTAGAGCACATCAATTAACTATCCAATAACAAAATGTTCAGCCCTAAAAATAGAAAAGTAAATACTATTCAGGTTGTATTTATATATTATGGAATACATGCAAACACACATACATACATACACACACATACATTCAATATCAACAACTGAAGAAAAAGAGACCGTAAATTTGAAAGAGTGAAAAGGGAAGTACATGGGAGATGTTGAAGAGAAGAAATGGAATGGAATTATATTGTTAGCTCAAAATATTATAAAAATAGGAGAAGCTAATAAATACTGCAATGAAACAAAAACCAACTTAATTTTTGAGAAGGCACAATATTCCTAGATTTTTTCTTTTTACCTCACTCAATAATTGACAATTTTATCTTATCTCCATATGGAAAAAAGGACAGTGGATGAAGATCCTAGGTCTAATGTGGACAGTTTTTTTGTTTTGTTTTGTTTTCGATACTATAAGAAAAATGTCTAAATTCAGTTGTGTTCCTAATATTAAAAAATAGTCATAGATCTGTGCCTTCTTCTGCCATTATCAGAGAAGCTTCCTCCTGAAGCAGGTGGGAACAAATACAAAAACACACAAGCAGACATTATGCAGAAAGAGAGAGACTTGGAACACTCAGCTCTAAAAGGGATGAAATACCTCACTTCAGTGCTCAGGGAATCTTGTCAAAGAGGAAGCTAGAAGGGTGTAAGAGCCACAGGGGATGGAAGTTACTGAGGAATCAAGCCCCTCTAACTACAACAGGGCAGGCATAGGTTACATATTCACAGAGACTGTGGAAGCCTGCAAGGGCCAGCACAGGTCTGCACCAGATGGGATCTCTGCAATTGATATGCACTTGCAGATGAAAAACTAGTTTTCTCCACCAGAGTCTTGCTGGAAAATAAACTACTCCTAAGCATAAGCCCCATGACCAGTGATAGAGAACACAAAAGGAACTCAATAGCATTGTTGGTAGTTCTTTATAATGTTAAGTCAGGGAGGGTTTCCTGTCATTGTTTTGTTTTGTTTTGCTTTGTTTTCTTTTGTTTTGTTTTGTTTGTTCCTTCCTTATGGGTCCTTTGCATATATATTATGACTTCAGATTTTGGTTTTATATAAAATTCCTGAGTGTGCAAACTTGTGTGTTCCTGGATCTGTATACATTTCTTGTCCTTTTTTTCTTGTTTGGTTGTTTGTTATATTCTTTTTCTTTGTTATTATTCATATTATTGTATTATATTTTATTATCATTCCTTAGATGCCTGTTTGTTTTCTAAGAAGAGACAGAAAGGGTGTGAATCTGGATAGAAGAAGAGCTGGAAAGAACTGGAAGAATAGGGGGAGGGAAACTATAAGCAGAATACACACTATGAAAACAATTATTTCATAAAAGAAATCAAGATATATATAAATATATTAAAATGATTGTTCAGTGATCATTTTGCAGAAGAAATCTTCCACCATGCAATGGATATATTTAGAATAATATAAATACATAGTAAATAATTACATTATTACTTAAAAAGCATTATAGAGGCATAAAAATATAATGAGGTTTGGTATATCAAACTGAGTCCAAAACAATAATTAACATTGAGTAGTGTTATGGATTTTATATGACATGTCAATTAGAGATACGTAAATTGGAACATAGCTGCTAGCTGATGATTACATCCTGAAGGGTATTGCTTTATCATTGGATTAATTCCTTGACATATGCATAATATGATGGCAATGTTCAGAGGTAGTGATGAGGAAGAGTATGACATAGTTAGAGGAAGTGGATCACTGAGATTATGCCTGGGGAAGATAAACCCATCCATTATCTATGTTTTGAGGTCATATGGTGTAACACATAGTTCTTTCCCTCCATTATTCAACATCACAGTCCAGAAACCACAGAGTGAGAATTTTATTATCAGAAATTTCTGAACTAGAAAGCCAAAATACTAATTTCCTTAAATAAATTCTCTGAAGGATTGGTAACCTGATGAAAACAATATCTAATAATAAAAATAAAAATCTAACAGTAAACCATTTATTCCTGTATGCAAGTTACTTTAACAAAGTTCTGTTTTTCCTTTTTTATTTAAATTAGAAACAATCTTATATTATAAATAAATCCCAATTCCCTCTCCCTCCCACTCTCCCATGCCCCTCACTGACCCCCATCCCATCTCTCTTGTGCTCCATAGAAAGGGAGAAACCTTGCATGGGGGATCATCAAAGTCTGTCACATCATTTGGGGCAGGGCCTAACCCCCCCTCCCCCCGATGTGTCTAGGTTGAGAGAGTATCCCTCTATGGGGAATGCACTCCCAATGTCCATTCATACACTAGGTATAAATGCTGTTCCATTATCAGCGGCCTCATAGACTGCCCAGGCCTCCTAACTGACACCCATGTGCAGGGTGCCTGGCTTGGTCCTATGCTGTCAGTCTGAGGTCCATGAGCTCCCTCTTGTTCAGGTCAGTTGTTTCTTGACCCTTTTGCTCTTCACTCTTCCTTCTGTACAGCTGGATTCCAGGAATTCAGCTTAGTGCTTAGCTGTGGGTCTCTGCTTCTGTTTCCATCAGCTACTGGGAGAAGGCTCTATGATAGCATATAAGGTAACCATCAATTTCATTATAGAGAAATGGCATTTAAGATAGCCTCTCCCCTATTGCTGAGATTCTTAGGAGGGATCATCCTTGTAGATCTCTGGACATTCCCCTAGTGCCAGATTTCTCTTTAAACCTATAATGGCTCCCTCTATTAAGGTATCTTTTTTCTTGCTCTCCTCCATTCTTCCCCTTACTCAATCTTCCTGGTCCCTCATGTCTTCCTCTCACCCTCCTCTTCTCCCTTTTGCTTTCTCATAAATCCCACTCAAGACCTCAACATAAATCCAGCCACACTGAACTTATTAGAAGAGAAAGTAGGAAATACCCTTGAGCAAATTGGTACAGGAGACTGCTTCCTGAACATAACACCAGTAGTACAGACACTGATATTGACAATTAATAAATGGGACCTCCTGAAACTGAGAAGCTTCTGTAAGGCAAAAGTACACAGTCAACAAGAAAAAACAGCAGCCCACAGAATGGGAAAAGGCATTCACCAACCCCACATCCGACAGAGGGCTGATCTCAAAAATTTAGAAAGAACTCAAGAAGATAGTCACCAAAACACCAAAAAAATCCAATTAAAAAGTCGGGTACAGAAATAGAGAATTCTCAATAGAGGAATCCAAAATGGCTGAAAGACACATAAGAAAGTGTTCAACATCCTTAGTCATCAGGGAAATGCAAATCAAAACAACTCTGAGATACCATCTTACTCCTGTCAGAATGGCTAAAATCAAAAACACCAAGGACAGTTTATGCTGGAGAGGATGTGGAGAAAGGAGAACACTCCTCCACTGCTGGTGGGAGTGCCAACGTGTACAGCCACTTTGGAAATCAGTAGGGCGACTCCTCAGGAAAATGAGAATCAGTCAAACACAAGATCCAGCAATTCCACTCTTAGGCATGTACCCCAAAGAAGCACACTCATACATGAAGGGCATCTGTTCAACGATGTTCATAGCAGCACTATTTGTGATAGCCAGAACCTGGAAGCAACCTAGATACCCCTCAGCTAAAGAATTGATAAAGAAGCACTGGGCATTGGTGCACACGCCTTTAATCCCAGCACTAGGGAGGCAGAGGCAGATCGATCACTGTGAGTTCGAGGCCAGCCTGGTCTGCAGAGTGAGTGCTAGGATAGGCTCCAAAGCTACACACAGAAATCCTGTCTCAAAAAATCAAAAAAAAAAAAAAGAAAAAAAAAGAATTGATAAAGAAAATCTGCTGTATTTACAAAATGTAGTACTACTCACCAGGCCAAAAAAAAAAAAATGTAATCTTGAAATTCGAAGGCAAATGGATGGAACTAGAAGAAACCATCCTGAGTGAGGTAACCCAGTCACAAAAACACTAACATGGTATATACTCACACATATATGGATTTTAGACAGAGCAAAGGATTACCAGCCTACAATCCACACCTCCCGAGAAACGAAGAAACAAAGAGGACCCTAAAAGAGGCATACATGGTCACCTGGAGAAGGGGAAAGAGACAAGATCCCCTGTGCAAATTGGGAGCACTTGGACGGGGACAGTTAAGGCAAAGTTCTTACTAATAGCAAGAGAAACTGAAATTCTTCTGCCTGGTAATCCAGCTGATGCTTTCCCCTCTATGAGGTGATGTCTACACTGCCAAAAGGGCCATGCAACCCTAACTTCTTAGTGATTAGAGTAGAGGACAGACAAGCAACACTATTAAAATTATGGCTAATTATTTTTTATTCTTCCAAGTTATCAGTGTTCTATAGCTGTATTTTGTGTAATATCTCATTTGGCACCAATAATGTCATGAATTGATCAGCAAAAAATAAAAAAAATATTTCTTCAAATATTAAGCTTCTTGAAATCAGAGTGCTTTCTTCTCACTGACCAGTGAATTCTGTACAGCAATAATGAGTCATTAGATTAAACATTTTAATTCTTTCAGAAATGTTTCTAATCTCAGGATGTTTCAAATAATTTGAAGACTTTTTATTACACAGGAAATAGGAAATTCAGTTGCCATTAGCCTTGCAGAAAATTTTCATTCTTTACATGAGTCTTTTATGGAAAATGACTATTTTGCATACATTGGTTGTCTTATATTTCTTCCTTAATCATAATTTTAAAATAATCTATTAGGACATATATCCCCTGAAGATGACTAGATATGAATTTCTTTCCTGGATTCCATGTTATTTTATGAAAGAAAATTAAAGAGAATTATGTTTTTCCCCTAGGCTAGATTAAGCAGAAATAAAAGAGATTAAAGAAAAAATTCATTATATAGGTTGGGAGGAGAAAGAACATTTTCCACCAGAAGTTGTTTCTCTTGATGTTAAAAGACTATTAGAAGATAGTACCAGGTCAAAAGAAATATCTATGAGAAAAGAAAATAATCAGAATGAAACAAGAAGACAAGAATTGAGGCTGGTTATGACCAGTTCAGTTTGGATTGTTGATTTGTTACCTAGATCTACTGCTCTCACTATAAAAATCAAATATACACATTCAGAAAATTCAGAATTTTTTTGTTTTGTTTTGTTATTTCAAGACAGGGTTTCTCTGTGTAGCTTTGGAGCCTATCCTGGCACTCGCTCTGGAGACCAGGCTGGCCTCGAACTCATAGAGATCCACCTGTCTCTGCCTCCCGAGTGCTGGGATTAAAGGCATGCGCCACCAACACCCGGTTGAAAATTCAGAATTTTAAGTTCAGTAAAATAGTGACTTATTTGGGGGGAGTGGTGAGTATACAAATACTTAGAAGCCCAAAACTAGTCAAGATTTAGTTTACTATTTTAAAGTGTATCAGATGTGACATTTGGAAATTCTTGATATACTAACAGCAGATAAAGTGTACATGGAAAGAGAATTTTATTTTCTTTTTATATGTGACTAATTGCAACAATGAAAAATTATACTGCCAGGCATTATTGCATATTGTTGAATTGAATAAATCTATCTGGTTATAATATAAATTATATAATATAATATAATATAAATGAAATAATACAAGCAATATAAATTCTAGGGCTGGTGGTGCGGTTCAGTGGCAAAGTACTTAGCTAACATTCATAAGGACCTAGATTTGTATCCTACACATAGAAGAAAAAGAAATAAAGATGAGACGGAGAAAAAACAGAAAGAACAGGCAGGGCGTTGATGGTGCACGCCTTTAATCCCAGCACTCAGGAGGCAGAGGCAGGCAGATCTCTGTGAGTTCGAGGCCAGCCTGGTCTTCAAAGTGAGTGCCAGGATAGGCTCCAAAGCTAGAGAAACCCTGTCTCTAACCCCCCCCCAAAAAAAATAAAAGAAAGAACAAATGAGTGGCAAAGGAAGAAAGAAAAGAAAAGTAATTCTGGGCACCTTTACAATGTCAATATAAAATTGATTATATGAATTGAAAAATAATATGCATTAACAATAATAGAATAAAATTGTAAATTCAGTGTTATCAGATATATTCTAAGTGAAGTTCCAAATCCCTTAAACATGGTGGAAACCATGAAAAAGTACTTCCTAGTAACAGTTCGCTGAGCATTTCAAAGGAATTCGGAGAATGCAAGCCATCTATTTCAATTCAGCTAACAATTCTAGAAAACTTAAAATATAAAATTTCTAATGCTACAAAACCACCAGTGTGTGTAGATATATTAAAAGTATTAAAAAAATCATTGTTTTCAACTACTAATCTCATAAATATCCACCTTTTGCAAGATGATTTAAGTTCTACAGAACCCACATTGTCTGATGAGTTTTAAATTACTCTTGTTTTCTTATTTAAAGATTTGGGTATCAAAATATAGTTATATGGAAGTATTTATTTACTTGAATCTGTATCTCAAATAGATTTTCAGTTTCAGTACACTACTGAAATCACCGTGGTCAGTGATGACAAGGTAACCATTTGTCCTTAGAAACTTTTGCATCTATGTCCCCTATTCTTAAACTTATTCTAACTCATTTGTTTATTTCAATGATAAATTCTAGTTCTTGACTTTGAAGTCATTTCCTATTCCCTTTATTATCTCTTTGACTTTCTTTGTAAACCTTTTCCCCTCTTCCATATATTCTGTTTTTCCTTCTGTTTTTCCTTTAGCTGGATTTTGTTTTTAGAATGCTTTCTTCTGATGTGATTAGCTTTGGGAGGTGCTTTGAAGCC
This sequence comes from Cricetulus griseus, assembly GCF_003668045.3. NCBI lineage: Eukaryota > Metazoa > Chordata > Mammalia > Rodentia > Cricetidae > Cricetulus > Cricetulus griseus. The sequence continues at coordinate 44,483,033 of NW_023276806.1, read as the reverse complement.
TCTCACTCTGGTCTGAATACTGAGCTGGTGACTGCAACTTGTCATATTAAATCCACTCTTCCTTGTACTTCACAGGCCTATTGAGAAAGGGCCATTGTTGCACAAAGTAAGAGAAAAGACATGTTCAAAGTAACTATTGTTTTTCAAATAAAGCCAATAAGATACTCATTTGCCAAGCTTTCTCACCTTACCAATTGTTTCCAAATGTCAAATACTGTTGAACGTTTTTGGCCATGTCTCATGTAGTTGAAAAAGGGTCAGCTTCCATGGTTGTTCTCAGATAGCCATTGTCACCTTTCAATGTTCCCCTACTCTGCTTCTCATCTTCAAAGCTCTCATCTCCTCTGGGAAATTTCTTGAACCATCAACTGTCTGAGCCAAATGCACTGTTGATGAAATTTGGCAGGTGGAACTGGAACAGGAGGGAACAGGTGTATGTTCCTTTGTGTGTGTGTGTGTGTGTGTGTGTGTGTGTGTGTGTGTGTGTGTGTGTGTGTGTGTGTGTGTGTGTGTGTGTGTGTGTATGTGTGTGTGTGTGTGTGTGTGTGCTATAGGGAGAGACATCTGGAATTGAGGGACCTTTGGGGGGAGGTTGTGGAAACCTAGTGCAGTGGGAACTTCCTGGAATCTATGAGGGTGATGCTGATGAAGAATACAGTCTGAACTGGCAAGCTTTCAGGGGTGGGCCTGGGTTACATTCAGTTGAGTTGCTCACCAAGGAGGTCCAGTGGAGATTCCCAAATAACCCAGGCTGATGACACAATGGAGGATTTCCCTCTGAAAACTGACAGCAAGTCCACTTTGCAAAGGACAGCATCCACACAGCTCACTGAATGTATAGGGTCAAGCTGATGCCTTCATGGTGTCTTCACCTCTGTATTCTAATCTCTGTTGTGGGAAGATTACTGGAAAGAGAAATCTGGACACCAGCTTGGCCACAGAAGCCTTGACCTACAATCTGTCCTTCCTGGAGGTGTTCTTGGGAAATGGTGGCACAGAACTTGTGGGAGTTGACAACAAATACTGGGTTTAACTTGAAAACCCACAAGAGGTACCCCATACGATATATTGTTTGGATATCACATAGACATAGGGTAGAACCCAACATAATGGGCAAAAAAATGCAATAAAATAATTCCTAGTGATATACTCATAGAATGGTGCCTTGTTCAGTCATCCTCATAGAGGGTTCTCCAGGCAGCAGATAGGAGTGTGTGTAGAAACACACAGCCATACATTATGCAGAGTGACTAAGTTGGAGGTTCCACTGGGTCCCTCCCTTTGGAGGTCAAAGAGTCCCAAAAATGGGATGAACTATTGTAGCAGTCAGAGGGGATGGAGAACACCAAAAGAACATGACCCATTGAAGTATTGCTCATATGGGCTTACAGAGACTGAAACAGCAAGCAGGGGACCTATAAGTGTCTGTATCGGGACCACTGCATATTTGTCTTGGCTGTTGGCTTGGTGGTTTTGTGGGACTTCTAACAGTGGGAGCATTCATGTCTCTTACTCTTTTGTCTGCTCTTTTTCTCCTATTGGGTTGCCTTGTCCATCCTTGGTAAAAAGGGCCCTTGTCTTATTGTACCTTGTTTTGCCTTGTTTGATTATGTCTCTGTGTAGCCTGCTCTTTTCAGAAAGGGAAATGGAGAGGGAGTGGAACTGGAGGAGAGAGAGACAGGGATAGCTGGAATGAGTAGAGGGAAGGGAAATGTAGTCAGGATCTATTATATTAAAGAAGAATATATTTTCAATAAAAATTAAAAGAAAATTTTTCTGATGCTTCAATACTATTTTTTCAAGGAAAAATTGCAATTTGGTTTTGTCTCAAATTATTTCTATGTTCATAAAGTATTATTCAGTATTCCATGGAATGAAAGAAATAAGTCAATAGAAAAGAAAACAAAGAGCTGCATGTCAAAAATGGCATAATTACATTTATTAAAAATGTATTCTAATATCAAATGGCAAGTTTTAACAATGAGCAAAGTGCATTACCTTTGCCCAACCTGTTACATCATGTATTTCAATCATATTCACCTCCAGTACTTTTTTACCCTCTCCCCAACTCCTACTGACACTATTACTCTTTGTTGTTAGTCCCTCTGCAGCCTTCACATCTTGTATTCTTTGTTTCATGACCCGGTGAGTTTTATAAAGGTTTGTAAACTAAGCACCAAGCTAGTGATTACACTACTGAAGAAATGTCTCTCTCCCTCGTCAACCATAACTATCTGTAAAACCCCCAAGTTGTGGAGTCACATAAGGTTATGGACATATTTAATGTAGCATATATTTGACCAGGTAATCACAGTTACTGAGTTCCAAAATGCAATAGCCGTGCCATATAATGTGATCATTGATAAAATAGATATTTAATAGGTATTTGAATAATTACAAAGATTTATTATTCTGTTTTATTTGTCTTTTTTAGACAGAGTTTCTCTGTGTAACTCTTGCCATTCTGAACCAGACTGTCCTGCAACTCAAAGATGTATCTGCCTCTGCCAGCATGCTGTGATTAAAAGCAAGTGCCACCAACTCCCAGCATAGATTTGTCTTTCTTAGCAAGAATATGATTTCTCAAATTACTATATTTTTAAATATGCATATTTAGGAGTGCAGCAATAAATTTTTAGAAACATTTTTCTAAACAGCTGTTTGAGGTGTGAGCTCCCTTTGAGAATGTTTTCAGTTTCTTATTTAATGTCTTACCTACAAAATCTCTGGCCTGTGAGAATGTTCAAACTGCATGAACTTGCTGTTCCAATTATATATATCCAGATTTACTTACCTTTTTTTCACTGTATCTACCATATTGACTTGTACTTGCACAGCATTCATGCCAGAGAAATAAAATCTAGGACAGGGTGACAGAAAGCCTCAATCTAATTGGAAATGTGTCAGCAGTTTTCTGGTTGACATGTAATGACGAACTTGGCAGCAATAAGAACACGGACATATCTGACCTAGTAGCATGCATAGTATTTGCACAAGGTAGATGATTAATTGTTTGAGCTTTTAACAATTCACAAAATAGATCATTTTCTCAAACTAAACATGTCATATTTTCAAAATTCAAAATCCATTCATTAAAACATCAGTGACTCTAATATTCAGTTAAGGAGGATTTAAATTATATACACAAGTTTTGAGCCAATTTCACCCATATTAAAAAAGTTTAGAATGTTAAAACCAGTATTTACCACTATGATTTACCAGACTTCCAAAATCTCTAGGAGAGCTCAGATAAATCCTTAATTCTAGGAATGGACAATAAAAATGAGACAAATTTCTGATATATGTATGCATTTATACAATGATTTCACCCACCAACTGTTAAACATATCTGTCACAATGCCGTGTGGGACATGGTGTTTGTGTTTGGAGGAAGTATTTAAAATAAGTCATGGGTATTTTAAAGTCAAAAGTACTTTTTATTAATTGCAGTCATTATGTATAAGATTTAGTCTCCTGATATTATTTCTCTTATCACTATAATTTTCAAGAATGCACTTAAAGTATATTTTATTCCATGTTTGGCTCTTTTGCCATAGTGTTATAGGCTTCATGTTCACCTTTGCTTCTGTAAACGGGAGGGATTTCTTCTCGATCAAGCTAAATAATGCTTTAGTGTCAGGTTGAAGAACACAAAATAAACCTGAGAGACAGAAGTTTTATTTCCTTTGTAGTTTGCATTAGTTCATTTTTATTTTTTTGTTGGGGAATATCTGAAGCAGGGTATATTATAATGAATAGAAGTTCATTTGGTTAATAATTCTTGTAAACAGCCAAACAGCACACCATGGTATCTGATAAAGCTTCTGAGTGACTCTCATGAGGCATGGCAAAGCCTGTGAAGGCAAAGTTGCAATGGAGACGTCAAGTTGCTTTATACCAACTCACCCTCCACTCTCACAATAACCTATCCTGTCCCAAATAGTAAAAATTCACTCCCAAGTAAAGCATTACGCTCTCCCAAAGTCCCAGTTTTGAGTTTCTTAGGAACAAAGTATTTTCAACCCATAACACATAGCTGTTGGCTTGGTGGCTTTGTGGGACTTCTAACAGTGGGAACATGCATGTCTCTTACTCTTTTGTCTGCTCTTGTGTTTTGTTTGTTTGTTTGTTTGTTTGTTTTTCCTATAGCAGTGGCAAATGGGGGGCTATTGTCTCTTTCTAATGGAAAGCAATAACTTATCACTGTTTCATTGGACAAAGATGTGGGTGTCGTGGGCAGAATAGACCAGTAAAGACTGTGGTGTCAATGAACAATTTTAGCCTTACCTTTTATCAAAATTCATCTGATACAGCTATGCCATTCTCTCAGAAATTATTTGATTCTTAGATTCCTTATTTTTATTTATTTATTTTGCTTTATCATATACCTAGTCCTGTGAGCAACCTTGATCTCATGTTCAGATGGACAATTATTTAATTGTTGAAATTGTTGAGTGTGGGAGCAGATATGAAGTTAATTCCTCATAGTCTATCATCTTTTTATTTAAATACTGTCTAATTTTAACCAAATTATCTAGAAGTTTTCCTGAATTTTAGACTCTGGTTGTTCTATTAATATTTGACTTCAATTGTGTTATTTTCAATTTCAAGAATCTCAATTGTGAAGCACATTTCCAATTGTGTGGTTTCATGTACTAAAAAAGTTATAGAATTTCATTATCAACTCATATCTTTTTGTTTAGGTCTAAATACAATATCCTTGCATTGTTGGTATAAACTATAATCATTAAATTCTTATTTCAAACTACTTCTATATTTCAGAGTATGTAGATGTGGTACTCTTGGGAAATTTATTCAGTTTGTTCATCTTATTTTCCTTCTTTGAAGATTATTTAACATAAACAATATATAATTCCCTTTTTTGTTACTACTCATTCTTTATTTTAATTTAATTATTTTTTATTTTAAAGGCACTCATTTACATGTCCATCCTCCCATTCTCTCACTTTCCCATCCTCCCATGTTCCCCACCAACGTCCCCAGCCCTTTCCCCAACTCCTCCCCAGGGAGAGTGAGGCCCTCCACAAGGGATCTTCAATTCTGTCATATCACTTGGGGGAGGACCTAGGCCCTCCTCACTGTATCTGGGCTGCAATAGTATCCCTCCATAGGGAGTGGGCCCCCAAGTCCATTTGTGCTCTAGGGACAAACATCAGCTCCACTATTAGAGGTCCCATAGACTGTCTTGGCCTCCTAACTGGCAGCCTCATTCAGAGGGCTTGGTTCAGTCCAATGCTGTTTCCCCAGCTTTGGGTCTCCATGTTCTCACTAGGTCAGGTCAACTGTTTCTGCAGGTTTCTCCAGTACCATCTTGGCTGTTTTGCTCATCCCTCCTCCCTCTCCACAACTGGATTCCAGGAGTATGGTTCAGTGCTTAGCTGTGGGTGCCTGTTTCAGCTTTGATCAGTTACTGGATGAAGGCTCTAGGAATGCTAACCAAGGTAAACATCAATCTCATTATAGGAGAAGGGCAACAAAGGCATCCTCTTCACCACTGCCTAGATTCTTAGTTGGGTTCATCCCTGTGTATCCCCTAACATTTCCCCTGTGCCAGACCTGTAATGATAACTCTTTCAGCCAAGCAGCCCAAGCCCCGCTGCCAGGTGAGAGCCCGAAATAACACAGAGAGATTAATATTAGGTACAATGCTGCTGGCCAATGACTTGGATTTCTTATCTGCTATCTCTGTCTTAAGTACCAACCATAATTATTAATCTATATATTTTATAAGGACTTATCTGATAGAGGGTGCTGGCGGCATGCATCCTCTCTTGTCCGGCTCACATGGCAGCTCCCAGAGAAGAGAGGAGAACAAGAGAGTGATCTCCTGATTGCCCCTCCTTATATTGTGGATCTGTGTGCTATGTCACTTCCTGCCTGTATCACAAGACTTCTCTTTACTACATTTCCCAGAATCCTCCTCAACTCCTAGTCCCACTTAACTTGCTTTCCTATTGGCCAAAAGTACTTTATTTATCAACCAATAAGACACACATATACACAGAAAGACCTCCCCCATCATCTACTCTTTTCTGTCTAAATAAAAGGAAAGGAAACTTATCTTTTATGATAACTAAAGAAAACTATAACCATAAAAATCTGTCTTCAACAAAGACCACAGAAGGATAATAAATAAACTCTAGAATTGACAGAGGCATCCAGCTACCTGGACAGTCACCCAAAGTTTTTCTGTAACATCGGGGCATCCATCTTCAGCCCATAGGCTTCAATGTGTCTGGCCAACTTCTCCATGAGGCAGAAACCCTGCAGGACTGTTCATCTTGTTTTGAAGTTCAGCAGTCACTTTCTTTTGAGTCCTGCATGTCTTGTATATACAGCAACAAACAGTCCAGGCAAGAGCAGTTTCTTGCCCAAATGGCTAATCTTACCATGTTGAAAGCAAACTCCATATTGAGTTTCTTTGATGCCCATCCTTCTTTCTGACATAATTGGTGTGCAGGAGCAGTTGTTTCTCATTGTCATAAAAAAAAAAACCCTAAACCATTTAATGCCATATATTCTGTAGGTCTTTGAAAAGTTTGAAGAATACCTATCCATCTCAAATACATCTCTATATATCTAGAAAACCTAACTAACCTAACTGTAAGTTTTGACTATTATACCTGACTACATACAATCTGTATTTAATTATGCATTACATTTTAAAAGATCTGTATAAACACAATACCTAAACAAGAAGAGAAATATACATATCACAAAATTGACCTTAAAATTATATCAATAAATGAAAATCCATACCAATGCAAAGTATTCATTTCTATATCATATTCTCCTTTTTTCCTCTAAAAGAGATTGACTGTGGTCTTTATCATTTATAACGAACCTCATTTAAATGAAAACAAACATTTATAAATAATATTTGTGAATCTGGGTGTTGTTCCTTCCAAACTGCTCCTTACTGTTTGGGTGTGATGTCCATACCATGGGGATAATGCTAAAATACAAAAATCCTGGCTGTAGTTGTCTATGACTGCATGATCTCAGCTGTTTGGGATGTAGAATCAGTTGGGCCACTGCATCAGTGGTTCTTGCTTGATCAAACCATACTAGTCTGGAAGGAATCCATGGCTTTACAATTTCTGTGGAAACACAAGCAAAACTTCTTTTCCCAAGAAACCTGTCCTTATATTTAAATTTAGACGTCAAGACATTTTTAAAATATGTAAGTTGGATTAATTTAGTAACACCTATAATCAAATGTATTTGAGCAGCTGTAGCTATTTCCTCGGCAATCAAACAATTTAAAGACAACAATATAGCATATAGTATTTAGACTCTCTATATGTCTTCCATCTTTTCCTGGCCTTTTATTATTCTGTTTCTTTTATTTCCTTATTTTGTCATTTTTCTTTTTTTCTGAGACAGGGTTTCCCTGTGGAAATCCACCTGCCTCTGCTTCTGGAGTGCTGTGATTAAAGGCATGTGCCATCACGGCTGATTTCTCTTTCTTTCTTTCTTCCTCCCTTCCTTCCTTTCAATCACTTTATCCTGTTTCTTTCCTCCCACAAGCCTACATATATTTTTAAACACACTGTAAATCTTTGGAGGTTTTTCTTCATCTGAATCTCTCTTTACTATAAATTTTTACCTTCTTCTGGCCACGCAGTCTTTTATCTGCTAAACAACACTGCTAAAAGTAAAGCCATAGCTGTTTTAGCCACTGGCTTTCCAAGATGGCAGGAGTATGTTTACTGACAGCACTGAGAGATGTGCTCACTGCCTTGGTCTATGTTGCCATCAAGCAACAGGCTGCTGTCTTGGAGAGCCAGCTGCTCATACACACCATTGAATTGTTAGCAAGAGCTCTGTTGTTTTTTCCACTTCTGCTAAGTCAGGAAGACTCTCTTAAAGGAGCCTCTCGAGTATCTGCTTGTCTCTAGGAAAACAGAGAACACCTGAGAAAATGCTGCTACAAAGAAGTCATGCTTATCTCTATTCTTTTGCTTCTAAAATCCCTTTGCTAGCTTTTGTGAAGTTTTAATGTGGAAGTTCATAAAACCATGTCCTGACATCATTTTCTAATGATAAATCATTCCAGCAGTTGCCCAAGTTCTGTCACCACATTAAGGTTCCAAGTAATAAACAGAGATTTGTATTAGGTACAATGCTGTTGGCCAATGACTAGGATTTCTTATCTGCTTTCTCTGTCTTAAATATAAACCATAATTATTAATCTATATATTTTATAAAGATGTATCTGATGGAGGATGCGGGCGGCATGCATCCTCTCTTATCAAGCTCACATATAAGCTCCAAGAGAAGAGGGAAGGAAGAAAGAAAATCCCTGCATGCCCCTGATTATATTCTGAGTCTATCTGATATGTCACTTCCTGCCTATATCACAAGACTTCTCTTTGCTACATTTCCCAGAATCCTCCTTGACTCATAGTCCTGCCTACCTTGCTTCCCTATTGGCCAACAGTACTTTATTTATCAATCAATAAGACAAATGTATACACAGTAGGACCTCTCCCATCATAGACTGCTCTCCAAACCTGTACTGTCTCCAACAAGACATTGTGTTTCTTGACTTTCTCTATTCCTCCCCTTTCTCAGACTTCTTGTACTCCTGCCCCACTTCTTCCCTTCCCAATTCCTTCCTCCACCCACTTGTGCTCCCACTTTGCTCATGGGTTTTGTACCCTTCCCTTCTTCAAGGGACTATGCAATCTTCTCTTGGTGTCCTCCAAGTTTCCTAGCTCCTCTGGCAGTGTGGATTGCTCTATGCCTAAAAATCACATATGAGTGAGTATATACCATGTTTGTCTTTTTGTGACTGGGTTACCTCACTCAGGATAATTTCTTCTAGTTTCACCCATTTGCCCATGAATTTCAAGATTCCATTCCTTTTTTCCACTGACTAGTACTCCATTGTGTAAATTTACCAGATTTTCTATCCATTCATCAGTTCAGGGGCATCTAGATTGCTTCCAGGTTCTGGCTATTACAAATAATGCTGCTATGAACATAGTAGAACATATGTCCTTGTATGAATGTGCATTCTTTAGGTGTATACCCAAGAGAGGGATTGCTGCATCTTGAAGTAGACTAATTCCCATTTTCCTGAGAAATCACCATGTGATTTCTAAAGTCATTATACAAGTTTGCACGCCCAACAGCAATGGATGAGTGTTCCTTTTTCTCCACATCCTTTCCAGCATAGACTGTCATTGGTGTTATTGATTTTAGCCATTCTGACAGGAGTAAGCTGGTATCTCACAGTTGTTTTGATTTGCATTTCCCTGATGGCTAAGGATGTTGAGCATTTTCTTAAGTGTCTTTAAGCCATTTTAGATTCCTCTGTTGAGAATTCTCTAATTAGTTCTGCACTCTACTTTTTAATTGCATTGTTTGGTGTTTTGGTGGCTAGCTTCTTGAGTTCATTGTCTATTTTCGTAATCAGCCCTCTGTGAGATGTAGGGTTGGTGAATATCTTTTCCCATTCTGCGGGCTTGCATTTTGTCCTGCAGACTGTGTCCTTTACCTTACAGGAGCGTCTCAGTTTCATGTGGTCACATTTATTAATTGTCAGTCTCAATGTTTGTGCTACTAGTATTATGGTCAGGAAGCACTTACCTGTACCAATTTCTTCCAAGGTACCACCTACTTTCTCTTCTAGGAGTTTCCCTGTGGCTGAATTTATATTGAGGTCTTTGATCCATTTGGACTTAAGTTTTGTGATAGTGATATGGATCTATCTGCACTCTTCTACATGTCCAAATGCAGTTATGCCAGCACCATTTCTTGAAGATGCTTTCTTTTTTTTAACATTGTATAACTTTAGATTCTTTGTCAAAAATCAGGTGTTTGTAGGTGTGTAGGTTAATATCAGGGTTTTTAATTCCATTACATTGTTCAACACTGTCTATTTTTGTGTCAATACCAAGATGTTTTCAGGACTATGGCTCTGTAATAGAGCTTGAAGTCAGGGATGGTGATGCCTCTGGAAGTTCCTTTATTGTACAGGGTTGTTTTGGCTATCCTCGGCTTTTTTGTTTTTTCATATGAAGTTGAGTACTGTTCTTTCAAGATCTTTGAAGAATTGTGTTGGTGTTTTGATGGGAATTGCATTGAATCTGTAGATTGCATTTGGCAAGATTGCCATTTTTACTATGTTGATCCTACCTATACAAGAGCATGGAAAATCTTTCCATTTTCTAGTATCTTCTTTAATTTTCTTGAAAGACTCAAATTTCTTGCTATATGGGTCTTTCACATTTTTGGTTAGTGTTACCCAAAAAAATTTTATGTTGTTAGTTGCTATTGTGAAGGGTGATGTTTCTCTGACTTCTTTCTCAGCACATTTATTATCTGTATATACATAAAATAAGTAGGGCTACTTATTTTTTTTTTGAGTTAATCTTGTATCCTGCCACTTTGCTAAAGGTGTTTATCAACTGTAGGAGTTCCCTGGTAGAGTTTTTCAGGTAAATTGTGTAAACTAACATATCATCTGCAAATAGTGAGAGTTTGACTTCTTCCTTTCCAATTTTTATTCCCTTGATCTCCTTTTGTTTTCTTATTGCTCTAGTTAGAACTTCAAGGACAATATTGAAAATGTATGGAGAGAATGGGCACCCTTGTCTTGTTTCCGGATTTTAGAGGAATCGCATTGAGTTTCTCTGTATTTTGTTTGATGGTGGCTGTTGGTTTTCTGTATATTGCTTTATCATGTTTACGTGTGTTCCTGTTATTCCTAATGACTCCAAGATCTTTATCATGAATGGATGTTGGATTTTGTCAAAGGCTTTTTCAGCATCTAGTGAGGTGATCATGTCGTTTTTATTTTTCACTCTCTTTACATGGTAGATTATATTGGATTTTCATATGTTGAACCATCCCTGCATGAAGCCAACTTGATCATTGTGGATGATTTCTCTGATGTTTTCTCTTTTTTGGATTCGATTTGCCCATATTTTGTTGAATATTTTTGCTTAGATATTCATGAGGGATTTTGGTCTGTAGTTCTCTTTCTTAGTTATATCTTTGTGTGGCTTGGGTACCAAGGTAGTTGTAGCCTTGTAAAAAGAGCTTGGCAATGTCCTTTCTGCTGCTATAGTGTGGAACAATTTGAGCAGTACTGGTATTAGCTCTTCTTTGAATTTCTGGTAGAATTCATTTGGCCATGGGGTTTGTTTGGTTGGGAGACTTTTGATGACTGCTTCTACGTCCTTAAGGGTTTTAGGTCTGATGAAATTGCTTATCTGCACTTGATTTAAATTTGGTAAGTGATATCTATCCAGAAAATTGTCCATTTCCTTTAGATTTTCAAATTTTGTGGAGGAGAGGTTTTCAAAGTATAACCTGATAATTCTCTGGATTTCCTCATTGTCCATTGTTATTTCCCCCTTTTCATTTCTGATTTTGTTAATTGGCATTCTCTCTCTCTCTCTCTCTCTCTCTCTCTCTCTCTCTCTCTCTCTCTCTCTCTCTCTCCTGCCTTTTGGTTAGTTTGGATAAAGGTTTGTCTATCTTGTTGACTTTCTTGAAGAACCAACTCTGTTTCATTTGTAATGTTTTCCTAGTTTCTACTTTATGAATTTCAGCTCTCAGTTTGGTTATTTCCTGGCATCTACTCCTCCAGGGTGAGTTTGCTTCCTTTGGTTCTAGAGCTTTCAGTTGCACTGTTAGTTCTCTAGTGTGACCATTCTCCAGTTTCTTCATGTGGACACTTAGTGCTTTGAACTTTCCTCTTAGCACTGCTTTCAAAGTGTCCCATAAGTTTGGGTATGTTGTGTCTTCATTCTCCTTAAGTTCTAGGAAGTCTTTCATTTCTTTTCTTATTTCTTCCTTGACCCTAGAATGGTGCAATTGTGCATTATTCAATTTCCATGAGTTTGTAGGGTTTCTGCTATTTGTGTTTTTGTTGAATTCTAACTTTAAAGCATGGTGGTCTGATGAGATACAGGGGGTTATTCCAATTTCTTATATCTGTGTAGGTTTGCCATGTTGCTGAATATGTGGTCAATTTAGAGAAGTTTCCATGTGGTGCTGAGAATTAGGTATATTCTTTTATGTTTGGATGGAATGTTCTGTAGATGTCTGTTAATCCCAATTGGGTCATAACTTCTGTTAGTTCTGTTGTTTCTTTGTTAAGTTTCTATCTGGTGATCCTTTGCAGTGGTGAGAGCAGGGTGTTGAAGTCTTCTACTATAAGTGTGTGAGGTTTTATTTGTGATTTAAGCTTTAGTAATGCTTCTTTTCTGAATGTGAGTGCCTTTGTATTTGGGGCATAGATGTTCAGGTTTGTGACTTCATCTTGATGGATTTTTTTTCCTGTCATGAGTATGAAATGCCCTTCTTCATCTCTTTTGATCGATTTTAGTTTGAGATCTAATTTGTTAGACATTAGGAGTGCTACACCATCTTTGTTTCTTGGGTCCATTTGATTGGAAAGTCTTTTCCCAACCCTTTACTCTGAGGGAAGGTCTGTCTTTTACATTGAGATGTGTTTTTTTTTTTTTTGTATGCAGCAGAAGGATGGATTCTGTCTTCATATCCATTCTGTTAGCCTGTATCTTTTTATAGTCACGTTAAGACCATTGACATTGAGGGTTATTCGTAACCATTGATTGTTGATTCTTGTTTGTTTTGGATTTGTTGGTGGTGCTGTTTATATGTGTGGGTTTCCCCCATTTTTTCTTTTGGTGTTTGATAAAGTGGAATTATCTATTGCCTATGGGTTTTTTTTTGTTTTTTGTTTTTTGTTTGTTTGTTTTTTGAGACAGGGTTTCTCTGTGTAGCTTTGTAGCCTATCCTGGCACTCGATCTGGAATCCAAGCTGGCCTCGAACTCACAGAGATCTGCCTGCCTCTGCCTCCCGACTGCTGGGACTAAAGGCATGTGCCACCAATGCCTGACTTGCCTATGGTTTTTTGAGCGTAGTTTTCTTCATTGGATTAGAGTTTTCCTTCCAGTAATTTCTGTAGGGCTGGATTTGTGGATATATATTGCTTAAATCTTTTGTATCATGGAATATCTTGTTTTCTCCATCTATAATGATTGAAAGCTTTGCTGGATATGGTAGTCTGGCCTGGCATCCATCTTCCCTTAGTGTTCATTGAACATCTATCCAGGATCTTCTGGCTTTCAAATTTTCCATTGATAAGTTGTATGTAATTCAGATAGATCTGCCTTTATATGTTACTTGGCCTTTTTCTTTTGCTGCTCTTAATATTTTTTCTTTATTCTGTAAGTTTGGTGTTTTGATTATTATGTGGTGAAGGGACTTCTTTTTTGGCCCGCTCTATTTGGTGTTCTGTAAGCTTCTTGTACTTTCATGGGCATATCCTTCTTTAGGTTAGGAAAGTTTTCTTCTATGATTTTGTTGAAAATGTTTTCTGTACATTTGAGCTGAATTTCTTCACCTTCTTCTATACCTATTATTCTTATGTTTGGTCTTTTCATGGTGGCCCATATTTCCTGGATGTTTTGTGTTAAGGATTTGTTGGACTTGTGATTTTCTTTTGTTGATGCCTCTATTTCCTCTAATGAGTCTTCAATACCTGGGATTTTCTCTTCCATCTCTTGTATTCTGTTGGTTATACTTACATCTGTGGTTCCTCATCATTTACCCAGCTTTTCTATTTCCAGCACCCCCTCATTCAGTGTTTTCTTTATTGTGTCTAATTCTGCTGTCAAACCATGAAATGGTGAATTGTTTTCTTCACTTGTTTGGTTGATTTTTCTTGGTTTTATTTAGATTCTTTAAAAGATTTGTTTATTTCTTGGCTTTTTTGGTTTGTCTTTTCCTCCACTTCATGTAATTTTTTGCTTGTGTTTTCTTCTATTTCTTTAAGGGATTTCCTTGTTTCCTCTTTAATGGTCTCTATCATCTTCATAAGATAGTTTTTAAGGTCCATATTTTCTTCATCCTCTGTGTTGGGCTTTTCAGATCTTGCTGGTGTGGAGTCCCTAGATTCTGGTGGTGTCACATTGGTCTTCCTGTTGTTGAGTGTGTTCTTATTCTTTCATCTTCACATCCCTTCTTCCAGAGGGTGCAGGTGGGGTCTCTCCCTCTCCTCTAGTCTCCTCTAGCAAAGGGCAGAGGGCAGAGGGGGAACCAAGCATGAGGTGTATCTGGACTCAGAGTGGACCTTCTGGTCTGGGTGGGTCCACTCTTAGGTGGCAGGTAGAAGGCAGAGGGGGGCCAAGGATGAGGTGTGTCCAGACTATGGTGAGCCTTCCTGTCTAGGCAGATCCACTCAACTCAAGGGGCAGGCTCAGGAAGAAGTAAGGAGTTGGTGATGGGGGAGTTGAGGCCAGAGCAGCTTCCAGACTCACCTCAGGTGGCAGGCAGAGGGAGGAGGAGGGACAAGGGTGAGGTGTGGCCAGAATCAGGGTGGGCCTTTTTGTCTGGGCAGGTCCACTCTACTGGAGGGGCAGGCTCAAGAAGAAGCAAAGAGGAGGTGATGGGGGAAGTTAGGGCCACAGCAGCACCCAGACTCACATCAGATGGCAAGCAGAGTGGTGTTATTACTCATTCTTATTACAAGTAGATCCCTTTTATCTATCTAAAGCTTTGTGTTATACATCAGAACATATAGAAAGAGTGAGTTGAAACAAATTTGGGAATACATATTATATATTAATATATTCTATACTGTAAATGATTTATATAATCTTTTGAGTATGGAAATATATGGAGGTATATATAAGTGGGGAGAATACATATATAATGTATATTATCTTTTGAGTATGTGATTATGAGGACAGTCTTGGTTGTCATTCTTCTCTTTCTACATTGTTTGAGATAGGGTATCTTATTTTCCACTCTGTAAACCAGGCTACCTAGTCTACCAGCTTCTGGGAATTCTCCTTTCACCACCTTTCATCTCATGATAGGAGCACTGAAGTTACAAATGTGCACCTCCACTCCCAGTTTAGAGTGTGTTATAATAATCTGAACTCAGACCTTCACACTTGTATTGCAAGTGATTTACACACCAAGATATCTCCTGAGGAGTCTGCATATACTACCTTTGTATTCTTTAACTTAATGATCAGAAAGTCTGGATAGTTCATTATAAAGTTTTCTTTGTCATGAGCTAATTTTGTGTTGTATGGATACATTTTGTTTCTTCATTATGCAATCCACAAAATATATTCTTACACTACCTGATACATATAAACTAAAGAACTGAATACAACTTTCATACTCTCAAAGACACCAATCAAGAGACTCAGATAAAGCAAGGATAGGCCCCAGATTTCAACATCCTTCCACCCTATGTTAGATAATTGTAGCTGGGTAATAACTATTATTTGATATCTAAATTGTGCTTGTGGCATTTTTTCATATAATGAGAGAATTAAAATTTGAAAAGATATCCATCTCATAACGTGGAATATCATGCAACTTATAAGCTATTTATTGTGTCTTAAAGACTTTCAACATATTAACTATTTAATAATGCTTACTAAGAAGACATACTGCAGAGGATGTTTTAGATATTAATTTTTTGTTGTTTCTAGCAAATGTTAACTTGGTCTCTTTATAAACTTGAAAAAGATAAAAGAAGCTTTAATGAAATCAGTTTATTAGCTATATTAACATGGACAAGTTTTATGGTGAATAAAAGCAAATCATTAGTCATTAGATTCATTTTTACTTAATGTAACTTTGCATAAACATTAATCTTAACTAAAGCAATCAGAAATTTGTGTGTGTGTGTCCATGTGTGTATTTCCAATATACACTTTTGTGTATTTTGTATTAATAGAGAAAGAAATAAAATATATGTGATAATAGTTCTATTAAATGATAGTACTTCAAGCTAACATCTAACTCTTCCTCTCAAATCTAATATTGTAACTACCTGAGTTCATGTCTTACTTTGCCAATAATGTTATAGAATATTTAAGCAACATATGTTTTTATTAACTGTCTCCACATCATTGTGTCAATAAAATATTGGTCTTTGTTTTTCATTTGCACCATACAATTTATCTCTAAGGATATAAATATACTTTTCAGGAAGTATGTAGGTTTTCATGAAATAAAAATGGCAAATCTTCAGAAACCCCATGTGTCAAACCAAAAAGAAAAGAAATGAATTACAATATCTTGGACAAATTAAATTACAGTGAAGACTGACATCCATAGAATACAAATGCCTAAAATAGAGTTATGGATAGTTCCTACAATATACTCAATCCAATGCTTATTAAATGTACTACTAGGAACATAAGTTGTATTATACATCTCACTGTATCAGAAAAACCAGTCATCCTTAACAGAGTCCCAACATCCCTGTTCAATTTCAAGAGAACTTTCTATATTGGGGTTAACCAATATTAATATGTACAACCAGTTGAATAGGGTAGAAGACCTGAAAATGTACCCACATAGACACATCTATATAAACTTTAACAAAGGTGTCCAAAATGCATACTGAATGAAATGAGTTTCTTCCATATGTGGTGATGAGAAAATTCAATACCTACATATTTTTAATTGAAAATAGATTCTTCTCTTATACAATATAACCAACAACAGTTCTGTCTCCCTTCACTCCTCACAGCTCCCCACCCTACCAGCCCCCTTCCCCAGATCCACTTCCTCTCTGTTTCCTTTTCAGAAAAGAGCAAGCCTCTGAGAGATGACAACCATGCATGACAAAACAAGATACAGTAAAGAGTGAAACAACATCCATATCACTGAGCTTGTACAGAGCTCAGTTCAAAATGGATGAAAAACTGTGATGTATAGCCTGAACCCTTGAAGCTGCTAAAAGAAATCATAGCTCCCAACCATGTTTAAAGGGATCTGATGTCCTCCTCTGTCATGCAGACATACATGCAAATAGATCACTTATATGCATAAATAAATATTTTAAATAATCATAATATATGTCTCGGTGGATATTTTCTGAAAGATGCTCCAGCATCTTGGGAAATACCACCCCCTCAACTTTCATGAATCTAAAAATTTTATGGCCAGAAAAGAAAACCCAAATGAACAAGGTGCTAAACAGAAGTGTACAGCCTGCAACTCAAGAGCTGCTTGTGGCCAAACACAGTTGTAAATGCTGCCCAACACATAATCATGAACTTACTTAAATAGGAGATTTCTTTTTTAACTTCACTGGGATTACTCAAGTATAAGATGGCAGCATCATATCAAACGATTGGATATGACTGACGAGAAAGGTAAAACAATCTCATCTATAGACATGATGGGATATTTGTACCTAGAATGAATCTATAAAGAAATTTCAAAATACAAATATCCCAGTCAAGAAGCAGGACAATGAACTGAACATGTAGTTCTCAAACAATGAGAATGATGGCCAATAAATATTATAACCTGTCTGGCATACTTAGCCATCAGGTAGAAGTAGGTTGAATCTGCTTTGAAACTCCATTTCTCAGTTAAAATGGCTACCATTAAGAAAATAAAGAACAGCATATATTAGTAGTGACATGGGGAAAGTGAAGAATTATACACTGCTGCCTGGAAGATAAAATGATGTGCACATGAGAAACCTGGATGTAGGTGCAGAAAAAAAAAACTGAAAATGGGGCTACTATTAGCCACACCACTCATGGTTGTATACCCAAAGGCATCTAAGTCATACATCACAGAAATCCTTAAACATCCATGTTTCTGTAAGTGCTAGTCATAGTATGTAAGACATAGGCTAGGCTAGATGTCCATCAGCAGAAGAATGGATAAACAAACTGTAACAGGTATACCTAATGGAATTTATTCAGCTGTTTATAAGGGGTTACATGAAATTATGGTATTTGCATGAAATGGATTGTATTGATTATTATTAGGCTAAGTGGAATAAAACAGAATCTGAACTACAAATGTCATGTTTTGTTTTGTGTATATTGAATTTAGAATGTGGACTGTGAGAATCCAAATATCCTTGTGAAACTTTACCAATTATGAAAGCTAAAATGACTGTGAAAACTTTTAACATTTAGAACGTCTCTCGAAATAAGTGGAAGATGACATCATACATCATGATTGACATTTTACTTCTAGAAATAGCTCTTGAAAGTAACTTTCTCAGATTGATGCCAATATCTCTGGGTTAACACATTCTACATAGAATATTCTTTTATAAATATTAAAAAATTTCCAGGTTAATCAAAACTATAATTAGACATTTGTTTCTTTTATTAGGGCAAATTTATTAATCCTGGTTACCTAAAGAGACAAATGCATAGAAAGGGATTCATTGTGATGGGAAATGGCTCACTAAGCAACTATGTAGCAAGAATTCTAATTGGTATTAATAATAAAAACCTGGAGTCAGATATAGGGGTTAATACTGAAAGATCAGAGAAGCAGAGCAGCCAGCCACTAGTTCTTTTTTTTTTCCCCACTGAGAAGATAGACTTTATTGATTAAGGCTATAAGTAGTATTTGTCTATTAGTAAAAACATATTTTTCTTTTTTATTTAAATTAAAAACAATCCTTTCAACCATCAGCCCAGGTAGGCTAGGGGCTGTCTCTGGTTCCAGTTCAGCGGGATCCAACACGCCGGGATATTGCCAAGGCCCCAGTGGCATTTCTGCCTCCATCCATGACAAGAGGATAGACATCAGAGAATTGGATCAGTTTTTTGTCTAGAGGTGGGAAACCCTGTCCTCTCTTCTACTTTAGTATGTGTATTCCTGTTGCTTGTTTCAGTTTTGATTAGGCAGCAGTATCATCAAAGTATTGGCAATTACACTTCCTTGTCATTACTAGGACACATAATCCTACATCAGACAATCTGGTTGTCTGGCTCCTAATATCTTTCTTCCTCCTCTTCTGTCATATTCCTTGAGACATGGGTCCATCTGTATTCTTGTAGATTTATCAGTTGTGGCTGAGCATACCACAAACAGTTCATGTCTTCATTTTGGACAGTTGAGATTTTCTTTAAGTGTCTGTCTGTAGAAAAGGGAAGCTTCTTTTATTAGGGGTGAGAGCAAAACATATCTGTGTGCATAGGATATGTATTTATGATGCAATGCTGGTCTAGTAAGATGGCAGTGAGAGGTTTCCTCTAAGATTCATGAACTCAATGGCCTTGGATAGGTGTCTAGCATTCCAGGACCGATATGAGTTCCTTTCTATTTAGTGAGACATAAGCCCCATAAGATAGCAGTTGATTACTGCCAAGGTCTGACTAACAATTACAGCTTTATGGCTGTCTTTGCTTTGTGGTCATTGTTGGGTTTCCTAGTCATATATTCTGGCAGAATGAATAGCACCTTCTCTTTCTATTTAAACTGCATTCTTGGAATTAAGATATGCTCAACAGGAGGGAAATCATACCTGGTATAGGAATCCTACCCAATTATTCAAGTGTCATGAGGTCAAGGATCTTAGAGAGCTACAATCACCAGGTTACTAAAGCAATACAATTCCTGACTACATTCTAACTGTTCAACCTCATGCCCACAGATCAAGGTAGCTGGCATCTCTCATGAAGGAAATTTCTCTTTCCAACAGAACAGACCATTACAAAAAGATACACTATTCAAATTTCAGGGAATAATGATATATGGTCCCCCTGTACCAGCTGATATTTCTATAACACAACTCTGCCTTCAAGGCAAAGAACATTGTGGAAGAGAGGGTAGAAAGATTGTTAGATCCAGATACCTGAAAATTCTGCTGGGAGATTGTATCCTAGAAATTACAGAGAAATTTCACTCATGATAACACACAATTATGGATTCTTAAACAAGACATGAGCAAATACAACAGCAATAAACACAATATGAAAGAGGCAAGTAAGGAATGGTCACAGCATAAGAAATAAACTTCCCAATGGGTCAACATAATTGGTGACTCAGTACCAAGTGGCTAGTCCTGAAATAATAAATGTACAGGTTATGTTATATAAACTGAGCAGATTATATTTAGTCATTTAATCAAATATGACATATATGTGTAAATGTATGTTGATTTGTGGATTTATATATGTAAACTTAAAAAAAAGGTCTTTAGTCCAAGAGGAAGCAATGGAAGGAGAATTGGAGAAAATTCTACAATTATATTTTAATTAAAAAAGTGATGCACCTGGCCCAATAGCAGCATAATTACTAAAGCAGTTACTCACACTTTGTGATTGAATTTCCAAATCAATCCACAGGAAAAACTGTCAATCAGTAGTAAGAAAAATAAGATATTTAGGGTACAATATTCTACTATTGTTTTGTCGATTTCACATAGTGTTTAATTGCCTTCTGAATGTTTCTACATATACTATTCAAGGAAAATTGACAGATAATAAATGCTGGGGAGTAAAACATTTGTTTTATTCACCAATGTTGTCCCTGATAAGTCTAACATCCTCCAGTGGAAGATCATCTAACCAAAAATATATGGGAAACACAAAGTGAACTTGATAAGAGGGAAATGAAAGGTCTAATTGATTTCTTTTACAATCAGCCTTGGTCAGTGAAGCTTGTGTTGGCTGTTGGTGGCAGTTAATTCAGTGAGTCACAAATAATCAAACTGCTAAAATGAATGACTACTAAGTACACATTGATAAAAGGAACTTCTACATAACCCCTTCCAAGCCTTATAGAAGATCAAGGAAGTGATGGTAAGAAGATTGAAAATTCCATAGAATGGTGAGTTTTTAAAACCCAGTAATCTGGACAGGATATAGTTGTTGCACCCATGAATACACAGCACTAATGTTTGATGCCAAAAAGTCATGCAAAACACTGGGAAAATAAACATTCCACTGAGGATCAGGAGGAGCTTCTAAGGCCCCATGTCTTCCCAAAGGACTATTAGCTGTTAAGTTTTACTGGGTATATTATTCAGGGTTAGATACAGGGACACAACTGATAGAATGGCTCTATGTATGTAGAACATGGGCTTATTAGAGTGGCTTATAGGCTGTGTTCTAGCTAATCTAATAATGGCTGTTTACCAGGAGAAATCTGTGGGTACAATAATTCCTCAGTCCATGAGACTGGTTGTCTCAGCTGGTCTTCAGTACATACTAGAATCCTAAAGAAGTAGGCTCTTATTCTAGTGAAAGAATGAATTTGCCAGAAAGAGCAAGCAGGCAAAGGGCAAAAGCTTTCATTTTCCATGTCTATTTTATAGACTGCTCAGATTAAAGGTAATTCTCCCCACCTCAAAAGATCCATATTAAACATGGCATTCTCCTTCAAATGATTTGAATTAAGAAAAATCCCTTACAGTTGTCCCCAGACTCTTAGGTTTTAGTTAATTCCAGAAATACTCAAATTGGCAACCAAGAATATGCCACTTGGAAGACATATTCCAAAGTGGTTTAACCATTGATAATTTGACTCTCGTAAATAACCTCCCACCCAAATGCATATTAACAGTCTACTTAAGTGTAATGTGTCATAAACATACTTAAACATGTGTATGTGTGGGCATGAATAGGATGTTGGAAAGAGAATGGACAAAATAAAAGGAAGAAGATAACAAAGGATAATGGAGTTATAATGTATAGTTAGTGCATACATATATGTTCATATTTTATGAAATTATAAAAAATGTTTTTAATTACATCATGAAGTTTAGAACACAGGAGTGCATAAAGGAAACTATGGTAAGAGTAATAAAAAAATTTGGGGTGTTCTGTGATATTTTTCAAGTAATTTGATAGTTTTCTGTTAAAGCAGTGATAATTGGATGTAGGCATCTAATAATTCCATGTAGGTTTTATGTCTTTTTCACTTATTCAACTTTGTAGCACATAGCTTTTAATAAAAAGGAAAAGAAACTCTAATAATTAAGGTATATTTGTGCTGGCAATATTGCACAGCAGGTTACCAGGCAAACCTGATGACTTAAGTGTGATTACCACAGGACATAGAATAACAGTGACATGAAAAGCCACAACATAGGGTTGTCCTCGAACATGCTACATACATGCCATAGCTCTCTCACACACACACAGAAACATACACACACAACAGACATAAACATCTAATTGTATAGAAAGAAAAGTCAAAATAATAAGGCACATATGAAAAAGAAAACTCAATTGATGCTCTCTATATCTTTATTTAATTTGAGTCTTACAATTTTGATTCAGCATGGATTGCAATAAATGGATCTTCAGCAGAGTTACTAATGGAAAAGTGAGCATTGCCATCACTGCCAACATTGACTTTAAGTCCAGTGCAATTGCCATCAACCTTGTCTCCAGAAATGACATCACAGTATGTGCCAGCAGGAAGACCAGTCTGTAAAGTTGCTGACAAAGCCCTGGGGATAAAAAGAAGTATTTAATTTAAATTCAACCCAGTCAGTGTAGTAAGATCCATTGTCTATAAAACAATTAAATGCCTCAACTATGTAAAACATCAAGAAGTCAGAGATTTGGTGAGAAAACCCAAAAACCATGTCCAGGTCTGGGTAAGGCAGAGAATTCTCTATACCAAAGACATCTTTTAAAATGCTTGCTAAGTAAATAGTTCATGGTGACTGTTAATAAACAATGAGAGACAGGGAATATAGTGAAACTCTCTGACAAAGCCCTCCTGTGAAAACCATAGTTCTTTCAAGTCTGTCCTCTGCTGGACTTAAATTATGATGAATTTAAATAATGCTAATATTATTTCTTCAGAGGTTTTAGACTATAGAAGGCCACAAGCAAGTTGGTCTAGAATTAAACATAAGCTCATTTCTAGAGATAAATAGTTTATAGTGGAAAACTCTGTATAAAAAGCAATTCTGGTAATCCTAAACAACTAGCCATATGTTCTTTCAACAACAGCAACAAAATAAGCATGTATTATTGTGGTTGCTTGAAAGAAAATGCCTCACAAAGGGAATGGTACTATTAAGAGTTATGGCCTTGTTGGAATAGGTATGGTCTTCTTGGAGCAAATGTGTAACTGTAGAGACAGGCTTTGAGGTGTCATACATGCTTAAGGTATACCAGTGAGACAGCCTACTTCCTGTTGCCTGAGAGTCAAGATGTAGGAATCTCAACTACTTCTCCAGAACAATGTCTGTCTGCATGCAACCATATTGCACCATGATGCTAATGGACTAAATCTCTGAAAAAAGTAAGCCACTGCAATTCAATATTTCTCTTCTATAAGTGTTCTCATGTTCATGGTGTCTCTCTACAGCAATAGAAACTCAAACAAAGACATCTATGTAATTTACATATTTGGGTTTTGCCAGTAAAATATAATTTTTATTAAAATACTCTCAATAAAATTACAAGCTGACTTTGGATTTGGACAGTTCACCTGATTCCAATAATAATCTTTGAACTACAGTTCTACAGATGAGGGAATCACTAAAGGAGACTTAGAGAGAAATACAGGAAATGAAAGTATAGTGACAAAAGTTTTAGAAGTCAAGCTGAGAAATCTTCTGGAGAAAACCATAGACTGGGTGCAAGTGAAAGTTACTTTAAAAGTTCATGAATAGAAAAATTAGAAAATGCATATCAGTGAACTGTATAAAAAACAATAATAAGTGATATTCAGAGCTAGTGGAGAAAGTACTCCAGCAGTAATGCAATACATTGTTTAAATGATTTTAAAACTTATCTTTACTCTTCATGTGCCATGTAAAAATCCCAAATGAGCATATACATATGAATATATGCCACTGTCATTTTAAGACTGTGGTGAAAGATCTCGAAAAATTTCTAAAAAGAACAGAAGAATATTAAATGAAGTATCATTTTGCCTTCTGTACATTCAGCATTCATTTTGTGTCCTAAATCATTAGCAAAAACATTTTTCACCTAAGAAAAATATAAATGAATCAGAAAAGAATGATCTAAGAGAATAATAGTATGTAATCCTACTTTAATTGATTTCCACTTACCAATCATCATTGTTAAAGACAATGAATCCTCTGTTTCCTCTGCCAAAAGCTACTTGGTTGCTGCCATTATCCCACCAGTTTGAAAAAGGTTGACCGTTGACTACATTTCTGAAGGCAACCATGTTCCTAAAAGCACAATATCATGTGAAATGCTAGTACCCTTAGACTTCAGCCATTTTAAACAAAAAGTTAAACAGCTTTCTTGTGAGAGAAGATCTGTAGGGAAATTCCCACCTTATTTGACGCCATCGATGTTCACAGACCCAGTCATTGCCACAAGTGGTGTCGGGATTAATGGTCACTTCTTTTGTGACTCCATTGTTATTAGGTGGTCCAATCCAGTCATTCACATCCTTAATTGTCAAAAGAGTGAGACCATTTGAATGCTTGTATCTACCTGTTTCTTCCCACTATACAAAACCAAACCCACACCCATCATGCTAATGCTGTCTCTGGGATGTCTAATTTTAATCTAAGTCCTCATTGTTTTTACAAACCTTCACTAAGTCCTTAACTTCTATGCAAATCCAGGCTCTCTACAATGATATCTGACACCAGAAACAATTTTTAAACCTCTCATTTTCTGCCCAATATCACTAAGAGCTCTTCAGTGTATCTGAAATAAGAAAATTACAACCAGAAACACTACCATTAATGAACAGGCTCTAGTAACAATGTGAAAAATCTCCATCATTATATATTACATGAATGTGCATTTTATCCATAAAACAGGGAGTCCTTGTCTATTCTAAAGATTAATGAACATCTATAAAAATGTCTTTAATATAACAATTTCTAAGCCAATATTACTTAATTTCTTACTACTTGCTTGTAAAATGAGCTCATAAAATACCCTGATTTTCTAAACTTAACAAAGTATAAATGCATATTTTATAATGGCTAAACTTTAAATATATTTATGAAAAAGAAAAAAGATCATTATAAACATGAAGGCTTTTCAATAATACAGTCAATTCCAATAAATAATTGAGGGACTTTCAGCTTGAAAGGAAAACAGAAAAAAACATTTGTTAGACTTACAGAGAAAATGTGTTTCAAATTCATATTTGGTGTTTCTCTGTGATTCTAGCTTTTTCCACTCAAATGGAAAACTTCAAATAGCCATTAACATATCCATTCATCTTATTTGTTAATTCAATTTTGAAATTGTTTAAACTCATACACCAAACATACACATATTGTTTGTAATTCTTACCATTCTTAGACTTGTCAGCAAATCACTGTTCTGTGATACTCATGTTTCTATTATATTTTCACTGAATACCCTCAATCCAGCTGCTTTCTCAATCCACAGAAAACAAATTAAAGCATTTTAATATGGCATTATTCATTGCACCAAGGAGGAAAGAATTTGAAATTCTCTTCAATGTTAACAGGCATGATCCAACATCACTTCTATGAATTAAGGATTTATCAATCATACCTGTTTTCATTTTCTACCTTGCTCTTAAACTACTTCTTTCTATTATTAGTAACTTATGCAATGTCCTACTTTACAAAACTGTTGCTAATAAATACTTAATAATAAGTTTCATATACTATAACTTCATGTGAAATTAAAATAGAACCACTTCCTTTTCTGGACTAAAATATTATTTGAAGAACTTGAAGACTTACTTTTCCATTCTGGAAGTTTCTTGCCCAACGGTAACTTGACATTACCCTTGTGAATCCATAAGGATGAGCCAACATAAATCCAACAGCCATTTTATACATTCTGAAAGTTTCAAAATGTTATTAAAGCAGAAGTATATCATATAATGCTGCTATTAAAGGTAGGTTACACAAGAGCAAAGAAAATTCACCTACCTAGCATCCCAGAATGTCAGGATGGATGCTCCTCCAGCCCCATGTCCTCGCTGGTTGTCATGGTTGTCCACAAACACAAGGGCTCTGTCAGAAGGCACCAAACCCCAGCCTTCTCCCCAGTTCCTACATTTAAAAAAGCATATTATTATTTCACAATGCTTAGAGTAATGTTATATAGGCATCCTCACTTATCTAAATAAATGACAATTCCATATTAAGTCTCTCTTATAAGTACACATGCATACATATATAACATCATTTCATGTGATAATATATATGAGAATTTTATCTGCATTAAGTCTTATAACAAAATTTTTTGGACTTAAATATTTTCTTTAGATTTTCTTTTTTATTGTATTGTAATTTTATGGACTTGAGAAATAAATTATCCTTGTTATATAATATAGAATGGAAAACTAAATTAATAACTGGTATAATAGAAATTTTCTAATTTTCTAATTATTTCTATGATATAACATAAGTAAGTTCCATGGTATAGCCACATTATAAGCATCACCTATAAACAAAATATTCTTGTAATAACAATCTAACTTATAGGCAAACATTCCTGGAATCTAATGGACTCATCACAAACAGTCAAAAATCACTAAGTGAAACATTGGATTTCCAGGGCTGCCTGATATTACAAATGAGAAAGACGATTAACTTTAGTTTAGGGAACAATAGGGCTAACAAATCATCAAAAATTCACAGTTGTATAAATTAGAATAGCTGAAGATATAAATTACTATGTCTAATGACAACAGATCTAACATAGATCAACTAAAGAAATGGTGTATATTTACTTTAAATAAGACATCTTCTCGCCATTCCACTTGCGAATAACAGTGCCAAGTTTTGCTCCAAACTTGAATTCTGTCACACGTCCATTTCCAAAGTACTCACTACTTTTAATTGCCTCACCACCCAGATCGATGACCTAGTAAATACATTGGGTCAGTTGTGAATTATAATATAAATTTAAAGCACATTATTTAAATATAACAGCATTTATAAATCCTTACAGTATTTTTGTTGTTTGAAATGTTCTTAATGGTTTTCTGTGTACCCAAATTCTGACTTTTTCAAAAACTGTATGTCAAAATATTGAAAGAAATCAAATTACAGCATCACTTCTTAACCTCTAAGATAGCTGACAGGGGAAAATTCATTAATCCACATAGATATAACACTTGCTGTCAGGTCATTATCAGAAGTGCTTTATAAACACATTAAAGTTTTCAAAGAAAACAGATACAAAGTATTATCTTCAGTACATTATTGTGGCACAGAAAGCTTCATCATTTTTGCCTTAATCACCTACAACCCTCATAACATGAGACAAAACTCAAACTCAGAAAGATGTGCTAGAATCAAGAAGCATGATTTCTCTGACTTGTATAATAATATCTGAGAGTTTAGAGCATGGATTAGTCAAATTTTCACTAATATGGAACCTGCTATTGTAAATAACAAAGTGTGCTATCTCTGAATAAGTGTAATCCTATTATGGAATAACGGTATTACATACTGAATGAATCATGAAATCTACTTTTTATTCTCTGTTTTGCAGAATGGTGATATCCAAAAACAGTCAATGAAGCCTCAATCCTACAAAAATAACTCCCCCAGGGAAGCACACACCAATTTTCTATTGTCTATCAGTACCCACCAGTCATCCCTGAAAATATTTACAGATTTAAAAGTTATATTTAGGAACACACACACACACACACACACACACACACACACACACACACACACACACACACACACACATATATTTAGTTCAAGAAGAGGCCATCTTCTTGAAGGAAGGTGTAGGGGTATATAGAAGGGCTTAGTAGGAGGAAAGAGAAAGCAGAAATGAGAAATGTTAGAACTAAACTATGATCTCAAGGGTTTGCTCAGGTTGCACCAGGTCCTCTGGATATATATTATGGCTTGCAATTTAATATTTTTATGACTTCTTAATGTGCAAATGAGTAGGTCTCTGGTTCATGGCTATTTTCTTTATCTGTCATTCTTGTCCAACTTAAATGTCATAATTTTGGTTTTATCTTATTATATTTTATTTTGTGATATTTTCACACTTAGATACATGTTTTCTAATGAGAGCCCAAAAGGGAGTAGATTCAAACAGGAGGGGAGCTGGGGAAGAAATGGGAAGAGTAGAGACAGTGGAAACCATAATCATGATATATTATGTGAGTAAAAAATTTATTTTCAATAAAAACCAAAGAATATAGTCTCAAAAATAAAAAAGAACATGAATATTGTTTTACCTCTTGAAAAATGAAAGGTCTGCTTCCTTGAGAGAACCATTGTGTATTTAAGTTGTGCAGTTTGTCCAAAACTGCCTTTATGTCTCCAGGCCACATGTGCTTAGCAGCGTCAAGTCTGAACCCTGCTACACCCATGTCAATGAGACGGTTCATATATTCAGCCACCTTGGTACGAACGTAATCTTTCTCGAGTGCAAGATCCAGAAGTCCAGACAGACGACAATTTCTGACCTATTAGAGCAAAAAATGATTGATTTCTTAAAAGTCATGTCTGGTCTAAGAATCCATTTCATCTTTCAGTTCCTCGCCCATTTAAAAATGAATGTTTTCACATTGCCCTTACTTTGACCATGAAAAGTATGGATGTTTTAATTTGGACACAGACTTTAAAATATTTTCTGTTGTAGATAGAGAAAATATCAGAGATAAAATTGGTAAGAATTTTAGGTGGTTAATTCTCTCTCTCTTTCTCTGCCCCCTCTCTCTGTCTCTGCCTCCCTCTCTGTCTCTGCCCCCTCTCTCTGTCTCTGCCCCCTCTCTCTGTCTCTGCCCCCTCTCTCTGTCTCTGCCTCCCTCTCCTGTCTCTCCCTCTGGTCTCATGCCCTTCCTCTCCCACTTCATTTCTACTTTTTCTACTTTCTTTGTTTTAAAATATTTATTTTGCTTCTAACACTTTTCCACACTATATGCTTCTATAATTGATTAACCATGATTTTAAATTTTGCACACAAATTCACTAGAAAGCATGTCTATATTTTTTTTCATTGATTTGGTGTATCCTTATAAAATGTTGCAAAAAAATACAAGACATTTTTCCATTTCTATTTTTCAAGCATTCTGTCTCAATAAACACTTTTTCTATAGTATCTTAATGATATTCCAATGGTTATCCATAAATCCCTTGTGCATTCCCAGATGCCTAGCTGCTTCTTCAGTCTGATCAATATTTCTCTCATTACCTGATAAGCGTCATTGTAGTTAGAAATTTCTCCATCACATTTAGCATCATTAAAATCCCAACCAGAGTATGGAACTGATGGAAAATCCCTGTTATTAGCATTGTAGTAACTTCCACAGGTACTGCTTGTTCCTGCACCACCACCTGCTCCACACATGTGATTAATAACAGCGTCCACATAAATACGGACCTGGAGAAGGAAAGTGGATATTTCAGCTGGACACAAGAATTGAAAGCTTTAATGGCAAAATCATAACATGCTTACAAATCTCCAAAATATATCTTCTGATGGATGCTTTATGTGTTCTTTTTAGAAAAGAGAGTCAAGTGTAATTCAACACTAATGTGAAATAAAACCAACAATAGCACTAATATTTGGCAAAGAGCATAAAACTGTTAAGTGGAGGTAAAAAGTAACAACAATAATTAAAAAACAAAGATCAATATTTGAGGAACTAAAATGTAGTATAAAAATGAGAGAGCATTGCTTTTGAAATTTTGCCAGATCTCGGGGAGAAATGGCATGGTTTGCACTGTTTCTGTCATGTCTGAAGACCAGAAAGTACATAGATGACTGTTCTTTATAGTGTGAAAGCATATATTTACCATTAGCAATAATGATGGGAATAAAACCCAAGAATTGGAAATCCCATAAAATGACTTTAATCTTCACATCTGGACAAATGTTTATCCAGAAACATGTAAGGAGGTATATATAGAAAACTGCTTATAGGTACAGCCATAACTATAAACAAAATAAAACATAAACCTCAGATTGAGTTGGAATCAGTAGAATGGAGAGAAAATAAATATTGTGGAAGTTTACAAGACATATGGAGAAAAAGCAAGGAGTTGTTTATTCATAGGGACAAGAAAGTAGACATCTCTTTTCATTATAGGGAAAAAATAGACATTTCCAACTAAATCAATGATGTTGAAAACAGCCAATAAATTGATGGAAGAGAACAAAGTCACATAAAAACAACTGTGGCAAGCACATCCAATCCAGTGCCTAAGCAAAATGGAGTAATAAGAAGAATGTGATTACAAGCTAAAAGTCAAAGTTTCATTTTATCAATTCTTATTTTACATAATAGATGTTGAAGGGTTCTCAAAGTGTGAATATAAGACAGTAGAGCATTTTGATAAAGCGTGAAGTAACTTGTGCATGATTTTCTTTTATTTTATTTTCACATTTTATAATTAAAATATATTACTTTCCCGCTTCCCTTGTATCCCTACACTTACCACCCCCAAATTATGAGGCTTTCGTCTCAAATGAAAATGCCAAAGAATAAATGAAGAAAACATTTTCATAGATAGCAATTTTTAATGTCTAAAATTTTATATAAGATTTTAAAGAAGACATGACTCCACTTACACCAACATTGTTGCACCTCGTCACCATGTCCTTGAATTCATCTTCATTTCCAGACCTTGTGCATATTTTGTAGCTAATTGGTTGGTATCTTTCCCACCAGGGCCTTGATGGATTATAAACCACAATATTTTCATTTGGTGGAGAGACCTGCAAATAAAATAGCCATAATTAATTTTGAACAACAGTTTCCAAAGTTCTTACTAAATTGAAAGAACTAAATTTTCAAGGAACCTGTCAATGACCTGACGCTGTTTCTCAACTGTGAACATGCAGTTCTGTCACTTCACAACCACCTGAAAATATGGACAGGACATTGCAGAGGTTCTGCTGGGGTCCTAAACCAAAGTATAAAGGTGTCGTCATCACCAAACCTATTTATTACTCAAGAAATTTATGTGTGAGGTAGCATTGTGCTCCAAACACCTTGACCTGATTAGAATACTGTTTTATATAAACCCAGTAAACTCTTCATTTATATTTTGACTAAGTCTTACCTGCACCCCTCCAAATCCCTTAGGAGCTAAGTATCGCTCACATTCCTTGGCAATATCAACCCAGCGCCACTCAAACAGGTGGACAATAGCAGTCCGCCCATATTGAGTATGTGGGTCATACTGAGCCCAGCAGAACCCAATGAAAGAAACAAGCAGAAAGAACTTCATTTTGCTTTGAAGTTGTCGGTGTTCTTTCTAGCACCTATTTATATGCTGCAAAAAGTACATTTTGCAAAGTCAACATTTATGAATAAATATTTACAGAATAAGCTTTTTGTTCACAATCTAAAAGATTTGTGGTGAAGATGTGAACAGGTGAAGGTCCTTCAGAAACTCTCATGGAAAAATATTTAAAGTCATTTCAGGACATGTATTATTTGATTAGTATAGATCTTACTTCTGATGAACTCCACTAAAACAAGGAAAGTATAATTGAGACAAATATAGCTATAATTATTTTTGCAAATATTTCTATTCCAAATTGAAACAGAATAATATGCTGAGATCCTTTTGTTTCTCCTACTCAAATGCTAATTATGTAAATATTTATATTTATTTTCAAAAACTTTCAAACATTGTAGAATTCATCTGCAATACTGAAAACAGTAAGATAAATAAATGAAGATTCTGAGTATGACAATCCTGGGCTATATAGCAAGCCCTTGTATGCAAATAAATAAAAAAGACATTATGCAAATACTTTTGGATTTGAGAATTATGCATCCTCTCTACCACTGATTGCATATAGACTGTATAAGAAGTTGATAGCTTTAGCTTAACCAAATATCTTCGTACCTGCTACAATACAAATTAGAAGCTTAAAATTCTTCATCCTTCTCAATACTATTAAAAAATCTATGATAGAATATGCTAGTACATATGGGAAGAAACTTCCCCATCCCTTAACAATTATTAAGTGAGCGTTCTCATTTTTGTCAAGCACATAGGACACTAAGTCATAGCAATCAATATGGCAGGTTGCTATTCTACAGATTTCTCTAATAGAAGAAGAAGAAAAATGCATGTAACTATAACTTTAATAATAAATTACTAATTTCAGATGAACATTATAATTAGTAAAATTGTGAAAAAATTATGACAGGGTATAATATAACTTCGACATTATGGCCTTTCAGACTAGATAGTCCAAAAATGTTTCACTAAAGCCCCCACTTTGACTCTGAATTGAAAGAGCAAAAACAGAAAATGCTTTGATGGGTGATAAAGCAATCAGTGTAGATTAAGGGTCACAGGAAAAGTTGCTTAGATTACTGGAGAAACATCAATGACAGCAACAAAAATGTCAACAGAACTAGAGTAAGTGTCAAAACTGGGAAGATGGGGCCGTTGAGTTAGGCCAGATCACAGGAAGAAGAGAGCCATTGAGGCTCTAACAGGAATAGAAAATATTATAATTAGCATAATAAAATCTATACTACATAAATATCTGTAGATGAGAAATTATATGTTTTGACAATTGGTTAAGCTCTTGGTATAAGTAATGTCCTCATTTTTTAATAAATAAGCCCTACGTCAGAAATTGAATAATACACTCAATTATATTCTTTTTTTAAATTATCAACCTATTTTTTATAAGTTTTAAAGTTAACATTTTGTTATAGACTTTATAAATCTTTAACCATACCCAGTAAATTTACAAATCTTAAGGTACATAAAATTCATATAATAATTTTATAATCCTTTTTTATTTTTTTAAAATTAGTTTCTCAGTCATCATCTGGGAGGAAACCATTCTGAGCAAAATCATTAAAAACAGCTCTGATAAAGCATGGTCACTACTGTGTATCATAAAGCAGGTCCACATATGAGTGAGTACATATCATGTTTGTCTTTTTGTGATTGGGTTACCTCGCTCAGAATGGTTTCTTCGAGTTCCATCCATTTTCCTGCAAATTTCAAGATTCCATTGTTTTTTTTTTTTTCTGCTGAGTAGTACTCCATTGTGTAAATGTACCACAATTTCTCTATCCATTCTTCGGTTGAGGGGCATCTAGGTTGCTTCCAGGTTCTGGCTATTACAAATAGTGCTGCTATGA
This sequence comes from Cricetulus griseus, assembly GCF_003668045.3. Lineage (NCBI taxonomy): Eukaryota > Metazoa > Chordata > Mammalia > Rodentia > Cricetidae > Cricetulus > Cricetulus griseus. The sequence goes on along the minus strand of NW_023276806.1, from coordinate 44,450,188 downwards.
ACATGGTTGAACATATGTCTTTGTTATATGAATGTGCTTCTTTGGGGTATATGCCTAGGAGTAGAATTGCTCGATCTTGTGGTAGACTCATTCCCATTTCCTTGAGAAGTCACCATACTGATGGTTTTATGTGGCTGTACAAGTTGGCACTCCTATCAGCAGTGGAGGAGTGTTCCTCTTTCTCCGCATCCTCTCCAGCATAAACTGTTATTTCAATTATATTCTTTTATTATCTGTATACCTGAAGAAACTATGGGCCAGCAAAACTGACTCAATCACATAAGCTCATATAGTACAAGATGAGGCAACATCTGATACTATCTCTATCTAATTAAAAATAGCTCTTCTCTTTATTTTACCACATTTTCTCTATGAATACAGAAGTTGTGATTTCTAATATGGTAGCCAACAGCAAGAGGTAACTTGTGAACTGTCATTGTACTGATAATTGAAGAGAAATGAGCTATTAGTGAAAAATAAACTCTGGATTTCAGCCTTAGTATAGAAATGCTGTCTTAGAGCCTGGTTCAGAATGGCAATGGGGTACCTGGCTCAAAGAAGAGGCTAAGACTATTGAGCAATGGTGTAAAGCTACAGGGATGGAAACCTCCCAAGATAAATTCTTGGAGGATATTATGCTAGTATAGAAAGGCAGTCTCTATATGATGACTACTCCCAGGCTTTACACTGTGCCACAGCTTTGCATGCTTGGGGCAGAATTGGAGAAGTAGGAAAGAAAATTGAGTCATTTACTAACGTTTACAGGGCTCAAAAGAAGTCTTCATGAATTTGTTACTACAATTAACATGAGGAGACAATAGAAGGATACCAGATTCAGAAGCTAGATAAATAATAATTGAAACTCTGGCTTTTAAAATGCCAATTCTCAATTCAAAAGTATAATTAGGTGTAGGGGAAGCTGTAGCCACGCCTACTTAGGGGCTGGCTGCAGGTGTGCCTAACCACGCTTATGAGTGCGTGGTCAAAGTGACATAGTGTGACTCCGTTTTCTCTTGCTCTTTTGCTTTTGGGCTTGCATACAGACTGCTGCCACACCGGCTGGCTATGTCGCTCTGTAAGTAAGGCTTTTCCCTATTAAATACCCTTATATTTCTACCTGACTCCATATTGGTAATTTCCCACTATAATTAGGCCTTTAAAGGCAAGATCAGCACCTTTGGAGGAATGGATCTGAAATACAATTAATGTTGAAACTCATGACCATGATTATGCATGGATAGGAGAGGTGATTTCAAGAGGATTGAAGAAAAATCAAAATGTCAAGTGTTTTAATTGTAGTAAACAAGGTAACTTTAAAAGGGATTGTAAATAGGGATTTCCTAGAAACAATGATTTTTCTAAGCATAACAGAACACCCCTTCCTTCTGTATTATGTAAAAAGTGTGGCCAAGGCAGGCATTGAACTAATGAATGTAGATCAATAAGAGACATTCAAGGCAATATTTTGCCACCTGGAAACTCCTTGAGGTTGCCTCTCACAGGCCCCTGTGCCAAATCAAGCTCAGTCATTTCCCATCACCATGGAAACTCCTTCCCAGAGGAATTAAAAACATAATACATATTGTAAGAAACTATACTGCTCTGGATGATAGAAGAGTTATAAAGGACAGAACAAAAAAATTCAGGAGAAACCATAAATCAAAAGTAATAAATATTAGATTAACAACCTCCCCACAATTAAGTTTGGGGAGGGATTTGTTTTGGACTTTTCAGGAAAATAAAAACAATCATTTTGAGGAATTTGAGACCTTTGGACAAATAAACATCTAAAGAAGAAGGGAGAACTACCTGAAAAAATACCAAGAAAAATAATCTGATCTAAAACAATCCCTAAAGCCTCCAAAAAGATAATGGGACCCCACAACCACAATTCTACCAGGAATATGATAATGTCACTAAGCTGAAAATAACAATTAAAGATCAACTTTGAACTACAAACTTCACAGAACCATTTCAAGGCCCTTAACTGAGATGATCCAACCTCACAGACACTGCTCAGAACAATTCCAAGGTGGCTATCCGAGATGATCCAGCCTAAAATATTAATCTTTCTAGGACTTGAGACAAGACCTGCACTTTCCCATTATGCAGAGACTGGATGGCAAACAATAGACCTACCTCTTCCAGTACTTGAAAATTAACCCAATTTTTTTTCTTCTCAGAATGCTCTAAAGATGCTGTTCCCCCAAAATAGCAGAAAGTAAATCATGAACATGACTCCCACATTTCCAAGAGGAGGGTGGGATGAGTTATTTTTGGCCTTTCCTGTCATGGGTTGTGGGTATTTGACATTGTTTAGAGGACTTATTACAAGTTGTTATTAGTTATGATCAGGAATAAACTTAAATAAAGTAGAATAGATTCATAGCTCTTGTTTTGAAAAAAAGGAAGATACAGGTAGGATAGGATAAAAAGGGTAGATTATTGAATCTACTCTGAAAAGGAAAAAAGTGAGGATATAGATATGGTAAGATAAAAAGATAGATTATTGAATTTACTTTTAAATATTTTAAATATTTTACATTAGAATGGACTTTTATACAAATTTTGTACATTGATACAAATTTAAGATTAATTTTGTTAAAACATACTGTATATACATTTTTAAACTTATTCAAGTTATTGTACCTATACATCTCAATGTAATATTAATCTCTTGTCCTTGGAACTTATTACTACCAATTTTATAGGATAATAGGAAAATGCAGGTTAGTTATTAGTCACCTATTACAATCAAACTTATAGCCAAATTAGATATGTTTTTAAGGTCAAACAGAGACATATTTTAGAAAGACAGGTAGTCTTCAAATACTTCAGGGATCTACAGAATATAGCATTTAAAATGTTTTAATAACAAAGGTTATATTTTTTATGACAATGAGATTTGTCTGTTCCTGGCAGTACCAATCTACTTCAGAGAAGATAATAGGCAATAAAGAAAGGGATAAATAAATGAAATGGTTCAGAAGGAGGAAAGGGAAGGGAGAAATCTTGTATTTATATATAATCTAAATTCTTCATAAATATGTCTCACAAAGGGAAAGGTATTTAGTTCTTTAAATGTATCACCTGTGGGGTTTCCAACTTCCCACATTGCTTATTTGTGGTGTAAAATGAGAAGAAATGAAAAAAGTATCTTTGACTTCATGGAGATAATTGCATTTGGTAATTTTTATTCATATTTGGGTTCTAATAAAATTATTTAAGTCATTCCAGTAAGTTTTAATAACATACTTACTTAAATAATATCCTAAATTCACTGATAAAAACACTAGATATTTCTTTTTAAAAGAATGGGTCAAAATTAGTTGGTCAGGTAAAGAACAGTTATTTCTGTCAAAATCAACTTGGTTGTACTAGAGATCTTAAAAGGAGAGAGTGGAGTGTTAGAGCAGACAGAGAAGAAAGAAAGGAGCAAGGAGGGAGGAAGGAAGGACAGAAGGAAGGAGGAAATGAAGGATAGAAGAAAGGAAGGACAGAAGGAATGAAGGAAAAAAATTAAAGAAATGTACAAAGGCACCTAGGTGATCTTTATCCCCATTTGATCCTTTGTAGTACACAAAGTAATTCTGTGAAACTCAAGATATTTTCACTGGGAAAGTGTGGACTGTAATGACAGAATATTAACATATTTACATTGAAAGTGGGAACAGAGCATGAGTTTATAACAGTATCACTAGGATAAATAGTGAAGATAACTGTATAGTGATAATAATATTATGACAACCATGTGCGCTGATAGTTCATGTAACCATGGATTTGGATAACGGTATTGTTTGCAGTACTTGTTTAAACATGATAACAACCGTTGGGAACGGAATTTACATTTTCTAGTTCATATCAATAGATAAGTTACTTTCAGAGGTAACTTTCAAGTATGGGTAAGATCAACTTAGAGGTTGTTCTCAGGGTCTTGGCTAGTGGAAAGTTCAGGGGTTGCATACATATAGGCACATAACAAAGATCAGTGACAAAAAGAGACCATGAATGTCAAAAGGAGAAATAAGGGATAAATAAATGAAATGGTTCAGAAGGAGGAAAGGGAAGGGAGAAATCTTGTATTTATATATAATCTAAAATATAAAAATAATCTAACCATTTTTGGAATTGAACTAAAAAGAGTATAGTTTTTTTTTCTTTCTCTTCAGCACATGTTCTTTGGAACCATAATTTCTCAAGTTCTGAGGATTCTTATATTTTCTAACTCTTTAAGCTATGTTTTGATCAGATCAATGTCACCCACTGTCTAGTCACATTTCTAGTCTGATTTGAAAACTTAAGCATACTACATAGGCTCTTTACTTCTTGCAAAGTTCCATCCTTACTTATTTTCAAAAACAGGTCTCAAGAAATGAAAATTTTATTTCTTTCCTCAACCCTTTTTCATCAGTTGTATTATTTTAAATGAATTTCACTAAATTCATCATTAAACTCCTTATTGGACTTTCAATTGTCAATATCAGTTGTCAATATCAGTTGTCAATATCATGGTCTGGAAGCCTGATGATATAGTCAATGGTCATTCTCATGTACATGTTAAATAACAAGGGATGACATCTATTTTGTTCATAGTTCCTATAAGTGTTGTGCCATACCTAAAATTACCAATGTTTTCTTAAAATAACCTCACCCTGCTGGCTTCTTTCTTTATATCTTATTGTGTTTAGGTGTGACTATTGTAGGAGCATGTTTCTATGGATGTGTATGTGTGAGTGTGTATGACTGCTTTTGCATGTATAAAAGCCATAGAATAAAGTCCTTAGCCTCTTTTTGAAAATTCTTTTTCTGTCCACCTAAGATTCTTTCAGTGAGCTTAAAGGTTATATTTTGATTCCTCCTATGGGGCAGGTTGCTTCACAATACTCTAATCTTAAACTCCAAAATTGGAAAGAAGGAGATTTTAAACGATGGAAACAATTACATGGGTGCTGAGGGTTTTACTTGTATACCTCATATACTCTTTATTAGTGAGTACATATTTATGTCTTCATATTCACTTTTAAAGTTTCCTTTCATATTTTCATGGGTTTTGGAGTGATATTTCAGTCTCAGGGTATGCTATAATAATTCTCCACCTTTTACTTCCCATCCTTCCCTACTGAATGTATAATGATGGTGCCATCCTTATGTTCACAAAAACCTTAAGTAGCTGAGTCCTCTTTGACTCTTTCTTTGTATATCCTTTCTTGAGTCTAAAACTCTTCCATCCCTGTATGGCAAATCTGTTGCTCCTTCCCCCATCTCAGCTCCTCTGAAATGTCCTTCTCTCCTTCAGTCATTCCTTTCCTTCCCTCTCCTCCATCCAGTACTTTAAACTCTTTCTTGATTCTGCTATTTATTGCAATACTAGCTTGAATTCTCTCAAGCAAGAAAATCAAAGAATTAATATAAAAAATATTTACTAGAATAGGCTTCATTATAAAATGTGCAATGTGTAACAATGGCTGTCTTCATGCCAAAGGAAACTAGAATGGGTAATTGCTCACTTCACATGGCAAAGTTCCTCAGTAGTCCTGTTTCTGAAGTGCTAGATGGTTCCTGGAGAGCCGTTGGTCTTCAGCCCACAGAGAGTAACCAAAGAGGTGGATTTTGATATTATCAAATGATGACAACAATAGTAATAGCAGCTATAGTCATAGGGATAGCTGTAAGACTCATGAACATGGTTGAAAGACTCACATATTACCTGGTAAAATGCAATATTTCTCTTACACATCTTCATATGAAACTGTGAGTTCTGGAAGGTGCTGAGAAGTTTCAGGGTTTGGCATTCTTTTCCAATTACTGCAATCAAGAAATCCCTCAAAGGTACATACAAAGGTTAGAAATTAATCAATCCAGTTGGGCTATCCAGTGCTTTATCTCCTGGATGATCCCAGGTCTTGTCAAGATGACAATTGTATTAACCACTGGCTCTCTCTTATTCTTGATTTTCCTTCCCTCCCTGTGATAGTTTAAATGTGTTTACCCCCCACAGTCTCATAGAGAGTGGCACTCTTAGCAGATGTGGCTTTGTTAGAGTGGGTATGTCCTCATTGGAGGAAGTGTGTCACTGTGGGTATGGGCTCTGAGGTTTCCTATGCTTAGGATTCTTCCCAATATCTCAGTTGAATTCCTGTTGTATGCAAAATGTAGAACTCTCAGGTATTTCTCCAGTACCATATCTGCCTGCCTGCCAGCCAACATGCTTCCAACCATGGTGATAATGGACTAACCCTCTGAAACTATAAGCAAACCCTCTCAGTAAAATGTTTTCCTTATAAGACTTGATGTGGTCATGGTATCTCTTCTCAGTAGAAGAAGAAACACTAAATAATATTGCAGTTGGAACCAAGGACTTGTTGAGGTATTGTTGTGAAGTGGAAAAGCTGAGTAAACAATCAGGAACCACAGATGCAAGCATAACCAATAGAATACAAGAGATGGAAGACAGAATCTCAGATGCTGAAGATAAACTATAGGATAAACAAGTCCAACAAATCCTTAACACAAAATATACAGGAAATATGGGACAACGTGAAAAGATCAAACCTAAGGATATTTGGTATATAGAAGAAGGTGAAGAAACACAACTCAAAGGTGCAGAAAACATATTCAACAAAATCATAAAAGAAAACTTTCCCAACCTAAAGAAAAACATGCCAATGAAAGTACAAGAAGCCTACAGGACACCAAATAGAGTGGACCACAAAAAAGTCCCCTCATCACATAATAACTAAAACACCAAACGAACAGAATAAAGAATATTAAGAGAAGAAAAAGAAAAAAAAAAAGAGAGAAGAAAAAGAAAAAGGCCAAATAACATATAAAGGCAAACATATTATAATTACACCGGACTTCTCCATGGAAACTCTGAAAGCCAGAAGGACCTGAATAGATATTCTACCAACTCTGATAGAACACAGATGCCAGTCCAGACTACTATACCCAGGAAAGCATTCAATCACTATAAATGGAGACAATAAGATATTCCATGACACACCAAATTTAAACAATATGTAACCACTAATCCAGCCCTACAGAAAATACTGGAAGGAAAACTCCAAACTAAAAAAAAAAAAATAATAACTACACTCACAAAAAAATAGGCAATAGATATTCCCACTTTACGAAACCACAAAAGAAAAAAGCAGGGGAAATCCACATACAGTACCACTACAGTACCAACAAAAAATAAAAAATGAACAAGAATAAACACGCAGTGAACCTTAATTTCCCTCAATATTAATGGTCTTAACTCACCTATAAAAAGATACAGGCTAACAGATTGGATACGAAGACAGAATTCATCCTTCTGCTGCATACAAGAAACACACCTCAAATTCAAAAAAAGACATTACCTCAGAGCAAAGGGTTGGGATAAGATATTCCAATCAAATGGACCCAAGAAACAAGCTGGGGTAGCTATCCTAGTATCTAACAATTTAGACTTCAAACTAAAATCAATCAAAAGAGATGAAGAAGGTCATTTCATATTCATCACAGGAAAAATCCATCAGGAAGAAGTCTCAATTCTAAACATCTATGCCCCCAAATACAAAGACATCAACATTAGTAAAAGAAACATTATTAAAACTCAAATCACAAATAAGACCTCACACAGTTATAGTGGGAGACTTCAACACCCCATTCTCACCAATGGACAGGACCACCAGACAGAAACTTCACAAAGAGACAATGGAACTAACAGAAGTTATGACCCAATTGGGATTAACAGACATCTATAGAACTTTACCATACAAACATACAAAGAAAAATACCTTCTTTTCAGCATCACATGGAACCTTCTCAAAAATCGACCACATATTGGCAACATAGCAAACCTCCCCAGGTACAAAAAAAATTGGAATAATCACCTGTGTTTTATCAGAGCACCATGTTTAAAGTTAAAATTAAAAAACAACACAAATTGCAGAAAACCTACCATCTCATGGAAATTGAACAACATGCAATTGAACCATTCCTGGGTCAAGGAAAAAATAAAGAAAGAAATTAAAGACTTCCTAGAATTCAATGAAAATGAAGACACAACATACTCAAACTTATGGGACACTTAGAATGCAGTACTAAAAGGAAAGTTCATAGATCAAAGTATTCACATGAAGAAACTGGAGAATAAGCACACCAGAGAGTTGACATCACAGCTGAAAACTTTAGAAAAATGGAAGCATCTCTGGCAGTGTGGATTGTAGGCTGGTAATCCTTTATTCTTTGTCTAAAATCCACATATGAGTGAGTACATATCATGTTTGTCATTTTGTGACTGGGTTACCTCGCTCAGAATGGTTTCTTCTAGTTCTATCCATTTTCCTGCAAACTTCAAGATTCCATTGTTTTACTTTTTCTGCTGAGTAGTACACCATTGTGTAAATGTACCGCATTTTCTCTGTCCATTCTTTGGTTGAGGGTCATCTAAGCTAATTCCAGTTTCTGGCTATTACAACTAATGCTGCTATGAATATCATTGAACATTGAACATATTTTTGTATGAATGTGCTTCTTTTCGGTATATACCTAAGAGTGGAATTGCTAGATCTTGTGGTAGACTGATTCCCTCCTAGTAAACAAGAGGGCCCTAAGAGAGACATACATGGTACCCTGGAGAAGGGGAAAGGGAGAAGATCTCCTGAGCAAACTAAGAGCAAAGGAAGAGGGGGGAGGGAGCTAGGAGAATGAGAAAGAAAGAAGAGGAAGGATGCAGAGGACATCAGGGAGCAGAAAGGTTAGATCAGGAGAAGAATAGAAGATAACAAGAATGGAGATTCCATACTAGAAGGAGACATTTTAGGTTTACAGAGAAATCAAGCACTAGGGAAATGTCTGGAGATCTATAAAGATGACACCAGCTAACAATCTCAGCAACAGAGGAGAGGCTACCTTAAATGCCCTCCCTTGATAGTGAGATTGATGACTAACTTACACGCCATCCGATAACCCTCACCCAGTAGCTGGTGGAAGTATAAGCCGACACCCACAACTTATCACTGAACTGAACTGGAATCCAGATGCAGAGAAGGATGAGTGAAGAGCAAAGGGGACCAGACCAGGCTGGTGAAACCCACAGAAACAACTGACCTGAACATCGGGGAACTCGGGTTCCCTAGACTGATAGCTGGGATAACAGCATAGGACTGATCCAGATCCCAGGAACATGGATTTCATTGAGGAAACCTCGGAAATCTACAGGACCTCCTGTAGTAGTTCAGTACTTATCCCTAGCATAGGTGTGGACTTTGGGAGCCCATTCCACATAGAGAAATACTCCCTGAGCCAAGACACACGGTGGTGGGCCTAGGCCCTATCCCAAAGGATATGATAGACTGTGATGACACCCCAATGGAATGCCTCACCCTCTCTGGGGAGCAGAAAGGATATGTGATAGGTAGGTTTTCAGTTGTGGAGGGGTGGTAGGGGAGGAGGGAGAAGGGAACTGGGATTGCCATGTAAAACAATGTTGTTTCTAATTCAAATAAAAAAATCTAAAAAAAAGAAAGAAAAAATGGAAGCAAATTCACCCTTGAGGAATACACTCCAGGAAATAATCAAATAAATCAGAAATCAATAAAGTCAAAACAAAGAAAACAATGCAAAGAATCAATGTAACAAAGAGTAGGTTCTTTGAGAAAATCAACAAGATAGACAAACCTTTATTCAAACTCACCAAAACTCAGAGAGAGAACATGCAAATTAACAAAATCATAAATGAAAAGGGGAACATAACAACGGACACTGAGGAAATCCAGAGAATATTCAGGTCATACTTTGAAAACCTGAACTCTACAAAATTTGAAAATTTAAAGGAAATGGACAATTTTCTGGACGGATATGACTTACCAAAATTGAATCAAGAACAGCTATGCAACATAAACAGACCTATAACCTCTAAGGAAATAGAAGCAGTCATCAAAAGTTTCCCAACCAAAAAAAGCCCTGGGCCAAATGACTTCAGTGCAGAATTCTACCAGAAATTCAAAGAAGAGCTAATACCAATACTCCTCAAATTGTTCCACACAATAGAAGCAGAAGGTTCATTGCCAAACTCTTTAGGGGGCTACAATTAGCTTGGTACACAAGCCACACAAAGACACAACTAAGAAAGAGACTACAGACCAATATCCCTCATGAACATAGATGCAAAAATACTCAATAAAATATTGGCACACCAAATCCAAGAACATATCAGAAAAATTATCCAACATGATCAAGTAGGCTTCATCCCAGGGATGCAGGGTTGGTTCAACATTCGAAAATCTGTCAATGTAATCCACGATATAGACCAACTGAAGAAGAAAAACCATATGATCATCTCACTAGATTCTGAAAAAGCCTTTGACAAAATCCAACATCCCTTCATGATAAAGGTTATGGAGAGATCAGGAATAACTGGAACATACCTGTACATAATAAAAACAATATAGAGTAAGCCAACAGCGAACATCAAACTGAATGGAGAGAAACTCAAAGCTATTCCTCTTAAATCAGGAACAAGAAAAGGCTGTCCACTCTCCATATCTCTTCAATATTGTCGTTGAAGTTCTAGCTAGAGCAATAAGACAAGAAAAGTATATCAAGTGGATGCAAATTGGAAAGGAAGAAGTCAAGCTTTCACTGTTTCAGAGGATATGATAGTCTACATAGGTGAACTGAAAAACTCTACCAGGGAACTCCTACAGCTGATAAACACTTACAGCAAAGTGACAGGATACAAGATTAACTCAAAAAACATCAGTAGCCATACTATATATGAATGATAAATGTGCTGAGAGAGAAATCAAAGAAACATCACCCTTTACAATTGCCACAAGCAACATAAAATACCTTGGGGTAACACTAACCAAAAAAGTGAAAGACCTGTACCAGAAGTATTTTGAGTCTCTAAAGAAAGAAATTAAAGAAGATACCAGAAACTGGAAAGATCTCCCATGCTCTTGGATAGATAGATCAACATAGTAAAAATGGCAATCTTGCCAAAAGCAATCTACAGATTCAATGCAATCCCCATCAAAATCCCAACACAATTCTTCACTGACCTTGAAAGAACAATTCTCAACTTTATATGGAAAAACAAAAGACCCAGGATAGTCAAAACAACCTTGTACAATAAAAGAACTTCCAGAGGCATTACCATCCCTGATTTCAAGCTCTATTACAGAGCTATCAACCTTAAAACATCTTGGTATTGGCACAAAAATAGACAGGCAGACCAATGGAATGGAGTTAAAAACCCTGATATTAACCCCCACACCTATGAATGCCTGATTTTTGACAAAGAAGCCAAAGCTATACAATGGAATAAAGAAAGCATCCTCAACAAATGGTGCTGGCATAACTGGATGATGGCATGTAGAAGATATGCACAAAACTTAAGTCCAAATGGACTTAAACATAAACCCAGCCACACTGATCTTATTAGAAGAGAAAGTAGGAAATACTCTTGAAGGAATTGGGACAGGAGACTGCTTACTGAACATAACACCAATAGCACAGACACACTGAGATCCACAATTAATAAATGGGACTTCCTGAAACTGAGAAGCTTCTGTAAGGCAAAGGACACAGTCAACAAGACAGAATGACAGCCCACGGATTGGGAAAGGATATTCACCAATCCCACATCCAAAAGAGGGCTGATTTCCAAAATTTACAAAGAACTCAATAAGCTAGTCTCCAAAACATCAAAGAATCCAATTAAAAAGTGGGGTACAGAACTAAATAGACAATTCTCAATAGAGGAATTTAAAATGGCTGAAAGACACATAAGAAAGTGTTCAACATCCTTAACCATCAGGGAAATGCACATCAAAACAACTCTGAGATACCACCTTACTCCAGTCAGAATGGCTAAAATCAAAAACATTAAGGACAGTTTATGCTGGAGAGGTTGTGGAGAAAGGGGAACACTCCTCCACTGCTGGTGGGAGTGCCAACTTGTACAGCCACTTTGGAAATGTGTATGGCGACTCCTCAGAAAAATGGGAATCAGTCTGCCACAAGATCCAGCAATTCCACTCTTAGGCATATACCCAAAAGAAGCACATTCCTACAACAAAGACATGTGTTCCACTATATTCATAGCAGCAATATTTGTAAGAGCCAGAACTTGGAAACAACCTAGATGCACCTCAACAAAAGAATGGATAGAAAAAAATGTGGTACATTTATATAATGGAATACTACTCAGTGGGGAAAAAAAGGCAATGGAATCTTGAAATTTGCTGACAATGGATGGAACTAGAAGAAACCATTCTGAGCATAGTAACCCAGTCACAAAAAGACAGGCATTGTATGTACTTACTGATATGTGGATTTCTGACATAGAGTAAAGGATTGCCATGCTGCAGTGCAGGCTGCCAGAGAAGCTGGTAAACAAAGAGGACCCTAAGAGAGACATACATGGTCCCCTAGAGAAGGGGAAAGGGACAAGGACAAATTGGGAGCATGGGGGGAGGGGAGAGGGTACTAGGATAATGAGAAGGGGAGAAGAGGAGAAGTGAGGAAGGCATGATGGGACAGGAAGGTTGAGTTGGGGAAGAAGAGAAGACAGCAAGATAAGAGATAATATAATAGAGGGAGACATTATAGGTTTAAAGAGAAATCAGGCACTAGGGAAATGTCTGGAGAGCTACAAAGATGACACCAACTAACAATCTAAGCAACAGAGCAGAGGCTACCTTAAATGCCCTCTCCTGATAATGAGATTGATGACTAATTCATATGCCATTGTATATCCTTCATCCAGCATCTGGTGTAAATAGAAGCAGACACCCACAGCTAAACCTTGAATTGAATTGAAATCCAGTTGCAAAGAAGGACTGATGAGCAAAGGGGTCCATACCAGGCTTGTGAAACCCACAGAAACAGCTGGCCTGAGCAAGGGAGAGCTCTTGGTCCCCAAACTGATAGCTGGGAAACCAGTATGAGACTGATACAGAACCCCTGAATGTGGGGGTCAATGAGGAGACCTTGGAAATCTATGGGGCCTCTTGTAGTGGATCAGTACTTATTGCTACCATAGGAATGGACTTTAGGAGCCCATCCCACATGGAGGGATACTCATTGAGCCTAGACACAAGGGAGTTGGCCTAGGCCCTATTGAAAAGAATATGACAGACTTTGAAGACCCCCTATGTAAGGCCTCACCCTCCCTGGGGATCAGAAAGAGTATGGGATGGGTAGGGCATTAGCTGGGGGAGCAGGGGTGGAGGGAAAGTAGTGGGACCTGGGATTGACATGTAAAATAATTTTTTTCTAATAAGAAAAGGGAAAAATAAAAATGCCATCTAATGTTAGGAAGATAATTCAAATTGTGTATGAAGTTCTTTTTTGGAGAGACTTTTAAAAGCTATATTTTTCCATTATAAACATTTTTTAATTAGAAACAATCTTATTTTATATATCAATCCCAGTTCCCTCTCCCTCCCATCCTCCAATGCCTCCCACTGACCCCCATCCCATCCCTCTTCTGCTCTGTAGGAGAGGTGAGGCCTTCCATGGGGGATCATCAAAGTTTGGCATATCATTTGGGGCAGGGCCTAGGCCCTCCCCTGTGTGAAAGTATCCCCCTGAAGTTCATAAATCCTGGTTTTCCAATCACTATTATATAACACGATTTTGTTTCATTATTTTATGTATATAATATTGCAGAGGAAATATTCCAATATATTTTAAGGATTGTTCTTAGCATGTCAAGTGCCAAAACTTCAGTCATCTAAGTTGAACTCTACTGAAGTCAGAAGAAAGTCAAACATATAAATTGGCAAAGCTCTATTTGTTTTTATTTACTGCTTATTTTGCTTTCATAGAATATATCTGGAATGCAGATTCCCCTCCTTCTACCAGTCCTAAACATTACTACCTCCCCTCTAGCCCAAATTTATCCTCTTCAGTTTCCCTTCAGGAAATATCAAGCCTCCCATGAACATCGCCCAAACAAGGCATAACAAGATACAACAAGTCTAGGCACACACCCTCATATCAAGGCTTGACAAGGCAACCCAATGAGATGAAAGGGACCCAGGAGCAAACATGAGTCAAATCCCACCCCTCCACCCCCATCCTGCCCCCACTACTGGCACTGTGTCATAAGAGCACCAACCTAAACAAAAATAATATGTATGCAGCGGATATAGCTCAGTTCCATGCAGGTACCTTGATTGCCCTTTCGGTCTCTGTGGTCCCCCTGTGAGCCGTGCTTAGTTACTTTTGTGAGGGGTGTTCTCCTAATGATTTCAACCCCTGTAGTTTCTACAATCCTTTCTACCCCTACTCTGCATGGTTCCTTAAGCTCTATCTAATGCTTAGCTATGAGTCTATGCATCTGCTTCCATGAGCTGCTGGAAGAAGCCTCTCTCATAATAATTGGGCTTAGGCACCAATCTGTGAGTATAGCTGAACATCATTAGGAATCATTTCATTGACTTTTGCCAGTTATTTTAGGTTCTATCATAGGACCCTGGGTCATCCAGCTTCTGGTTCCTGACCATCCAAGTGGTGTCTGGCATGGACTCTCTCTCATAGTGGGTCTTTAGTTAGAACAGATATTAGTTGGCCACTCCACGTTGTGTGCCTCCATTGCCCCTTGGCACATCTTGTGGGCAGAACAGATTGTAGATTGAAGGTTTGTAGCTGGGTTGGTTCTTAATCCCACCACAGGAAGGGCAAGGCTCTATTTAAAATACTAATGGCAAGCCTCAAAAAACATTAGAATCTCTACAGATTCCTGTTTCCATACACAAATATCCAGTATTTGTAAAATCCATGGACACAGTCTTACATGCACAAGATACTAAAGTCTTTTGAAATATAAATGAGTTAATACTGATCAATAGGAGAAAAACTCCCAGTCTTACCAGATGCAGTTTCTAGGCAGGAAGCGTCATAATTAAGGATCATCAGAATAAATAACATAGTAACACTATCATTCAGTATTTTAAATGGATAGCTAACTTTTCACATCTTGTCACGGAACATTTTCATCTATATTTTCTTTACTTTTCAAACTCTTTCATTTTCTCTGTTAATCCATTTTCATCTTTCTAAAGCTATTGGATGAATATGATTTAGGAATTGTTCAAGTTAATGGGTATACTACTATAAATCACATAATTCCTCTGAGATGCATTGCCTAGTGTACAATTGCCTCAAAAGAGCAATGTTCATTCCACCCATGTAGCACTCAAAACAGAAAACATGAACCTAAATTTGGCATGAATTGTGTATTATGATTAGAGAAAAAAGACAGATTTTAATGAAGTTTGCCTACCAGATCCTTGATTAAGGACGTGTTTTAAACCATGGCCAAGCAGTGTTTCCAACACAAATAGTAAGATCTGTGCTGCTGGACAAGCAAACATGATCAGTCAATATACCTAATATTGACTGTGTAGTCCTGGAAGTTACCACATATGACATCATCTTTTTTCACTAAAAAGAAAAAAAAGTGGCCTCTGTCTAAAACTTTAAAAAAAAAATTGAATCCACCTATACTGAAGCAAACATAAAAATTTTCATAGGTAAGTAGCTTAGAATCAGGGGATTTGTCATGAAAACAGGAAAATGAAGTAATAGCTGGGGCTAGGAGAGGGAAACAACAGAAAAAAGGACATGGATGGAAAATAAAGGAGAGAGGATCTTGATGGTTAACATTGGTAACTTGACAATATGTAAAATGTTAGATTATTTACAATAACCTGGTTTATGGTCATGCAATTTAGAATATTCATGTTTTGCTTAATTGAAATAGGGAGAAAAACCCCAAATGTGGGCAGCAGTTTTTTGTGAAATTGGGCTAGATATAAGGAAATAAGAGGGAAAATAATTATTTTATAGACTCTCAGTATAGTCTTGTTAGGAGTTTATCTACTCTGATGCTCCTGCTGCCACTACTGCTGTTGCTTCTGTTGACAGTCTCTGCTAATATAAGAACACAATTACTGTAGCCTTCCAGTAAGGACTAAGACTAATTTCTCTCCAGAAATGCTCCAGGTCTCTGGAACAAGATTGGGGTTACTGAGGTAGTCAGACACTTGACTGAATGATACCAGTTCTGAGACTCTGGAGTGCATCAGGCATGGATGCACTACCAGGATAAATCAAGTAGCAAATCAAATAACTATCTTTCTATGAATAAATTCAGATGATTCTGTTGAACCTAGATGAACAAGATGGGAGAAATTGAATTAGAGTAGAAGAAACAGGGTTTAGGAGAGAAAGGAAGAGAGAGGAGCAGATCAGAAGAGTAGATGAGAGAGAGGAAAAGAGAAGAAACATAGACTGGAGGATCCTATGGGCAGGATGGTCTGCCAGTGCAGTGCAGTTTCATAGAGAACCTGGGGTTTTGTGAAAGTCCCTGAGCAGCATTAATTGGAAAGGAACAGAGGTGAACAGTGAAATCCTTTTTCCTCAAAACATGCATACATACCAGTTTGCACTAACAGACACATGTACACACAAATGACAATCAGTGTCTCCTCTCTCTCTCTCTATCTCTCTCTCTCTCTCTCTCTCTCTCTCTCTCTCTCTCTCTCTCTCTCTCACACACACACACACACACACACACACACACACCAAAAAGAAGTTGCATCCTTGATGTATCAAGTAGACATTTGCTAGATCTTATAATTCCCCATCCTGTATTAAGTGATGCTTACATGAACTTTACTTGTATTTAGTTGTAGTAATTGTATTGTACAGACATTTGTTAGGTTGGGCTCCCTACAATAACTTCTCTGTACTTTGTTCAGTGGTGTATCATTCTACTGGCCTCTGTATGTTAGATTAGGTATTCCTTCAATGAGGAATGTGAACTTAGAGTTATCTATGGGCACAAACATAAGGATGTAGAAAACAGAATTAATATATATTGATTTAAGAAAATGACAGAAGATTTTGCTCTTCCAGACTCCATGAGCTTTCCAACCAAAGGAGTTGCCTATATTTACAATACCCAACATTAATTCCCACCTATTGAAGAGACTTTACATCAATTTAGTAAAGTTATTACCCCTAAAGTATAAAAGCAACCATTGTCCCATTATGATATGATGTCTGGCTTGTTATTGTCTTGGTTAATAGGCTTATATCTATATCCATGAAATGTAAACAATACAGATGTGAAAATAAGACCTGCATCTTGACCCTACCAGCTGACAAGACAACATAGATGAGAATATCAAAGACAACAAGTCTGCAAAGAAGAACTACAGGCAATCGATGGTTTCTGAGACGACAATCATATTTCTTCCGGACAATTTTCCCTATAGGTTATCATGTTCCAAGTGGTCAGATCTAGACACATAAACATCAGACATAGGAGCAACAGTAAAGTACTTTTATCAGCAGTTATAATGAGAGAAGAGGTCATTAACACAGGAAAGATTAAGGAGCAAAGTATAGGATTTGGCCAGGGAGAAGGGTTTGGCAATGATAGAAATACAATAGTCATCTATGAAAATTCTAATAATACTTTTCAAATTAAGTTACCAATTAGATATTAAGAAAGAGACAGAATATTTAGAGTTTTCAATGAAAATAGTTATTCTAGGGTAGGCAGAAATGAACAACAACAACAAAAAGTTACCTTTCAGCTACTGAATTTCCAGAAACTCTGAACAAATTGATGCCACTCTACTACTTCCTGTGTTCAGGCCAATGACTACAGGCTGTATCATATCACCTTCAAACCTGGATCTGTGTCTTTACAGATGGTGAAGCAACAAATATGAAAGCAAAGGCATGGCTTTGGAAAAAGTCTAGTTCTGTATGTAACTGAAGATAAATGAATGAGAGTGAGAGGGAAAAAATAAGATTTCAAAACAGAGAGATCCTTCTTGAAAAGGGAATTGTTTTCAAAATAAAGACAGTTGAAAATTTGCTTGTAATCAGATTGGTAACTACCCTAACTGTCATAAAACCTTCATTCAGTAACTGATAGAAGAAGATGCAGAGATCCACAGCCAAGCATCAGGTTGAGCTTCAGGAGTCCAGTTGAAGAGAATGGGGAGGGATATGAGCAAAGGGGGTTCAATATCACAACTGGGAAAACCCGCAGAAACAGCCAAAAGGAGCTCCTGGGAGTCCGTAGACTCTAGGCCAAATGCTGGGGAGCCTGCATGGAACCTAACTAGGCCCTCTGTATATGGGTGACAGTTGTATAGCTTGGTCTTTGGGGGGCGCTGGCAATGGGACCAGGGTCTATCCCTGGTGAATGAGCTGGCTTTTTGGAGCCCATTCTCTATGGAGGGATGACTTGCTCAGACTTGATGCAGGGAGTGGGGGCTTTGTCCTACCTCAACTTAAAATGCCAGGCTTTGCTGACTCCCCATGGGAGGCCTTGTCCTCTCTCAGGGGTGGATGGGAGGTAGGTTGAGGGGCAGCTGGAGGAGGGAAGAGAGGGAGAAA
Source organism: Cricetulus griseus (assembly GCF_003668045.3). NCBI lineage: Eukaryota > Metazoa > Chordata > Mammalia > Rodentia > Cricetidae > Cricetulus > Cricetulus griseus. Next base: position 44,431,768 of record NW_023276806.1, on the reverse strand, counting down.
TGTGGTTGGTATGTAAAATAAATAGCAAAATTTAAAATAAAAAAGAAACTTGCTTGTATAACTGAATGAGGAAGAGTATTAAAATCAAATTAGGAAAGAAATATGAAAGAGATCATATGTCAAATGTCAAGTATTGAGAAAAGATAGAGAAGGAAGGTCATTTGAATCTCACACCTGATGGTTCAAATGCTAAAATCTAAAACTTCAGAGCAGGGCTTTAAATAGAAGGCAAGTTGTACTTTTAAATTCAGCTTTCTTACAGACAGGACTTGGGAAATTTCCTCTCTATCTTGCTTATGCCCCAAAGTAACCTCTGTGATTTTAAGTTATCTATTAATATGAACTAGGAAAGTAAGTTATACTTACCAAGTGTTTATCATGATTAAATAAGTTACTGCCAATAACAAAGTTATCCTGGTGGTTTCACTGAAATATCAGTGTATTTATTTGATACAACAATATTATCATCGATGTATTATTATCTTTGCCACTGGCTCTAATGTAAACTCTTGCTGTGTTCTCACCCTTAGAGTAACACTTTGACATTCTACCATCCCATTTAGCACTGTCCACTGTCTAAGAGTTCTCTTTTTCTCAGAAATATTTTATGTGTTCCAAAAGAGCAAACAGTGATAAGAAATCATCTTACCCACACCTGTGCTACACATATTTATACATTTTTCTTTCTTTCATTACTTTCTTCCTGCTGTGCATTGCCCCAAACTATCACTTTAACTTTCCTTTTGTTAACAGTTCTCTCAAAGCCATACTGGTTTTCCATATGCTTGTGTTCACTGCCTCAACAATTAGCTCTGATACTTCCTTTTAATGGCAAATTAGTGTTTTTAATCAATGACTATGAGATATTACTAAAAGAAATGTATATCCAAGTATTATCCTTTATTTTCTCATTCAACCTTTATCTCTACTGAAGACAAGAGTTCAAATAGTTGTAACTTTTGTCTCTCCAAAAGACTATGTGCTTATGAAAATTACCCCAGTGAATCCTGTTTCTTTTGGCTACCTATCTATGGTAGACTTCTTTCTGGTTCTCTGTGTTCTGAGTAAAGACGGGCAATAAGTGCTGGTACTTCATCCCCTTTAGGCAGATGTATTGATCCTTGAGAAAGCTGGCTCTTAGGATTGGTAGGCTTCAGTTTTCTTTAGATGTTTATGTCTAAACATAACATAAATCTGGTTCATAAAATCACTTGTGTATTTAAAAGCTGTGTTTCCTAGCATTCATGAAAATAACAGAAAATTTAGTCCAAGAGGCAGCATGATAAATCAGTTGTTATTTCATAGTAATTGATCATCACAAGACTGGCAGATGAAACTATAGGAGAAGGGAGAATTTTCAAGTCAGTTTTTTTCCATTTTGTGACTTAATAATAACATAAATCAAAACATTTCAACAATTCAGTTAAGGACCACAACAATTCCATCTATGAAGTGAAGCTCGTACAGAGGGGAAAAAGTAAGGAAGAAATTAGAATTGCTCCTTTTGTTCTCAACAAACAACCATTGTAGAGTAAAAGGAAAAATAACTAAGAATTTTACAACAGGTTGATTAGAGCACATAAAAAATAATAAGAGTGCCTGGGGCAAGCCCTGGGAGTGGCCCAGTCCCAGAGAGGAGGTAAAGGGTGGTGAGTGAAAAATGAGCCAGGCATAATGGTCAGGAGAATCTTGCAGCCTGGCTGACTAGCAATCAGAGAGCTTATTCATTTATACAAAATTCAGTAAGCAGGGATAGATTCATATTATTCTAAAACATAGATTATATAATTTTTGGTTTTTAACATGTGTGTAATATTTTCTCTTCCACATCTGGGATCATAAGTTTAGACATCATTAATAAACCATAACAGAACAGAGTTATCTTTTATAATCACTTTCCCTTCAAGTTCACTCATCATTGAAGAACAGTTACCTTTTTTAATCATTTTTACTCATTAACCATATAACCCAATTTTTAAGACTCTAAAGGCAAATGACAGCCTGTTCTCAGGCTTCCTGCTTCTGAGGATTCAAGAATGCTAGACAGAAAGAAAACCTTCAAGCCAGCCCAGGCAGAATATCATGTCCTGAGTTGTATAATATTAACTCTTAATAGTCAATGTGCCCAAGAAAAAGCCTCAGGCCAAAGCTGCTGCAGTTATTATCAATTTATGATATAATATAATGTTTTAAATTTTATATCTTTATAGAATTTGTTTATGTATAATACTGGCAATTTTTGTTCCTTGATCTTATGATATCACAGTGGCTCTGCACAAGCTAATTTTTCTAAGGGAGTTCCTGATTCCTCATTCTTTTATTCTTTTTCTAAACTATTCTTTGTTAATCAATTAAAATCCCTGCATAGGGCAGATGTGACTTCAGCTAATCTAACTTTGTTGCTGTAGTGGCCACTTAATCTCCTGAATGTATAGTAGGAAGAGACATGTAATCTGATCCATGTCCAAGTCCTCTAGCCCACTGAATTTGTTGACTTCATTAAGTGTACTTTGCTCTTATTATCTTGTTCCTGAGGGAGTACAGGGACATATATTTCATGAATATCTCAGAGCCTTATAAAGTGACCTCTGACTTCTTTATGTGAGTCACAACCTCCAAGGCATGAGGAAAATCTTCAAGTTGATAAGGGTGTCTCCCTAAAAGCAGGAGAGTTAATGTGTTCAGGACTCTTTGTGGAATGTGAGAAGCAGTCAGTATTCCTGGAAAGGGGCATAAGTGATTCATAAGAAGCATTCCATTAATCCAATATACCCAAACTGTACACATATTGGAAGCCCCCCCCCCAAGCATGCAACACATGGAGATCAAAACCAAAACCATCACAGTGACCATCATGTCTCAGCTTTGCTGGATCTTTGTCAAGCAGCTGTGCTGGCTTTATGACTTTTACTGTTACCATCACATGCTGTCTTAAGTAAGAGGAAAGATAATCACATGAAAAGTACAAATTAACTGATTTTGTATTGTCATTTCACTTTGTCAGGACTGATCTAACTCTATGAAATGATTGCAAAGAAACAGAAATTTACAGTGCAGATTCCCCAGATGACTGATGATACTCAAACTGGATTGACCAGAGTCTCCAGGAAGAAAGTGAAATAAGCTGCAAAACATGTTAGGGCCCAAAAAGAGGGGTCCATTTCATCTTGCCTCAAGATCAGAGTGTTCAAGACTGTCCTTATACCTACAGGTCTAAAACTTGGCTGCTGCAGCATGTTTCGGCCTTGGTAGCTGATGTCTTTATGTAAATAACAACAGACTTGTCTGGATGGCTGCCAAATACCTGGAGGATTAAAGGAAGTAAATCTGTTTGCCCCTTATCCATGATAATAGAAGTCTTCTGCCATTGTCCCCACTTTGGGTTGGGTACCTCATGACTCTGTCCTGTGTCTTCTCTTTCTCTTAATGTCTTCAGCTAGCCTTTCTTAATCCACACTCCCTCTCTCAGGTATGAACTGTGGGCAAGTTGTCTAGCTCTGGCTGCAGCCCTAAAAACACAGTTTCCCACAAAAACAGCAATCAGGTAAGCAATGGGCATTCCACACAATCTGGCGAGAGTACATCCCTAAAGTTTCATCAACAATAGCAGGGGAAAAAACAAGGAAATGATTTTCCCCTTAGTAATGGGTTATCAAAAATGACCATACTACACAAGCTAGCCACCATTTTAAAAAAGACCTCTGTTGGTGGAATATTGTAATCCCAGTTGGTCTGGATGATATCAAGGAAGGAAGACCTTCTACAAAGAATAGGACTAATGTACAGGGCCTAGACAGGTCTATTCCAGACTAGGTCTCAGTCATGAGAGGGAAGGGGAACACATGTCCCTATCCCTTACCCAGATACTATCTCCAATAGACAACTGCTCTCAGAGGAAACTTCAATTTTCTCCAGTGGAGTCTCACTGGGTATTGTACCCTGAAGAATAGGTCCCATGTGCAGCAGTAGACTGCAACATAAAGAAAACTCAATGATATTTTTAGAGGTCTTTTTGTCTAGTTATACTTTCTCTGGAACCTTTACTTTTTTCTTTTACTTTACAGATCTTTCATTTATATATTATGGTTCCAAATGTTGCTTTTATGGGTTGTCTGTATGTGTAAATGCATGTGTATGTGCCCCAGCAATATTATGTCTTTGCTGTGCCTTTTGTTTGTTTTTTTTTCTGTTTGTATATTTTTGGTTTTGTCCCCCCCACACACATTCTTGCTTATTTTTATCTCTCATCATCATCATCATCATCATCATCATCATTTTCTATTTAGATGCCTATTTGTTTTCTAACAAGGGAGATAAAGGAAGAATATAGATGTGATTGTGTAGGGATGCCTGGAGGATCTGGGCAGGTACAGTAAATGATAATCAAAATGTATCATATGAAACAAATTCTATTTTCAATGGAAAAAGAAAGCGCAAAGAAGGCATCTGGTTCTGTTTTTGCACTACTGCCCCAGATTCTTCATAAATACATACTTTGTAAACTCAATACATGTGGTATAAAATTATACACAAAAATTAGCTACTAGCTTTTCATGAGACTTCAGAAAATAATCAGAGGTGATGAGTACTCAGAAGATTGAAAACAGGGTAGGACTAAGTACCCAGAAAGGGCAGAGAGGATGAGCATTGTGTAGGATGTGGGCAAGAGCTGTGAGGGGCATAGAAAGCTGAGAGCAGAAAAGTGGTCCAAAAGTGTAAGCAGATTGGTATTCTCCCTTTAGAACATTGCAATTTTCATGCAACCATCCCAGTGAAAACAGAGAGGGCTGAATCAGGGAGGAGTTGTACCAGAGGGTAGATAGAACTCAAGCTTAAACTTATTGACAAAAGGAAGGGCTTTCTTATGTGATTGCAATTTCTCATACACAATAATTCATAAATGAGAAATCATTAAACTAAAATACTTCTGTGTAGCAAATAACACCATCAACTGAGTAACAGGATAGGCTACAGATTGGAAAAAACCAAACACACACATACACACATGTTTATGTATGTACATATTTGTGTATGTATATGAGAGTAGAGAAAGAATGTTTCCATAAAATACAACTATAAGGGGCACCTAGGTTGTTTCCATGTTCTGGCTATTACAAATAAAGCTACTATGCATATAGTTGAGCAAGTGTCTTCATGGTATTATTTAGTATCCTTTGAGTATATGACCAAAGGTGGTATAGATGGGTTTTGTGTCACATTGAAGAATGCTTCTCCTCATCTGTTGGCCACACCTATACTCCCTGCCTGTCTGCTGGCCAATCAGTGTTTTAGTCATCAACAAATAAGAGAAACATACATAGAGAAGGGCATCCCCCATCAACTAATAATATGTATCTCCCATTCTGTATGAAAGTAAACTTCATATAGAATAAAAACCTGCATATAATGCCTTAGATTTCAAAGGTCTAGCAGAAGATCAGTAATATAATTTGAAGATATTGCCATAGTATGAACATTTTTGTCCATTGGAAGTAGGCTGCACAACTCTGCATTAGATTGCTTGTGGTTTGCTTTTAACAGAGAGAAGATTCCTTGATGAATAGAGAAAATTATATTTAGCTTTTGGTCATAAGGCCAAGCATGGGCAAATGGAACCTCATTATACTAAAAAGGATCTGCAATGCAAAAAGTAGTCAATAGAATGAAGAGACAACAGAAATCTTGACCTGCTATTTATCTGACAAAAGATTGAAATGAAAAATATTAATGATAAATACCATATTTTATTTTATTGATTTACGGGGGCAAGGTCTTACCGTATACCCATGACTGACCTGGAGCTTTGAATGTATAATAGGATATACACAAACTCACAGATATCTGCCAGTTTCAGCATCCATTCCCAAATGATGAAATTACAAGAGTGTGCCAACAAGCTCAGCCTCAAATAATCAGCATATTTTTTCAACAATAGACTATGGATGTATAAATACAACTTGCTGAATCTATGTAATGTGGCTTGTATGTATATGGTTTCCATACTGAACACTTAGTAACAAATGAGCAAAATGGGCTGATTCCTGGGAAAAACTAATTCTCCCACTCTCATCAGTCTTCAGTTTTTTCTAGTGATTTGTATGGGGGTGAAGACTCTTATGAGGTCCTCCCCCCCCACAATACTTTAGCATGTCTATTTACAATGTACCTGTTTAGGTCTTGATTAAGCTGTGATATGTTTGAGGTATCACAGGGGAAGCTTCCATGTCATTTCTAGGAAACACAGTCTCACAGTACACATTCTGGTCATATGGCACTTAAAATCTTTCTGCCCCCTCTCCTGTGATCTTCCCTAAGCCTAAAGGACTAGTGTTATAGAACTATCAAGTGGGGTTGGACATATCAATCAGTTCATCTCTGTACTTTTGTCAGCTAGGATTTTCCACAATAGCCTGTCAGTTAAAAAGAGAAGCTTTTCTTATGGGGAGTGAGATCTACACATGCCTTTTTATATAAGGATAAGTATTTATAAGCATTTTGGAATGCTGGTCTAGTAGGATGGTAGTGGTATGTTCTCTCAAGTTCATAGCCTCACTTGCCCTGGGTAGTTAGGTAGGATCTCAGAACAAGTTATGATTTTCTTCCTGTGTAGTGAGCCTCAAGTCCAGTTAGAGAGTTGGTGGTTACTGCTAAGATATGATCAACACTATTACATGGTAAAGCAATCTTGGTATTGTTGCCATTGTTGTGTTAGCATAAAGGCTAAGCAGGACTTTTGGTTGTTTCTACCACTTGTCAGCATGCTTAGCACCTTCAGGTTCTATGTAAACTAGACCTCAATAAAGATCAGATCCAATTCAAATCTTTCAAACACATTGTTAATATGATGATGATGATGACCACGATGATGATAATAATAATAAAAAAAGTTTCAAAACTTGCAGTAAGTGGTAAAATGAGAGCAACCAAAGAGATGGACCAGAGTAGAGATTAGAGGAAGAAGATAAATGAGGAAAATAATTATATATATATATATATATATTATATATATATACATATATATATATGATAAAATGAGATATGGAGATAAGCATTATGTTGTAAAAATAAGAATTAAAAGGGAAATAAATACATTTTAAAAGTGTTCAACACACATACCTATAAGGGAATGCAAATTACAAATACCTTTAAGTTCTATCTCACTACCAGCAGAATAGCTAACACCAAGAAAATAAATAATAACAAATGCCACCATTATTATGAAGAGAGGAGAACTCAAAATTTCCTCACCATTGAGAGGAATGTCAAAAGAAATGTCCACTATGTAAATCAATGTGGAGGTTTCTCAAAAAATAAAATCTGAGTCAGATGGTGGTGGCATACACCTTTAATCTCAGCACTTCGGAGCCAAAGGCAGGGGAATCTCTGTGAGTTCCAGGCTAGCCTGGTCTACAAAACAAGTTCCAAGACAGACTCCAAAGCTACATGAGAGAAACCCTTTCTCAAAAAAACTAAATAAATAAATAAATAATAAAATCTGAACCACCACATGCCTTACCTGTAATACTGTAAGACATAAGCCTAGCAGACTCCATATGCAACTGAAGAAAAATATTTGAACAACCACATTGTATTTTACTCTATCGCAAATGCCTAGGAAATAGAATAAACACTAGATAACCACCTATTGAGAAAATAATGATGAGAATTTGTTACAAACATACAATGGAGTTATATTCAAATATAAAAAAATAAATTTGAAATATTACGTCCGAGATTGGTAGAACTTGAAAATATAATAGTGAGGTACCCTGGGCTGAGACAGACAGCTGTTGTATGTAATCTCTCATGAGAATCTTGTTTTCAAACACTTTAGATTTTTTGTGTGTAAACTGAAGTCTATAAAAAAGATCAAAAAGCAAGAGAGGGAGCATTAAAGAGACACAGAAAATGGGGCATAACAACGTGTATGTACAATACATGTGCTATGAGAGTAAACGAGCAATAGGGTAGAAAGGGTGGCCCAAGTATGAGGATCAGTGGATGATGATTTGAATGTGGTTGAGGAGGATTAACCAAACAACACATGGATGAAAAACGCCATATGAAAATCCACTACTTTGTTAGCTATTTGATTTAAAAAAAAAAACCGATAAACAGAGTTTGAAGGGAAATATTCTACTTTATTAACTGGATAATACAGTTGCAAAAAGCATCATAATATTAAACAAAGATGAGCACCAAACATGACATAATCCCATACAATCACTTGATTAACTATATCCCAAAGAATTCACAAAGAGCTACAGGCTAGTTCAATTGGTCTCGTTTATCTATGAGAATTAACTAGCAAGATGTTACTGAAAACAGCATGATTTAGATATAGATATAATACACAAGTAAATAAAACTAGAATTGAGCTTGAAACATCTTCTTTGCTGACTACCATACATATTGTTGGACAGTTCTTTACTGACTGCGGTGTAGGAGAGACCAAAATCCCTAAGAATTTAACATACTTTACATATTGTGAGCAGAAATAGCAAAGTGTAAAGCAAGATGTGCACAGAAACTAATTTTATGGCTGCTCTTCTAGAGGGAAATTATGCCTGGTATAGGAAGCCTATCCATTTATGCAAGTGTAATATGGTCAAGGCTTTTAGAGAACAAGTAGGTTTATAAAAATAAAGCAGGTTGTGCTTATGTATATAAGTACAGAAGTACACACACACACACACACACACACACACACACACACACACACACACACTCACACACACACACACACACACACACACACACACACATATATATATATATATAATATATATATATATATATATATATTCAAAAGTTTAAGAAAAAATCAAGACTTCAAGAGGAATGGAAATGGGGGAAATTCTGTATTCATAGTTTAATTAAAAAATCATTTACTCTGGTACAATCGCTGCATAACTGCTACAGAGGTAACTAATAGCTTTGTGATTCAATTTTTGACATGATTCATAGCAGGACTTTTGATTGTGGCTATGAGATCATGATTATTAAAATTAGAAGAGCTAGGGGCAATATAGTACTATTGTTTCATCAAATGGGCATAGTATCCAATTTCCTTCTAAATGTTTCTTATGTATACAATGGAGGCTGAATTTTCAGGCAAATAAAAGCTGCTGGGGAGCCAATTTTCCTCTTCCATGTTGTCCAAGAAAGTCTACCACTCTCCAGTGGAACACCAACTTTTGAAACTAAGTGAGAAGCATAAAAAGGACTTAATACATGGGAAATGAAAGGTCTGACTTATAATATTACTCAGCTTTGGTCATTGAAGCTTATGTTTGTAGTTGATGAAAGTGAATTCTGAGAGTCATGAGTGTTCAAACTGCAAAAATAAGTGACTACTGATTATTCACCCTTAAAAGAAACTTGTCTATAAACATTTCCAGGCAAAATCAGAGATCAAGGAAATGATGATGAATGAGCCAGAGAATGGAAAGGTGTACTGTGAAAACTAGTGATCTGTCCATGATGTAACTGTGTCTCCCATGCATTCACAATGTAGTGTTTCCTGCACAAGTCCCACAGAACAAAGGGGACTTCAAAGTTCTACTGTGATTCAGGCAATAGCTATAACATTCCAAGACTTCATGAATGACTGTTAGCTGTTAGTATTGCTGGGGAATGTGGAGTCATAATCTTCAGTGGGATAAGCACAGGTAACTTGTTTTTGTCAAGTAAATAACTTCCCACTCTAATTCATGAAGGCATTGTACTTAATTGGCAGATCTCAACAAAAAGACTTGAATATATGTGTGCATGGATGGGTTGCTTTAAAGTGAAGGGAAATATGGTAGGTAGAAGGTGATAAGTGAATATTACGGCATGTTGATGTATGATCAACACACATTATGACTCTCCTCTGTGTGTGTGTGTGTGTGTGTGTGTGTGTGTGTGTGTCTGTCTGTCTGTCTGTCTGTCTGTCTGCCTGTCTGTCTGACTGTCTCTGTCTCTCTCTGTAGAATTAGGAACAATTAATTTTTCCTGAAATAACTATTTATAAGAGAAATTTGAAGACAGTGATAACTATATAAAATTAAACAATGATGCATTTCCAAGCAGCCAAGGCATTTTAATAAGTTATTATGTTGTGAGAGAATTTTATTAAACATAATTTTCATGAAATATCTATAAGTACATGGTGGAAATTACATTAATGGTAAAGCAATATATTTGTCAGGATATAATTCAGATTTCTAAGAAATTTCTTTGAAAAAATCTAGACTTGCTGCTAATACATAGTAAATTTTGGATATTGTTTTCTAATGATTATATGTGAGTTTTATGATTTTGCCTATTCAAGTTGATTATTTATGGCTTGTAATAAAAGGAGAGAAACTCTAAAAATTAAGGTATTTATGAGTTTGCAACATTGCTCAGCAGCTTTCCTAAAAAGCCTGATCACACGTGTGATCCCACAGCACATGGGCAAAAGCATAGAGGCAAAGCCAAAGCACAGGGTTGTTCAAACATTCTGCATTGTTCCATTGCTCATATATACACATCACACATGCACAGATAATAATCAAGAAGAGAAAAATAAAAATAAGTCACAAATGAAAAAGAAATGCACTCAGTTGATACATTATATGTATTTTATTTGACTCTTACAATTTTGATTCAGCATGGATTGCAATAAACGGATCTTCAGCAGAGTTACTAATGGAAAAGTGAGCATTGCCATCATTGCCAACATTGACTTTAATTCCAGTGCAATTGCCATCAACCTTGTCTCCAGAAATGACATCACAGTATGTGCCAGCAGGAAGACCAGTCTGTAAGGTTGTTGACAAAGACCTGGAAAAAAAAGTAGTATTTAATTTAAATTCAACCCAGTCAGGTGAAGGAATATCCATTATCAATAAAACAGTAAATGCCTCAGCCTTGTGCTACAGAACACAAGGTCCTCAGAGCCTCAGTATGGGAATCGAAATACCAAGACTTCAAGTGGGAGAGCAAGAGAATTCTCCAGACCAGAGGCATTATTTTAAATCTCTGTTAGTTCTATGGCCTGTGGTGACTGCTACCAGAAAAAGAAGGCTAGCAAACCCACTGAAATTCAGAAGTAAAGGCCTCCTGTGACGGTCACCATTCTGGGAAGTCCATGTTCTACTTAATATAAAGTGATGACTACAAAATAAGTTAATAGCATCTTTTTTCCAAAGTTATTAGATTCATGATGCTGCAAGATTCTTTTTTCTAGAATTAAATAGTACCTAGCCTTTCTATGAATACATACAAGTTTGTAGTGGGAAACGGTATAAAGTAATTCCAGTGTTCCTAAACAACTAGCCATGTGTTCTTTCAAAAAAATTACATACCTCAAATATTTTGTCTTCAACCAATAAAATACAACTTCTGGAAAAATATTCTCAACCTGATTGGAAACTGATTTTGTGTTGAGACAGCTCACCTGCTCTCAGAGAGATTCTCTGAGCAAGAGTTACTTTCCTATTTGTTTTGTTTTGTTTTGTTTTGTTTTGTTTTGAGAGACAGGGTCTCTCTACACAGCCCTGGCTTTCCTGAAACTCACTATGCAACCTAGCTTGCCTCAAACTCAGGAAATGGATGCCTTTGCCTGCTGAGTACTAGGATTAAAGGTTTTGCCTGCCACTCCTGATATCTGAGCTAGGAAATTACAGATGAGGGAACCATAAAAGAAGACTCAGATTAAAGAACCAAAGTGAAAGACAACAATGAAAGTTTTAAAGAACAAACTTAGCAACTTCTTGAAGACACTCATTTACCAGATGCAAGTATACATATATTTTAAAATATTTAAAACAAAGACATAGAACATTGAAGACTGCATATGTATAATGGATAAATAATAAGAGCTATTCAAAGGAATTGGGAAAGTACTCCAGTACTAATATGGTACATTGTTTAATGATGTTAAGTCTTATATTTACTCTTTATATGCTTTGTGAAATGTGTAAAATGAGCCTGCAACCATGAATATATGCTACTTTCATTGTAAGGTATAGTAAAAGATATCAAAAACAAAATTATATTTAAAAAAGGAAAATATGTAATCAAATAGCATTTTTCTTCTGTACCCTGAACTTTTATTTTCTGGCATAAAACATTTTTTCACATATGAAAAATTAAATGAATAAGAAAAGAAAAGAAAATCTATGTATACAAGAGTATACAATCCTACTTTAATTGATATCCACTTACCAGTCATCATTGTTAAAGACAATGAATCCTCTGTTTCCTCTGCCAAAAGCTACTTGGTTGCTGCCATTATCCCACCAGTTTGAGAAAGGCTGGCCACTGACTACATTTCTGAAGGCAACCATGTTCCTAAAAGCACAATATCATATGAAATGCTGCTGACTTTAAACTTCAACAATTTTAAACAAAAAGTTAAACAACTTTTTTTTGTGAGAGAAGATCTGTAGGGAAATTCCCACCTTATTTGACGCCATCGATGTTCACAGACCCAGTCATTGCCACAAGTGGTGTCGGGATTAATGGTCACTTCTTTTGTGACTCCATTGTTATTAGGTGGTCCAATCCAGTCATTCACATCCTTAATTATTGAAATAATCAGGTCATTTGAATGCTTGTATCTGCCCATTTCTTTCCACTACAGCAATATTAGTTGATTTCTTACTACATGTGGGTAAGATTAACAAAGTATAAAAACAATTTGATGGTGGCTAAATGTTAAATACATGTCTGAAAAAGGGAAAGGCTCATTCTAAGCATGAAAACTCTTCAGTAATAGAACAAATTTCAATAGAATCAGAGAAAAACTCACCTTGAATATAAAACAGAAAAAAAAAACATTTGCCAGATGTCTAATGAAGAAACATTTCTATTTTATATTTGATGTTTCTCTATCATTCTAGATTCTTGCATTGAAAAAGGAAAATTTGCATAGTCTTTCAAATGTTCTTTTTTTCTTAAATTAGTTCTGAAACTGTTTAAACTTACACACCTAACCAACAACTCATATTGTTTATAATTCTATAAACACATATTGTTTATAGTCTCCCCAGCAACTCACTCTTCTGTAATTCTCATAAATTATATTCCTTCATTTCCCTCAAATAAGCTTCCTTCTTATTCCACAGGAAAAATAAAATATTTTAAATGCTAACATTGATTGTTCCATGGGGAGAAAGAGCTTGAAATTTTATTCAGTGTTAACAGGCATGATTCCATATTAACTTTATGTATCAGGGCTTTATCATTCATACCTCTTTTTATTCTGTCCCTTTCTCTCACTTAAACTACTGCTTTTACTATCAGTTACATTTTCAATGTCCTTGTTTTACAAACCTTGGCAAATAAACACAAAATAATAACTATCATATGCTATAACTTCATGCGAAGTTAAAACAGAACCTCTTCCTTTTCTAGACTAAAATATGCTTTGAAGAACTTGAAGACTTACTTTTCCATTCTGGAAGTTTCTTGCCCAACGGTAACTTGACATTACTCGTGTGAATCCATAAGGATGCGCCAACATAAATCCAACAGCCATTTTATACATTCTGAAAGTTTCAAAATGTTATTAAAGCAAAAGTGTATGATATAATGCTGCTATTTAAGGCAGGTTACATAACAGCAAAGAAAGTTCTCTCACCTAGCATCCCAGAATGTCAGGATGGATGCTCCTCCAGCCCCATGTCCTCGCTGGTTGTCATGGTTGTCCACAAACACAAGGGCTCTGTCAGAAGGCACAAAACCCCAGCCTTCTCCCCAGTTCCTATATTTAAAAAAATGTATATTATTCTTTCATGACACCTAGATTTACTTTTCATATTGTATCCTCAATTACCTAAATCAATGACAATTCTATAAGAAGTGTAACTTACATGTACATATGTACATATGACACATACAATATCATTTTCTATAATGTATAACCTCATTTAAGTCTTACAATACAATCTTTTTGTTCTTAATTTTTTCTTTAAGTTTTTCATTGTATTGTAATTTTAAGGATTTGAGAAATAAAACATCCATTTTACACTGATAGAATGGAAATCTACTGTGCTGTCATAATACGCACATTCAAATTTTCCAATTAATTATTTGATATAACATGTAAATTTCATACTTGACTACATTATTAATATCATTTATGAATATAATCATTTTTAAAATAATAACCTAGCTTTAATAGACCATAGGTAAACATTCCTGGAACCTAAGAGACTTATCACAAATGGACAAAAATCATTAAGTGATAGTTTGGATTTCTAGGGCTACCTTTCGATTGACATCCCAAATGGAAAAGATAATTAGGTGGGAGTTTAGAAATAGTAAAAGCCTAATAATCAGCAATGTCATAGTTGTTTAAAATAGAATATTTGAAGATATAACTTATTGACGTCAAATGGCAAAAGATCTATGACAGATCAAATGAAGAATTGATGTATATTTACTTTAAATAAGCCATCTTCTCTCCATTCCACTTTCGGATAACTGTGCCAAGTTTTGCTCCATACTTGAATTCTGTCACACGACCATTTCCAAAGTACTCACTACTTTTAATTGCCTCACCACCCAGATCAATGACCTAGTAAGATAAATTGGGTCAGTTGTAATTTTTAATATAAATTTAAACCATACTAATAAAATATAATGTCATCTAGAAATCCTTATAATATCTTTGTTATTTTAAATGTTGCTAATGGTTTTCTGTATACCAAAATTGTTGTTTCTCCATAAATTGTTTGTCACAATATTAAAAGAAACCAAATTATAGGGTTAATTCTTATCTTCCAGAATGGCTGGCCAAGGGGAAAATTCATTATTCCACACTGATATAACACTTGCTGTCAAGTTAGCATCAGAAGTGCTTATAAACTCATTAATGTTTCCAAAGAAACAGAGCTACAAAGGCATTTTCCCCAGTACACTTCAAAGGATGACATCATTGCTGCAGAGAATGCTTCAAATTGTCTAAACACTTACAAACCTGATAACTTGAGATGAATCTCAAACTCAGAAAGATTGGCTTGAGACAATAGTCATTATAATTGCTCTGTCTTTTATAATGCTATCTTGGGGGTTAGAGAATGAGTTAACGAAGTTTGCACTAACTCGGAACATGCTGTGGTAAAGAATTGGGTGTGCTACTTCTGAATAACAGCAATTTTATTATTAATAACAATCTAATTCTACAGTGTATAATAAACTGAGATATTAATCTACATTATGAACTTTATGCTTAGTGATAATCTCCTATCATATGGTTTACAAAATTATGACATTTAAAGAAAAGCCCACAAGGACTCAACACTACACAAAGAAATAAAGAACTACAGGCAACTGAAGAAATCTGAAAATGGAAATCAGGGAAGACCAACCAACTGGTTGCCCAGTACCAGCATATAAATATTCTGGTAGCAATATGAACTTTGTCAGTTATATTTAAGAACATATGTGCATGTATGTGTGTGTTGTATGTGTGTGGTGTGTGTGTGTGTGTGTGTGTGTGTGTGTGTGTGTGTGTGTGTGTGTGTGTGTGTGTGAGAGAGAGAGAGAGAGAGAGAGAGAGAGAGAGAGAGAGATTGTATGTGTGTGTAATAACAATAAGTCAAAAGACAGGCCACAAACTTCATGGAGAGCATGGAGAGGTATATGGAAGAGGCTGGAGGGAGGAAAGGAAAGAGAGAAACACTGTGATTAAATTATAGTATTAAAATTTTTAAAAGAACATGAATATTGTTTTACCTCTTGAAAAATGAAAGGTCTGCTTCCTTGAGAGAACCATTTTGTATTTAAGTTGTGCAGTTTGTCCAAAACCGCTTTTATGTCTCCAGGCCACATGTGCTTAGCAGCATCAAGTCTGAACCCTGCTACACCAATGTCAATGAGACGGTTCATATATTCAGCCACCTTGGAACGAACGTAATCTTTCTCGAGTGCAAGATCCAGAAGTCCAGACAGACGACAATTTCTGACCTATTAGAGCAAAAAATGATTGATTTCTTAATAGTCAAGTATGATCTACAAATCCATTTAATCATTCAGTTACTCACCCATTTACAAATGAACATTTTTATATTGTCCTTACTGAGAACATGGGTAGTACTGTTGTTTTAATTTCGACACAGATTTTAAAATATCTTCTGTTGTAGTTGTAGAAAATATCAGATAAAATTGTTGAGAATTTTTATCTGGTTATTTCTCTCTCTTTTTTCCATCCCTTCTCTCTGCTCCATCTCTCTGACATCCTCTCCCTTCCTCTGCTGCTCTATTTCTAGTTTTCTTCCTTCTTTATATTATGTAGTTCACAGAATCCATTTCTGGAACTTCCACATGATAAGTAAGTGTACTGTTCCAAATCTGAAAATATAAACTAATACTTGAAGTAGTTTTAAAATATTGATTTTTAACTTTTAATATTTTCCATATTGTGATGTTTATATAACTGATAAAACAATGCTTTTAAATTATTCACACAGTGTCCCTAGAGAGCATGTCTCCATTTTAGCCTTGACTTTTGGTGTATCCTTACAAAATAATTCGACAAACATTCAGGACATTTTTTCCATGTCTATTTTTCAAGCATTCTGTCTTAGTAAGCTGTTTTCCTACAGAATCTGAATACATCTAATGGTTATCCATAAATTCCTTGTGCATTCCCAGATGTGTAGATACTTATTTATTCTGATCAATATTTCTCTCATTACCTGATTAGCGTCATTGTAGTTAGAAATTTCTCCATTACATTTACCATCATTAAAATCCCAACCAGAGTATGGAACTGATGGAAAATCCCTGTTATTAGCATTGTAGTAACTTCCACAAGTACTGCTTGTTCCTGCGCCACCACCTGCGCCACACATGTGATTAATAACAGCGTCCACATAAATACGGACCTGGAGAAGAAAAATGCATATTTCAGCTAGACTTAGGAATCCAAAGTTTCAATAGAAAGCTCATAACATGCTAGCAAATTTCCAAAATATATTTACTGTTGCTTTATAGATTCATTAGAAAAGGCAGTCAAGTGGGAAAGGAAAGAAATGTGAAATAAGATCAGCAATATCTGGAAAAGAGCATAGAACTGTTATGTGGAGATAAACAGAAACTATCATAATTACAAAAAAATACCAATTTTGAGAAAGAAAAATGCAGTATAAAAAATTTGAGTACTATGTTTGAAATTTTTCAGTATCACTAGAACTTAGATTACAGTATCTACTATGTGTCTAAAGACCAGAAGGTAGATAGATGTCCCTTCATTATAAGAGAAAGTAGATAATTACCATTAAAAGAGTGATGGGGAAGAAAACCCAAGAATTGTTGGGAGAAAAGGGAATTATATGAAATGATGTAATTCTCCCATCTGACACAATGCCTAACAGAAATATATTATGAAGAATTTGTTGTTATTAGTTTTAAAAGTGAACATTTTGCTGTATGAGTACTATTCTTTCAAATTCAAAAGGCATGTTTTCAAGGTTTTAAAAGGTGACCAGACAGAAATGCATATTTTAATAATAGATAAAAATAACGCAAAATTTTAGAAATTCAAAACCTACTCAAACAAAACTAACTAGAAACAAAGAGAAATATGTTCTTACATAATGATTTTAAAGAAGACATGGCATCACTTACACCAACATTGTTGCACCTCGTCACCATGTCTCTGAATTCATCTTCATTTCCTGACCTTGTACATATTTTGTAGCTAATTGGTTGATATCTTTCCCACCAAGGCCTTGATGGATTATAAACCACAATATTTTCATTGGGTGGAGAGACCTACAAATAAAACAATTATAATTAGTACAAGAGTACAGCTTACTTTACATAACTAAATCTTCTAGGAACTTGTCAAAGATCTGACATGTCTTCTCAACCTGCGCACATACATGCCCCTCTGTTGATTATCAACACCCTGAAAATAAGGAAAAACATTGTAGAGGTCCCACGTATATCCTACAACAAAGTATAAAGAAGCTATCACTAACAAACTTTTTTCTTCCACAGGAAAGTTATGTGTGAAAGAAGTTATTGTCCAGACTCATGATACTTGATTAGAATTGTTTTATGTGATCACAGTAAACTCTGCATTTAAACCTTAAATATCTTACCTGCACCCCTCCAAATCCTTTAGGAGCTAAGTATCGTTCACATTCCTTGGCAATATCAACCCAGCGCCATTCAAACAGGTGGACAATAGCAGTCCGCCCATACTGAGTTTGTGGGTCATATTGAGCCCAGCAGAATCCAATGAGGGAAAGCAGCAGGAAGAACTTCATTTTGCTTTGAAGTTGTCAGTGTTCTTTCTAGCACCTATTTATATGCTGCAAAAGGTACATTTTGCAAAGTAAATGTACATGAATAAATATTTAGAGTACAAACTATAATCTGAAAGAGATTAGCAGCAATGATGTGAGCAGCTGAAGAATCTTCAGAAACTCCCATGAAGAATAAACTTAATGTTTTTCAAGGTGAAGTATTATTTGATTTGTACTAGTTATTATTTGTTATATCCTCCACCAGTATATTAGAACTGAAATAAAATATATCTAGAACTTTCCATCTTTAAATCTTTGTATTACCCCATAACAAATAGAAATGGGATCATCAACTCAGCCTTTTTGTTCCCTACTTACAGTTTTTTGTCATTTCAATTTTTTAATTGAATTTTTAAAAACTACAAAGTATGATGGCATGCACCTGCTATCCCAGTACTAGGGAGAAAGAGAAGTTGAGATTTTGTGCAAATCAGAGGAATATAGAAAAGCCTCAGAATAAATAAATAAATAAGAATTATGCAAGGGGTGACATTAAATTTAAATGCCTCTGGATCATAGAAATATATATTTCCCCTCCATCAATCCAAAGGCTTGCTCAGTGGTCAGAGCAGTAGAGCCCATTGTGAGAGCCAAATATCTATACTTCCTGAAATGTTACTTAATAAAAAGTAAAACTCCATTGTCTATCACAATAAACCTCAAATTTTATGAAAGAAAATTATAGTATAGGTTAAGAAACAATCTTCCCTTCCAATCAGCAAGAGATGGGTTAGTGTCCTCAATTTGCCAAAGACTGAGGATGTTAGGGATATAATGACCAACAAAGCAGTTTCTTATTCTAGAAGTTACTTTCAGTATAAAAAAATGTAAGCATGTGCATAAATACAACTAAAGTATTAAAGGTATTAATAGCATAATATAGATAAACATAATGAGTAAAATTAACAATGTAGCGAATTTAATATAGATGCCTTTCTATATTATTTCTATATTCTATATCATTGTTTGGGGACTACTTCACTAAGGATGTGACCTTGCCAGTGGTTTGAATGATGAAAAGTAGAAGACATTTTCAATATCAGAAAAAAGAAATCATGACAAAGTAAGGATTACAGATGAAAAGAATTTAGAATAATTAAGAAATATTAATAACAACAGAAGTGCCAATGGCACTAGAGTGTGAATGAGAAGGGGAAACTGAAGTATGATGAAGTCATTGAGTTGGGCCAGGTCACAGCATTTCAGAACAGGAAGAGAACCAATGAGACTCTGTGGGGATTAGACAATGCTATACCAATAATTATGTGTTCTGTGCTCAATAAATGACTGTAACAGAGAAACTATTAAGTTCCAAGTTTTGAGTATTGGCCAAGTTGTTGAAATGAATAATTCCCTCATTTTTGCATAAATGAACACTAAATCAGAAATTGTGCAATATCCTCAATTCTAAGCCTTTTAAAAAAATCCATACACATAAAAAAAAACTATGGACCAGAGAAACTGAGGGAATCAGCCATGTTCATCTAATAAATAACAAATGCAGCATTTTTTCAATGGGTCTAATTGCAATTCAGTGTTTTCTTTATTATAGTTCTATTTATTATACTAGAATCTTGAAGGTGTGTTTCCCAATATGAGATAATAGTAATAATTGGCTATTGAGCTGTGAAATGTTGTTAGTCTAAGAGAATTCATTACTAGTGCAAAATAAAATTTGCTTTTCAGTGTTGTATACTAATAGATGGGAATAACCATTTCATTTGGTCACATCTTCAAAGGACATTTCATGATACATGAGGTAAAATGAAACTATTAACATTAATTCTTGTATATTTGCTTCATTTTAATTGACAATGATAAATGTTAAGTCATATACATGATTTGTATTCTACTCTATTAGAGCTGTTCTAGAATCACTGTCAAGAGGACACACAGCCCAAACACAGAAAGAAACAGTAATAAGGTTCAAGATAGGGTAACTATTTTAAAAGAATTATGGATAAATTGCTTTAGAATCTTATTAACACAAAAATCAATTCTAATAGACAGCAATGGGTCAAATAATTTAAATAATGTGATTGAATTTAAGGAACATAAATAAGATGAAATAACTTTTTAGTAAGAAATACTATGTATCAAAAGTTAGAACAGGAAAAACAATGTGTTATGTGCAAGGGAGCAAATGGTGTCAGAATTGTAAAGGCGGATGGATACAGTCAATGTCAATAAGAAGAAAACAAAATGTGAAAGGCTCAATAATTTTTGGCTACATGCTCTTATTTTATTTTTACACTTATTTCTTTTATTTGGGAATCCAATATTGGATACATTATTTACATTATTTTAGGCCTAACTTCTTTCTCCTCCATCTCCTCCTTGCCCCCTACTCCATCTTTCTAAATCATGAGTTCTTCCTTAATTATTGAATATATGTGTATCTATATAGGAATACAACCTGTTGGGTTCATTCAGTGATGCGCATATGTATATGTATTTAAGGAGGATCACTTAGCATTATCAGACAGTTAATACAGGAGATAACCCTATTCTCCCTCTCTTAGCAGTCATTCCTTAAATGTAGTTGCTCATCTACATTTGAGTTCTTAAGAGATTCCTACCTGAAGCCAATTTAATCATTTTGGAAAAGTATTTTATTGCTTTGAAGGCAGAGACAATGAAGCAAGAAACATTAGGAAACTCCCACAGTAGTGAAACAAGCAGTAATGAAGTTCTACAGTAAGGATAGAAATTATGAGAGTTCAGAAGACTTTTAAAATGAGATTGGCCCAAAGAATGATGTGTCCCAGTGCCTAGAACTATGTGGTGTTTCTTTCTGTAGAGTCTTTGGGATTAGCCTTTAATTTTTCCTGCCCAACACAATTTCAGTCAATAGAAAATAAGTAGAGCTTCCATCAGGATTTTCCTAGGGAATCTGTGAGAATTTTATACTATGAGCCTAACATGTACATAAGACAACATAAAGAGATCCAGTTGTATCTCTTCATATTGAATATTTGTGTTGGCTGACCATTTGTCTGCAGTCATATGGCATGTTCAGGCGATTTCAGGAGAAGTACAGCCTTTTCTACCCATATATTTATGATATATCAATTTTTATTCATCAAAATGTAAATAATGTGCAGAGAATGGAAAGAAAGGTAGATCGTGGTTAGAATAGGATGGGGAGGTAAGGTGTTTTGTTCTAAATGTGAATGGTAAAGTATCCCTTAAATAGGCTCATGTGTTTGAACACTTGGTCCCAAGCTGATGATGTCTTTTAGAAGGTAGAACCTTTCAGAGGTGAATCCTTGCCTAGTGACCTTTGTATCCTGCTTAAGATTTTACTTCCCCTATTACTGCACTGTCCCTGCTGCTGCTAATGTGGTTGTTGTTATTGTATGATAACATCAAAACATAAATTCATTTGACATCCATTGTAGATTGAAGAACAATGCCTCTCCAGAAACTCAGTGTTCAATTGGTAATGCTCAGATGTTCCCACGCATGCTGAGAAGCTGCTGATTCTCCAGTCTGAAGGTAACCATTTTTCCATTATCCAGAGTGAATCATGAAAGGCAAGCTACTAAAGATCCATTCATTTAAAATATATTTACTTCATTGACTTTGTTGTTTTAGAATGCTGATTATTTCCGGATGAGATGAGGTACACTGGTGAGACAATAGATTTGGAGAAATGTGTAAGGGAAGTGAAAGGGACAGAGGGGTCAGAAGAGATTGCAGACAAATTACATAGTATTAATTTATCAGGGTATCAGAACATAACAGATGCCATCCTTTGGCATTTACCATGCACAGGCCAATGAACATGGGCTGACTCATCAGACTTTCAATCTTGGATCTTGACAGTTTATAAGGTACTAAATGTAAGTACTAAAAACTTAGCAGTGATCTAAACCTATTTTGATCTTTGTGTGCTACAATTAAGACCTGCCAGCCATGATGTATCTATAAGTACAATAGTGGCATAACAGCTCCAGAATCAAGCAGCCACTTTCTGATTGGATCTCAGGTTTGCTCCGTGGGAAGCAATGTATATTTATCACTGTAAATTTTCTCAGAACCCCGTGACTTTTGAGGTCACAGAATAAAACCTGCTACCAATTGATGGGGGATATCATTCTGTGTATATGTTTATCTTTTTGGTTGATAAATAAAGTGCTGCTGGCCTATAGAGAAGCAAGTTAGGTGGTACTAGGAGTTGAGAAGGATTCTGGGAAATGTAGTAGGGTCAGAGTCACCATGTGACCATGAGGAAGACAGGACACAAGGCCGGCATCCTCGATAAGATATGTCTTATATATAGATTAATAGTTATGTTTGATAATTAAGACTGATCTTGCAGATAAGAAATCCTAGTCATTGGCCAGCAGCATTGTACCTAATATAGGTGTCTGTGTGCTATTTTGGCTGCCCACGTGGCGACATGGCCCTGGCAGCTTGGCCAAAAGATTTAACATTGCAAAAATTTAGACAGAAAAGAGGAGATGATGGGGAATGTCCTTCTGTGTATGTGTTTATCTTATTGGTTGTTGGATAAAGCATTGTTGGCCAATAGGGGAGCAAGATATCTGGGACTAGTAGTTGAGGAGAATTCTGGGAAATGGAGTAGGGTCAGAGTCACCATGTGACCACGAGGAAGACAGGACACAGGCCAGCAACCTCTATAAGTCTTATAAATATATAGACTAGTGATTATGGTTGATAATTAAGACTGAGCTAGCAGATAAGAAATCCTAGTCATTGGTCAGCAACATTGTACCTAATGTAAGTCTCTGTCTGTTATTTTGGCTGCCCACGTGATGGGGGAAAACTAAGGCAGCTGGCAGAAAGATTTATCGTTACAGCCAATATTTTCCCAAATGAAGATGTTGTTAGTATGTCTTTTAACTATTTGTGTTTACATCCATAGACTGGAGAAACTCCCAGTTTTAGTTAGAGAAGCCTCATGTAGTAGTGGGTGGCAATTAAATCAGACTCATAATAGAAGGCTCTTTGGAACACAGTAGAAGAGAATGGCAAGAATGTGACAGCTGGCAGAAAGGAAGAAGCAACATGCATTTGTAAACACGAATACACAGGAACTGAAATTATCTTCAAAGCCTTGCACACAAGAAGATAAAGAGAAAAAAGTGAAAGCTTGACTACTCAGGAAGAAGAAGGGAGTCAAAAAGTATAAGAAGAAAAATAAAAGAAGGAAATGGGGAGGTAAATATGATACACAATATATTGTACATATTACTGATGAAATTTTTTAATGTAAAATAGCAATAGGGATGTTATTAAGTGTTAAAATGTCTGCTTAAAATTTATGTGCTTTAGATTCAATTACTAACAATACACACACACACACACACACACACACACACACACTGGGACATTTGACGAGATTTATCTGAAAAATAATTTTCTTCAGATAAATGTATACATATATATGCATATCCAACATTTATGACTACTGTCATATGATGGTAGACATACAGTAAATATTTATCTATATAGATTATTTGAGGTTACTTAGTCTGTTTCATAACTGTATGATTGGAGCCTTTAATCTTATGTAGTAATTCATAAAGAATGATAGAAAATATTAACAATAATTATAGATTTATAATTTTAATGGTAATGGCAATTACCTTGATTTGGTGTTTATATATTTCATAATTATTGAATTGTTACATTTCAGGCCATAAATGTGTATAATTAAAATAAAGTGCATAAAAGGGTGAAAATTGAAAATCTTGTCTACTGTTAGAAGAAAATTCAAACTCAAAATTGAACATAGTATTCCCAAAAGTAATTTTCCAATCAATATTACATAAGAGGTTTCTTTATTTTTATTTAATGCCCACAAAAGCCATATTACAAAGGACTGACTCTACCATAAATTTAGGACTTCTCTGGACATATCAAGTACCATGATTTAATCATTTTAACTCATAGTTAAGTCAAAACAAAAAGTTATATAATTTGAAAATCTATGTAAATGTAAATTTAAAAGTGGTAATTTCTAAAACAACTTGTATTTTTAGCTTCTTGTTTTAATATATATACAAATTATTTACAAAATTCTTCCCTTAATGGAATGTAACCTTTCTTTTATTGTATACTAACGTCTTAAGAATGCAAATGAGGCTGCATGCCTGACACCTACCAAAGTGTGTGTACCCTCTGCCCCTACCCTACTTCTGTCCAGTGTCCCCAACACCCTGGATCTCTCTGAGCCTGTGCCTGCATAGAGTGGAACCGACCAGACAGGGAGGAGCTCCCTAAGTCTGGAAACACCTCACTCTTCCTTCCCCCTCTACTGGGCTGACCTCTATTGAGTGAGGAGACTACCAGGAGAGGCAAGACCATCCAGAGCTGCAGATATTGAAGTCTTGGCCCACACACACACCACCGGGTAAAAAGAGGAGGTAGAGAGACCCCACCTGCACCCACTGGAAGAAGAGATGGGAAGAAGACAGAATAGGAACACATTCGACAACAGAAACACCAATATGACACCACCAGAATCTAGGGACTCCACACCAGCAAGATCTGAACACAGAGCCCAACACAGAGGAGAAAGAAGAGAAGGACTTCAAAAATTTTCTTACAAAGATGATAGATAACTTTAAAGAGGAAACAAGAAAATCCCTTAAAGAAATAGAGGAAAAAACAAGCAAAAAAAAATACATGAAATGGAGGAAAAGACAAACCCAAAAATTCAAGAAATAAACAAATCTCTTAAAGAATCTAAAGAAAGCCAAGAAAAAACAACCGAACAAGTGAAGGAAGTACTCGAAACAGTTCAAGGCATGAAAGCTGAAATAGAAACAATAAAGAAAACACAGAATGAAGGGATGCTGGCAAGAGAAAGCCTGGATAAATGATCAGTAACTAAACATGTGAGTATAACCAATAGAATACAAAAGATGGAAGGGAGAATCTCAGTTGTTGAAGACTCTAGATAGGATATACAGTCATCGACCAAAGAAAATCTCAAGTCTAACAAATCCATAACACAAAATATCCAGGAAATATGGGACACCATCAAAAGGCCAAATCTAAGAATAATTGGTATAGAAGAAGTTGAAGAAATACAGCTTAAAGGTACAGAAAACATATTCAACAAAATCATAGAAGAAAGTTTCCCCAACCTGCAGAAGGATATGCCTATGGAAGTACAATAAGCTTACAAAATACCAAACAGACTGGACCACAAAAAGAAGACCCATTGACACATAATAATCAAAACACCAAACCAACAGAATAAAGAGAAAATATTACGAGCAGCAAAGGAAAAGGGCCAAGTAACATATAAAGGCAGACCTATCAAAATCACAACCTACATCTCAATCGAAAATTTGAAAGCCAGAAGATTCTGGATAGATATCCTACAAACACTAAGGGAGCATGGGTGCCAACCCAGACTACTGTACCAACAAAACTTTCAATCACTATAGATAGAGAAAACAAGATATTCCATGTAAAAACCAGACTTAAACAACACATATCCACAAATCCAGCACTACAGAAAGTTCTGGAAGGAAAATTCCAACCCAACGAAGATAGCTACACTCAGAAAAACATAGGCAATAGATAGTATAATTTTCCTAAACACAAAAAGAAACAGGAGGGTGAAATCCACACACTGTGACACCACCAACAATAAATCCACAACAAACAAGAACCAACAATCAATGGACATTAATATCCCTCAATGTCAATGGTCTTAAACTGCTTATAAAAAGCTAAAGGCTAACAGAATGGATACGAAGACAGAATACATCCTTCTGCTGTATACAAGAAACACATCTCAACTTCAAAGAAACGCGTTGCCTCAGAGTAAAGGGTTAGGGAAAGATTTTCCAATCAAATGGGCCCAAGAAACAAGCTGGTGCAGCAATCCAAATATCTAACAAATTACACTTCAGACTAAATCAATCAAAAGAGAAGAAGGGCATTTCATTCTCTTCACAGGAAAAGTCAATCAAGATGAAGTCTCAATCCTGAACATCTATGTCCCAAATACAAAGGCACCCACATTTGTAAGAGAAACATTACTAAAGCTCAAACCACACATAAAACCACACACACTTATAGTAGAAAACTTCTACACCCTGCTTTCACCACTAGACAGGACCACCAGAAAGAAACTTAACAAAGAAACAAAGGCTCTAAGAGAAGTTATGACCCAACGGGGATTAATAGACATCTATAGAACATTCCATCTAAACACAAAAGAATATACCTTCCCATCAATGCCACATGGAACCTTCTGTAAAATTGACCACATAGTTGGCAACAAAGCAAACCTTCACAGATACAAAAAAAAATGAAATAACCCCCTGTATCTTATCAGATCTCCATGCTTTAAAGATAGAACTCAACAGCAATACAAATTGCAGAAAACCTACAAACTCGTGGAAATTGAATAACACCCAATTGGGTTGAGGGAGAAATAAAACAAAGAAATTACAGACTTCCTAGAATTTAATGAGAATGTAGACACAACATACCCAAACTTATGGGACACTCTGAAAGCAGTGCTAAGAGGAAAGTTCATAGCACTAAGTGCCTACCTGAAGAAACTAAAGAATAGTCACACTAGAGAACTGACAGAACAACTGAAAGCTTTAGAGCAAAAAGAAGCAAACTCACCACAGAGGAGTAGAAGCCAGGAAATAATGAAACTGGAGTCTGAAATCAATAAAGTAGAAACTAGGAAAACATTACAAAGAATCAATGAAACAAAGTGTTGGTTCTTTGAAAAGAGCAAGATAGACAAACCTCTATCCAAACTAACCAAAAGGCAGAGAGAGAGCATGCTAATTAACAAAATCAGAAATGAAAGGGGGGATATAACAACAGACACTGAGGAAAGCAAGAGAATCATCAGGTCATATTTTGAAAACCTGTACTCCACAAAATTCAAAAATCTAAAGGAAATGGACAATTTCTGGATAGCTATCATTTACCAAAATTAGACCAAGAACAGATAAGCAGTTTAAGTTGGTGTATAACCCCTAATGAAATAGAAGCAGTCATCAAAAGCCTCCCAACCAAAAAAAAAAAGCCCAGGGTCAGATGGCTTCACTGCAGAATTGAATCAGAAATTCAAACAAGGGCTAATACCAGTACTCCTCAAAATGTTCCACACAATAGAAGCAAAAGGGACATTGCCAGACTCTTTATACAAGGCTACAATCACTTTGATACGCAAGCCACACAAAAGATACAACTAAAAGAGAGAACTACAGACCAATATCCCTCATGAATGTTGATGCAAAAATACTCAACAAAATGTTGTCGAATCAAATCCAAGAACACATCAGAAAAATCATCCACTATGACCAAGTAGGCTTCATCCCAGTGATGCAAGAATGGTTCAACATATGAAAATCCATCAATGTAATCCACCATATAAACAAAGTGAAAAAAAAACACATGGTCATCTCCTTAGATGATGAAAAAGCCATTGACAATATCCAACACCGTTCATGATAAAAATCTTGGAGAGAACAGGAATAACAGAAACATATCTAAACATGATAAAAGCAATATACACCAAACCAACAGCCAACATCAAATTAATTGGAAAGAAACCCAAAGGGATTCCTCTAAAATCAGGAACAAGACAAGGCTGTCCACTCTCTCCATATCTCTTCAATATTGTACTAGAAGTTCTAGCTAGAGCAATAAGACAACAAAAGGAGATCACAGGGATACAAATTGGAAAGGCAGAAGTCAAACTTTCACTAGTTGTAGATGATATGATAGTATATAGGTGTGACCTGTAAAACTCTACGAGGGAAGCAGCACCTTCAGCAAAGTAGCAGGATACAAAATTAACTAAAAAAAAAAATCAGTAGCCTTACTATATACAGATGATAAATGCAATGAGAAAGAAATCAGAGAAACATCACCCTTCACAATATCCACAAGCAACACAAAACATCTTGGCAAAATGCTAACCAAAAAAGTGAAAGACCCTTGAGTCTTTAAAGAAAGAAATTAAAGAAGATACCAGAAAATGGAAATATCTCCCATGCTCTTGGATAGGTAGAATCAACATAGTAAAAATGGCAATCTTGCCAAAATCAATCTACAGACTCAATGCAATCCCCATCAAAATCCCAACACAGTTCTTCACAGACCTTAAAAGAACAATATTCAACTTTATATGGAAAAACAAAAAACCCAGGATAGCCAAAACAACCCTGTACAATAAAGGATCCCTGACTTCAAGCTCTATTATAGAGCCATAGTTCTGAAAACAGCTTGGTATTAGCACAAAAATAGACAGATAGACCAATGGAACCGATTGAAAACCCTGATAATAACCCACACATGTATGAACACCTGATTTTTTACAAAGAAGCTAAATCTATACAATGGGAAAAAGAAAGCATCTTCAAGAAATGGCATTGCTACAACTGGATTCGGACATGTGGACAATTGCAGATAGATCAATATCTGTCACCAGACACAAAACTTAAGTCCAAATGGATCAAAGATCTCAACATAAATCCAGCCACACAGTCTTCTAGAAGAGAAATTGGGAGATACCCTTGAACGAGTTGGTACAGGAGACTAGCTCCTGAATCATTACACTAGTAGCACAGACATTCAGATCTGCAATTAATAAATGGGACCTCCTGAAACTTAGAAGCTTTTGTAAGGCAAAGGACACAGTCAGTAAGACAAAACAGCAGCCCACAGAATGAGAAAAGATCTTCACCAACCCCACTTCTGACAGAGGGATGATTTCCAAGATATACAAGGAACTCTAGAAGCTAGCCACCAAAACACCAAACAATGAAATTAAAAAGTGGGGTGCAGAACTAAATAGAGAATTCTCAACAGAGGAATCTAAAATGGCTGAAAGATACTTAAGAAAGTGTTCAAAACCCTTGGGCATCAGGGAAATACAACTCAAAACGACTCTGAGATACCATCTTAAACCGGCCAGAATGGCTAAAATAAAAAACACCAATGACAATCTATGCTCAAGAGGTTGTGGAGAAAAAGGAACACTCCTCCATTGCTGATGGGAATGCAAACTTGTAAGACCACTTTGGAAATCAGTATGGTGGTTGCTGAGAAAAATGGGAATCAGTCTACCTCAATTCCTCTCTTAGGCATATACCCAAATAAGGCACATTCATACAACAAGGACTTATGTTCAACCATGTGCATTGCAGCATTGTTTGTAATAGCCAGAAACTGGAAGCAACCTAGATGCCCCTCAACTGAAGAATGGATACAGAAAATGTGGTACCTTTATACAGTGGAGTACTACTCAGCAGAAAAAAGCAATGGAATCTTGAAATTCGCAGGCAAATGGATGGAACTAGAAGAAGCCATCCTGAGTGAGGTAACCCAGTCAAAAAAGACAAACATGGTATGTACTCACTCATATATGAATTTTAGACAGAGCAAAGTATTACCAGCCTACAATCCTCTTCACCAAAGAAAAGACAAAAATGCATGGTTGTCAATGAGGAGGCCTTGGCACTCTATGGGGCCCCTGGTAGTGGATCAGTATTTCTCCCTGGTGTAAGAAAGGACTTTGAGAGACCACCCCAAGTGAAGGGATGCTCTCTCGGCCTGGATACATGGGGGAAGATGTAGGCCCAGCCTAGGATGATGTGGTGCACTTTGGGGAGCCCTTGTCAAGGGCCCTACCCTACCTTGTGAGTGGAGGGTGGATGGAGTGGGGGCCAGGTGGGAGGGGTGAGGCGAAGGGTTGGGAGAGGGGAGGGAGAGGGTGAAAGGACTGGCATGTGAAGGAAGCTTGGTCTTAATTTGAACTAATAAAAAACGCAAATGAAGTAACTAAAATTGATCAATAAAAGACAAATTTTATGTTCTTCTCATTGTGTTTATTGCCCTAGTTGCTCACAGTTAATTATAGTTGTAATAAAAATGCACATATTATTAAAATTTTAGAGAATCATTACATCTTTGCACATAATTTTATTATTTATATTTTTATCTAAGTTTTGAATCCTTTCATTTTCTCAGTTTCTTTCATTTCTCAATATTTTAAAGCTTTAGATAGAATAGTATGTAGAAGTTAGTCAAGTTAATGGTTTCTCCTACTGTAAGCAACACATAATTTTTCTAGATACACAACTGTTCACTTGACAGAGAGGAATACCCCCAAAATAATATGAACCTTGGTATTGCATAAATCTTATGTGAAGGTTAGAGATAAACAACAAAGAAAATGTTTTTGGAGACTGCCAACAAGATCTCTGACATATTGACACATTTTGAGCCAAGAGTCAGTAGTGTTGCCAATGTAAATAGTACATTCTGTGCTCCTGGGCATGTTAACATATTCTGTGAAAAAACATAAAAAATAAAATAGGAAGAAAGAAATCCTTAATAAGGCCATATCATATGCCAGAAGCCACTTATTTCAGAAGGAAAAGGAGGAGGGAGCCCTGAAACAATGAAAAAGTACTGTATGCTCTTAAATTGGAAGAAAAAGTAGACCTTTATTCCCTTACATTTTTTCTAGCCAGGCTTTTGTTACTTAAAAATGTAATTAATACATGAGCTCACAAGAAGCAATTAAATGGAAAGGAGGAAGGGGAATAGAGGGGTGAAAAGTCTTGAAACATGAAATTGGTTGTCACCTTGAGAGAATTTGGAATGGGGGTTAACATAACTGGGGGATTTCCTTAATTAGAATAATTGAGATAGAGAGATTAACCCTAAATACGGGCAGTGTCTTTCAGGGACATATGAGGAAGTCCAAGGAAAATGTTTTGCTTTTTGCCTGCTTGGGATTTTTTTTTACTTGGTTTTTTAATGTTATTTTTTGTTTGATTAGTTTTGTTTTGATTTTGGTTTTTGTTGTTGTTGTTTGTTCGTCTGCTTGCTTTTTGTGTTTTTCTGAAGAGTTCATTTAATTTGTTGCAACTGCCACTCCTGCTCTTGCTACTACTGCCATTCTATGCTGATTCCAAAATCTAAGACTCTCAGGGCATGATCATGCCTTTAAACTAAGCACTTGGGAGCCAGAGGCAGAAAAATCCTTATTAGTTTAATTCCGGCTGAGGCTACATAGTGAGATACTCTCTCAAACAAACAAACATACTGACATTCCATTCCTCAGCCTTCCAACAAGAGCTGAAAACCAATGGCTCTCGAAAATTCCTAACTATTGGCACTATGAGCCTCTGGACTAAGCAGCTAACCATTCCCAGCCTTTCTGGTGTTAAAACAGACACTTGTATACCATCAAAGAGGCATCATATAAGCTAGTCGAAGAAACCTCCATTAGTATCTTTTCATTCTACTTATTGTGTTCCTCTAGATAACCCTGACCAACATAACAGAGGAGGGAAGTGAGGAGAAAGGAAGAGAGGGGAAGAAGAAGAAAGCATAGGGAAGAGAAAAAGAAGAGGAAGAA
The DNA here is from genome assembly GCF_003668045.3 of Cricetulus griseus. Taxonomy (NCBI): domain Eukaryota; kingdom Metazoa; phylum Chordata; class Mammalia; order Rodentia; family Cricetidae; genus Cricetulus; species Cricetulus griseus. Next base: position 44,400,088 of record NW_023276806.1, on the reverse strand, counting down.
TGCAAAAGAGTGAAGAAATGACAGACTTAGTGGAGACTGCCTACAGAATAAGTAGCTAATTATATTCAAGGAAACTGTATTAGAAAAAATAATCAAAGAATGATGTGACTTAAAAATTTGGCAAATAGGTTATATCTTTCCTAACATCTAGAAGAATACTGAATAGTGAAAACAGAGCATCTATTATAGGATACCTATATATTATATAAGTTTGAGGTATCAAATTTAAGTCTAAATAAAATTTTAAAAAATATTTAAAGTAGATATGAACAGCTGGAGAAATAGATCAGTGGGGAAGACTGCATGCTGCATAAGGATGAGGGCATAAACTTGAATTCCAAGTACCCATGGAATTGCCAGCACATTAACACATTCCTTCTAAACTCAGAACTTCAATACAGAGACCATCAATTTATAGGAATTCCTTGGTTTGCCAGCATGTACAAAATAGGATAGATGAAAGACCCTAAAGTGCACAGATTGTAGAATAATAGATCTGAACACTGACTTGTTTCTCTGCCCTCGATACATGTATACGTAAGCATGTCCACTAGAGACAGATGCATATACATCCACAAAACACGTCCTTCAAGCACCAAAAACAAAGAAAAGGTATGAAGAAAGAATCAAATGGTGTTTGTGTTTGAATACAAAACAATAATATTTAATAAGACAATATTTTTAGCTACTGCAAAAGCAGAGACACTGAGTAAAACAGAGACACTCCCAGGGCATTTGCTGTGCACACACCAAGGAAAGTGTATTATCAGATCTGCAAACCTGTATTTTGAGTGCTGAAAAGGCACCAAAGAAAGTTTAATCCAAAGTTGTGGTGATATACTGTTTATGATACAATAAACCACTGAAAATTAAAATGCAAAGCTAGTCACAGCCACAGAGCCAATGATACACACCTTTAACCCTAGAACTCTAGAGACAGGGAGATGGATCTCTGTTAGTTCAAGGCCACACTGAGCTACATGAAATTGATCCAGTCTAAAAGACAAACAGATCACACAACAGTAATCTCAGTACTTGGGATCTCACACTTTTAATCCCAGCATTAGAGAGTTATATAAGGAAGAAGCAAAGTCAGTCTTGGGCAATTAGTCTCCAGATATGATGAGGAGAGGATTGCAGCCTGAGGTTTGGAAGAGAGCATTACACTCTGAGGATTCGTAGAAACAAGATCATCCATTTTGGTCTGAGGTAGAGGTAAGAGCTAGTGGCTGGCTGCTTTGCTTTTCTGATCTTCAGATTAAACTCCAATATCTGTCTCTGGGGTTTTATTATTCATGTTACATAAAGTCATGAAGTTGAAGAAATTAAAGAATTTATATCAACGGAGATAGAATAGTAAAGAGATGGAAAGGATGTGATCTAAATGTAGAGAAACCATTCATTAAAAGAGAGGCATTAAAATAGAGCCATGATCCACTAAGTAAGTAGGGAGGAATATGCTTAAGTACAAGAGACTAACTGGGTCAGAAGAAAAGATGGTGAAATTGGTGCTAATGCTATAAAGGACTTAGAGAGTTAATAGAATAAAGGTATCATTAGAACTTCACACTTGATTCAAGTTTACACATGCTTGTAGGGGAAGCTGTAGCCAGCCCCTAAGCAGGCGTGGCTACAGCTTCCCCTACAATTCCCCTTTTAGTCTAAAAGAGGATTAAAACTTGAAAGTATAAAGTATCCAAAATTAACAATCATAAAGGTGAAATATAAGAAGATACAACAATCTGCTTATGTCACATCCTAAGTATTTTAATTAAATCCTAAAGTCATCAGAAAGAGTGTCGGCTACAGCTTCCCCTACACATGCTAAACTGAAATACTATATAGACAATAATATTAGACCATGCTACACTTTCAAACATTATACTACCCACCAATCAAGATCCTGGAATACCTCAAAGACTAACTTTTCTATGATGTAAAATAACTTCTGTGAGTGTAACTTTTAAAAATATTCCTTTATTTTTGAAATTATAATTGTATAATTTCTCCCTTCTTTCCATCCTCCAAATTTCCCATATACACCTGCTTGCTCTCTTTCAAATTTTTTATTAATTGTTGTAACATAAATATATGTATACACATATATTTACCCGTACACAACCTGCTCAGTCTGTATAACGTTAATTCTATATATGATTTTTTTCAAGACAGGGTTTCTCTGTGTATCTTTGTAGACCAGGCTGGCCCCGAATTCACAGAAATCCGCCTGCATCTGCCTCCCAAGTGCTGGGATTAAAGACATGTGCCACCACCACCTGGCCTATATATGTTTTCAGAGCTTACCACTTGATATTGAGTGAGAAATTGTCATGCATATGTAGGGGAACCTATAGCCATGCCTGCTTAGGGACTGGCTACAAGTCTGCCTGATCACGCCTGCGAGGGCATGGTCAGGGTGACATAGAGTAAGAGTTTGGGTTGGCTGAGTTTTCACCCCTTTCTGGTTGCATACAGACTGATGCCACGCCGGCTGGCTGGGTCGCTCTGAAAGTAAGGCTCCTCCCTATTAAATACCCTTATATTTCTACTTGGCTCCATATTGGTAATTTCCCACTATATCTGGTTGTCAGGAGCAGGATATTGAAAACCTACACCCCATTTAGGACAGGCCCAGAAAGCGCCCTCTCTCCACAGGTGCTCCCAGCCGACCCGCTGAAGCTGAGCTGCTCAGAACCATCCACCAATCTTGGAGACAGTTTCTAGCTGCCTAGAGTAGAGGTAGGCCTCGGATTTCAGCAGAGGCTACCCTGGCCACTACTGCCGCATCTGTTTCAGTGGTTGTGGACACAAGGCCGTATACTCTCTAAGATAAGTGCAGCCGCTTTTGTGACCTCTCTCCACCGATGACCAACTGCTGTCAAATGCCATGTGAAGTAGCTGAATGCCTGTGTCACCTGCTGGTCAAAGATAGTTACTGCATCTGGAGTAGAAATCAGATAAAATTATGGCTGAATATTTATGATTTGCTGAAATTGGTAATATTGTGTCAATACTTTGTACAGCAACCTTTGGAAATAATTTGTAAGAAATTTTCACAATCTCTTGTTTATCAGTACATGGATGACATTCTTTTATCAGATTCTAATAAGGAAACTTTGGAACGTATGTTTGAAATGGTGAAGGAAGTTTTGCCTTGTTGGGGGTTACAGATTGCCCCAGAAAAGATACAAAGAGGAGATTCTATTAACTATTTAGGTTACAAGATAGACTTATAAAGAATCAGACCTCAAAAGGTACAAATTATGAGAGATCACTATCAAACTCTTAATTCTCTTCAGAAATTATTAGGGGAAATTTCTCAATTACAGACGATTATTGGTGTAGAAGGACATGACTTAAAGCATTTAAAAATGGCCCTTAAAGGTGATAAGGACCTAAACAGTCCGAGAATATTATCTGCTGAGGCAGAAAAAGAGTTACAATGGATAGAAAACAGAATATTGGATGCACACGTAGATCAGATAAACCTTGATTTAGACTGTATTCTGGTTATCTTGCCATCCAGAGAATACCCTTCTGGAATTCTGATGCAGAGGGAAGACACTATATTGGAATGGATATTTCTGACACATAAACAGAATAAAAAGTTATAGATTCTATATATCTATAAAGATATATAGAAAGATTTCTGACTTAATTTTAAAGAGAAACTTAAGACTTCGTCAACTGACTGGAAAAGATCCAGCAGAAATTATAGTACCTTTAACTAATGAGGAAATTTCCTCCTTGTGGAAGGATAATGAATATAACCTCTTAATATAGTTACTGATTCCCAATATGCAGAGAGAGTCGTGTTACACATTGAAACTGCAAAATTCATTCCTGATAATACAGAATTAACCTCATTGTTTTTACAATTACAGGAAACTATCAGAAACAGAAGTAATCCTATATACATTAAACATATCAGATCCCATACTGGACTGCCAGGTCCACTAGCACAAGGCAATGATGAGATTGATCATTTATTAATTGGAAGTGTGCTAGAAGCCTCAGAATTTCATAAGAAACATCATGTAAATAGCAAAGGTTTGAAAAAGGACTTCTCCATCACTTGGCCACAAGCCAAGGAGACAGTGAAAAACTGTCCTACTTGTTACTTTTATAATCAAACTCCATTGCCAGCAGGTTGTAATCCTAAGGGCATTCAGAGAAATGAGGTTTGGCAGATGGATGTCTTTCACTTTGCAGATTTGGGAAATTTGAAATATTTGCATCATACTATAGACACATTCTCAGGGTTCCAAAGGGCTACTGCTCTTAACTCTGAAAAAGCTGATTCTGTTATTACACACCTGCTAGAGGTGATGGCAGTTATGGGTATACCTGCACAAATAAAACCTGACAATGCTCCAGCATATGTCTCCACAAAATTGGAACATTTTTTCAAATATTATAACATAAAACATGTTACTGGTATACCACGCAATCCTAGAGGACAAGGAGTGGTTGAGAGATCTAATAGAACACTTAAGGAGATGCTCAACAACCAAACTTGGAAGCCTAAACCCCCCAAACATAGGTTGCATAATGCTTTATTAACACTAAACTTTCTTAATGCCAATGAAAAAGGACAAAGAGCTGCGGAAAGACACTGGGCTACAGAAAAAACTGCTGAATTGAATCAGCCAATATACTTCAAAGATGTACTAACCTCTGTATGGAAACCAGGACATGTGTTACATTGGGGTAGGGGTTTTGCATTGGTTTCCACGGGAGAAGAAAAACTTTGGATACTATCAAAGTTGATCAAGATTCGAGTGGAAAAGGAAAAACCTCTCGACGAGGACAAATGACAGGTATTCTACTAAGGTATATCTTATAAACTAAATAGAAACCTCCCAAAGGAAAGGGAAGTGTTTTGCTTTTATCTTCATAGGAAAACTCATCTCCAGAAGGCAAAGGAACTGCATGGGTAGATACTTAAGAAAAAACGATAGCTAAAACCATCATACAAAAGGAACGTGCCATAAGGTAAACTTTACAGCTGTCTCTCAGATAACTCTATTTCTCTTTATTTCCTAGTCCCTATTCAATTAAACCAATGCTGGATTTACAGGTGGATTTGGCTTTCCTCCTCTAAAATCCAAGCATGTTATTTAACTAAACTTTAGTGTTTCTGTATTGTATCAAGAAGCCAATTGATGTAATACAGAATAAAAGAAAAATTTGGGACTGTCTTTGTCTTTTCTTGGATCTTTCTCTCAAGGTGTACAACCTCTCATAATTGTTATGCTCTCATGATTGCATCCCCAGCATGTGTACATACACAAGCAAACATTTCTCTGCTAACTGTTTATGTTTGAGTACCACATAGCCAATGAAGACCTGCCTGTCAGCAATCCCTGGACACCCCAGAAAGAAAATGGGTCACACCTCCTCGACTGCACTGGATCCAACTTGCTCCATTTCAACACTCCGGCCAGAGGTTTGGGTACTGACTTCAATCAAGTTGAGGATTTCAATCGAGATCTTCAATCAAGTGAGTCCCATCTAACATGGACAGGATACAATCCATTCAAGGCTTTCACTGTACCAAAATTTTCTTCCTACAGGACCCCACAAGGCTACCATCATTCCATTTCAGCAGGAAGTAACTTGGAGGATGCTACGCCCCCTTCCCCCATTGTTGTCACTTACCATAGTGTATATACCTAGTTAGGGACAGCTTCCTATTGTTTATGGTTGGGATTGGAAAGAGGTGTTCAGGCTTGGACACCTCTCTCAGTTGACTTTAGGGCTTAGTTAAAATAGATAGTTAGGATGTGACATAAGCAGATGGTTGTGTCTTCTATATTTCACCTTTATGATTGTTAATTTTGGATACTTTACACTGTTCAGTTTTAATCCTCTTTTAGACTAAAAGGGGAATTGTAGGGGAAGCTGTAGTCACACCTGCTTAGGGGCTGGCTACAGGTCTGCCTGACCACACCTGCAAGGGCGTGATCAGAGTGAAGTAGAGTAAAAGTTTGGGTTGGTTGAGTTTTCACACCTTTCAGCTTGCGTACAGACTGATGCCACGCCGGCTGGCTAGGTCACTCTGTAAGTAAGGCTTTTCCCTATTAAATACCCTTATATTTCTACTTGGCTCCATATTGGTAATTTCCCACTATATGCATATCTCTGATTAAGACTATTTCACCTTCTTTCAATATTCCTTATGGCCTGTAGTTCTTTGTGTAGGCTTGAAGCCTTGTGGCCTTTTCCAATCTATTTTGTCATGTGTGGGGTTTTTTTGTTTGTTTGTTTGGTATCTTGTTTGGCTCCTATTTAGTCAGTTATATTGGTGACATTTTATGGGTGTAGCTTCTGAAATTACTAGGAGATACAATCTCACAGAAAACTATTTGATTCTCTGATTCTTAAAATCTTCTGTATTGTTTCCTGAATCTTAAGTTCAGGTGTTCTGTAGAGGTATAATTTAGGAATGTGATCCACAACTTTGCATATTTTTTGGTTGTGGTTTTCTGTAACAGTCTCAATCTATTGCAATAAAAGTTTTCTTGGTGAGGTATGAGGACCACACTTATCTACAGATATTAGGACAAATATTTTGAGTGTTTGGATTATGTTGGTGTAGTAAGTGGCAGTTGTAGATTTTTCTCCTAGAGCCATGACTTTACTAAGCCTGTGTCATTGCCTGTTTCTAGCACCTGGCATGATTTCCCTTTTGTTGAGTAAGCCATAGGTCTGATTAGAGAATTGTTGGTTACCATCAAAGCATGCATGCCACTCCTGGACCTTTAAAGATAGTGTGCCATGCTGGTAACTTTTGTGGTTTATAAGCATCATAGTTAAATAAGACTGCTGGCTGCTTCCCTCCTTTGGAAGCTTGTATGGCAACATCTGGTGCAATGAATGCTATTCCTCAAGGAGTGTAATCAGAAGTTTCTGTCCGACCTGGTCCCAAATAAACACATAGAGGTTTATATTGATTATAAACTGTTTGACCAATGACTCATGCTTCTTATTGGCTAGCTCTCCCTTAATTATTAACCCATTTCTGTTAAACTATGTATCTCCACATGGTCTTCACTTACCAGAGTATGCCCCAGCATCCTATCTTCCCTGTAGTTATATGGCATCTCCTTCACTTGGCCTACTACCTCTCTCTATCCTGTTTTGGATTTCCTGCCTTGCTAAATCCTGCCTGTTCATTGACCAAAGCAGCTTTATTCATCAACCAAATAAGAGAACTTTTATTCACAGCATTCAGAAGGACATCCCCCAGCAGAGGGGAATGCAGATCAGTTTCATCTAAGTGGCAGGCCTCCTGACTACTTTTCTAAAGTGCATGGTGTCTTCACCAATAGGAACTCACCTTCCATTATCTCCTGGAAAACAACAGCAATAGAAATAGCCTATATATTCTAAAAGTCTCTTTGATAATCTGCACCAAAAACTCAGAAAGGGCTTCTCATGGTTGCTGTGGGCTTTTGTTAGATGGCCTTTGACTCTTGGAGGGAACACTATCACATATACAAATGTAACAACAATTAATGACTAAAGAGGCTATGAATTTGGAATAGAGCGAGGACAGGTGCATGACAAGGTTTGGAAGGATGAAAGGAAAGATAAAGAAAACGATGTAATTGCATTATAATCTTAAAATTATTTTTAAAATGAGAAATAAGACAAGAAAATATTGCTCCAAGATCATTTTTCAGCATTTATAGGTATTTTCCCCTTTTCATTGTGACATGAATACCATAAATGAAAACAAAAAAAATGTGTTTAACAGAAAGATGAGTATTTCAGCAACACATTTGGAGTGTTATTAAAACAAAGTATAACTTTCAGGAATTATTTAGGGAAGTGAATTGGTACCCAGGGATAAGTGAAGGTTTAAAAACAAATAATACTATACTACCTGCCATCATTTTCATATATTTTTCCTGTCTTCTTAATTTCCACCTTTAAAAAGCAATCTAGTGACTGCATGCCTCACTGTCTCAAAGCTTAAATGTTAGATAAGATGAAATATGTTTCTAAGTTGCCAGGTTGTGGTGGAGCATATCTTTAATCCCAGCATTCAGGAGGCAGAGGCAGGCAGATCTCTGAGTTTGAAGCCAGCCCGGTCTTCTTTCATTTTAAGAAGGAAAATTTCTTTTATTCTAAAGGTTTATAGCTACTATAATATTAAATAATTTGTGATTCTTTCAAAATATGAAAAAAGAATACAGATTTAGTTCAGTGTAGAATTTATATGACATTGAGTTCAACTCCCAGCAACACACACGTTCATGCATGCACACACATACACACAAACACACACACACACACACACACAAACACACACACACACACACACGAAGAGAGAGAGAGAATAAAATATCAAAAGAAAAGATGGTAAAAGTAAAAGATAAACATTCATCAATATCATTCACACATTAGAACCAATGGTGCTTACTAGAATGAAGTACAATTCATTTTTTTAAACAATACAGAAAAAGGACAAAGAAAGAATTCAGTGGTAAACTAATCTAGGTTTTAACTCTTCTTAATTCCACAAATCTAGGAGACATATATCCAAGTAAAAGAGGCACATGAGGTTAAAATTATGGCAGATCAGAAACATTCCCCACGTTGTCTTAAAGGTAAAATACTATATATACAGAACAAGGGAAGTGTATTGAAAGATTCAAGAAAGGCAAATCAAGTCACAAATAAAGACAATTCAGAATGACAACTAGTCTATCAAACAAAACTGTAAAAGCCATAAAAGAATGCAATGATGTCCTTCAATAGTCACTGCAGGATCACAACCACTAACCCAGGTTCTATGTTCAGCAGAACTATATTAATATTTTTAAACAATAAGTAAAAGCAAAAGGATTTTAGGACCACTAAGTTAACTCTATAGAGGATATTAGAAAAAATATCTAGACGGAAGAAAATGGATATAATTAATATATTAAATATATTTAATTTAATATTTCAAATAAACTGATGTTATATTTTAAATAATTTAATATATATAATTCTCTCTTTTCTATATTTGAATTCATATTTCATTTTCAGAACTTGCTCTTATTTATAATTAATTGTTTTATATGTTCATCACCATGGCCCCAGGTAGCAATCAGGCCACTCACATCAGTCCTTTCTTCACCACGTTCACTTCTTCAGATCTGCCTCTCTCCACAGGGCATGAACAATTCTGCCTGTCTCTCTCATACCTCACCATATATTTACTGACCATAATGGCTTCTGATGGCCCCACAAGTTGCCATTGTTTTCTTCTACCTGCCCAGGCCAAGAGGCCACAGACTAGGGAGTGGGAGTCCTTCACCTTCTGGTTCTAAAAGCAACAGACAGCCCTGCCCAGGCCAAGTGGCCCCAGGCAATATGTGGGTATCCTTCAACCACCTGATCCTAATGGTGCCAGCTTGTTCTTTTCTAATGGGAGATAGAAAAAGAATAAATCCCAATGGGAGGAGAGGAAGGGGAAGACTGGAAATAGTACAAGGAGGAAAACTGTAATCAGGATATATTATGTGAAGAAATAATCTATTTTCAATAAAAGAGAAAATGGTTTTTTAAATGACTTAAATTTGAAATTAAAAATGTAAGATTTTTATATATGTATATAAACTCTGCATTTAAACTTTGAAAAACAATTCCTTGTCCCCACCCCCTCCAAATTCTTTGAGAGCTAAGTGTTGCTCACATTCCCTGGCAATATCAACTCAGTACTGCTCAAACATATGGTCAATGGCAGTCTGTCTCTGTTAAATTTCCTCCTGTGCCATACTGAACCTAGTAGTATCCAAGAGATGAAAACAGCTGAAAATTTTTATTTTGTACTGAAGTTGCCAGCATCTGTTCTAGCAATGAATCATACATTGAACATGCATAGTGAAAATAAATAAATATTTAGAGTACAAACTGATCATTCATAGTGAGAATGATTGCCAATTATAATGTTAACAGGTGAAGTACACTCAGAAAGTCTCACAGGAAAGTAAAGGAAATGCCCTTTGAGAACACGTATTATTCCAATGCTTATTTAAGCTTATTTCTGATGACATCTCCTAACACAAGGAAATCCAAATTAAAGCCAAAACAGGATTCTCAATTCATCTTGGTTTTACTTCTTTTACTCAGGTTTTTAATTATTTTAATATTTGCATTAGTATATTAGAAACATGAGTCATAAAGCTCTGGCCTTAATCACTATCTATAGCAGCAGGATGATGGTGGTAGGTTTTCCCCCCTTACCCAAATATCTTTTATACCTAATAAAATAATTAATATACCCTTTCTTACTCACTGTTAGTGAAACCCTAAGAGAGAGTGACTCTAAAGGTGAGAAAACCCCCTTTCACATTCACTCAACAAGTGTTGAATGAATGTCCTCATGTTGCCAGATACTGAGGATATTAGGATGTGATGATGAACAGGTCAGATAGGTTCCCATTTTGGAAGTTCCTTTTAGATGAAAGAGGAGAAAATATGTCAATAAATAGAAATATAAGTATAAAATGTTGATAAAATAATTTGTGTAGAATAATAATAAGTGAAATAAAAGTGATAAAAAAGACTGGGGTCTTCCATACTTGATGGTCAGGGAACACCTCTCTGATGAAGTAACCTTAGCTCTGAATTAAAGGATGAAAGACATCAGTCCTTTGAATGACAGAGAAAGAGCCACTTATATCAACTAAGGCATAGGAGTGAAGTAGGCTTAGAGCAAATGGTAAGAAGTAAAATGACTTTTCAATAGGCACAGTAGGTGTGGGGAGCTAAGAGTGCCAAAGTAGAAAAGGTATATTGGACATGCTGAAAGTCAGGAAGAAGAAAGCACAAAGTTCTCTGAGAGACTTATGAATCTGTTATATTTGAGATTTTATACTTTTGAATTGCATTAAATGGATTAGAATGCAGAGACTACTGAGAAACTCTAGAAAACATGTACATTAGTAAGCAGTTTAGTTTGCATTCCCACCAGCAATGGAACCTTCATCTAGTAACTGATGGAAGCAGAAGAAAAGAACCACAGCTAAGCCCTGAGCTGAACTCCTAGAATCCAATTATAGAGAGGGAGGAGTGATGACCAAAGGGACCAAGGCCAAGCTGGAGAAACCCACAGAAACAACTGACCTGAGAAAATAGGAGCTCACGAATCCCAGACTGACAGCTGGGGAAACAGCATAAGTGTCAGGGCTCATAAAGATGACAGCTCTTCATCTTGCCTCAAGGTCAGAAAGTTTCAAAACTCTCCTTAATAAGTCAAAAGACCTAAAGGGCTAAGGCTTGGCTACTGCAAGATGTTTCTGTTATGTGCCTCTTTGGATTGGGGTACTTAAGAATGTTAAATAATAAATTTGGGACTTTCAGTGTTCACTGGATTGCCCTTCTGACTCTATCCTGTTTCTCTTTCTCTCAAAGTCTTTATCTGCCCTTTCTCAAACCACACTCCCCCTCTCAGGTACAAATGGAGCAAGTCAGATGGCTCCTACTGTAGCCCGACAAAGACAGGTTCCCACACATAACATGGGTGTCAGTTGGCTTGGACAGTCCATGGGGCCTCTGGCAGTGGAACTGGTATTTATCCCTAGTGCACAAATGAGCTTTGGGAGCCCATTAGCTATGGAGGGATACTCTCAGCCTAGATACATGGGCCAGGGCCTACATTCCTGTGTTTATACACTGGTCAGTTGCTTTTGTTCCAGTAATAACTTTCTACCCATGCTTATGCAGGCAAAAGAAATAATGTAAGATAAGGGAGTGAATAAGGTCAAAGTAATATAATATATATATATATATATTATATATATGAAATCAAGAAAAATATATGAAAGAAAGAAGAGAAATTAAGTTTCTATGAAATAAATAGTACTTTTCAGGATGTCTTCTTAAATCTGAGAATTGCTGCTATTAACTAATACTTCTGTATACTGTGTGAATATATGTCACTATGATTGTTTTAATAAACAAGCTGACTGACCAGTAGCTGAACAGGATAAAGTTAGGCAGGAAAACCAAACTGAAAATGATGGAATAAAAAAGGTAGAGTAAAAGAGATACTAACCAGACACCCAGGAGACAGCACATGTAGAAAATGAAGTAACAAGCTATGAGCCACATGGCAGAGGGTAGATAAGAAATATGGGTTAATTTAATTGTAAGAGTTAGCTAGTAACAAGCCTGAGCTATTGGCTGAGCATTTGCAAACCATATTAGGTGCTATGTTTTTGTTTAAATTAGATATAAAGAAAAAGATGCAGATGAGACATGTTAATCAGTTTATTATTAGGCCCAGCAGAGTAGAGAGACTAAGAGAGAAGAGGAACAGGGGTAATGGCTGACCGCCATGGCCAGTCACCATAGAGAGGCAGAGAGAAGAGATAGAGAGAAGAGAAGAGCAGAAGCAGTGAAAGCACATAGCAGGTAAGTTGGAATTTTTAAAGGGAAGACTGCGCATGCGCACTGAGGTTCCATGAATGCCCAGAGTACTCATGCATGCATGGTGGGTGAGGTGGTGATTGCACGTCCCTGTGCGTGCCCTGACAATATGAGGTATCACCATCCTGATATGACTTCGTGCTACAGAGTTATTGTTATGTTTTTGTAGAAAAGGAGGAAGAAAAGAAGGCGCAAGATGAGACGTATTGACTAGTTTATTATAGGGCCCAGCAGAATAGGGAGACTAAAGGAGAAGAGAAACAGGGTAAATGGCTGACTGCCAGGGCCAGTTGCCATAGAGAGGCAGAGAGTGCATAGGTGAGAGAGAGTGACGAGGAGGCAGAGAGAGAGCAAAGCAGGAAAGTTGGAACTTTTAAAGGGAAGACTGCGCATGCTCACTGAGATTCCATGCATGCCCAGAGTCTTCACACAGGCCTTAATGCATGGCAGGTGATGTGGTATTAACGTAGCATGTTTTCCTGTGTGTGCCCTAACTGTTGTCAGGGGGCGGGGTCTGTCTCTTAAAGAGGTATAGCCAAACAGCATTAAAGCCTGAACCTTTCATTCCCACCTCTACTTATGATTTTAAAAAGGTGGGGTGTTAGACATGGCACAATAAGGAATAAGGGCGTCGAATTCTCAAGACTACTTCCTGCTGACATGGGGGGCGTTGACCATCTTTGGGGGACCTGAGAAGGTTGGGGTGCTGCCACATCCTGGAGTAGCTGGTTGTTTCATTGCAGTCCTGGCTGTATGGAACTCCCTGGCACCTCTTAGACCTGTTTGTTTGGATCCAATTCAGCTCCCTGGAACTTACAAGAATCCTTAGAGTTTGTGGAAACATAAGTATTAGACACATTAGCAGCATATTCTTGTTAGAAGCAACTTGGTTGAAAGCATTACCATTTTAAAATTGACATTTCTTTAGGAAAATGAAAAGCATCTTCATCTTGACCTACTAGTTATGAACATACAGTGGTATTGTAGAACTTTACTATGAACAGTAGCATGAGAAATAGAGAAATCAGGAACATATTTCATTCTTTTTAATGTCTCAACTCACTTTATCATCATTTAAGCCTTTTTATCTTCAGACCTTCATAACTTTAATTCATACACCTTACATTACCATCTTAGACCTTCCATTTTCAGACCTTTATACCTTACATTCTCAGACCTTCATAACTTGCATTTATCCACTGTGTTAGACCTTTTCATCCTCAGACCTTTGTAACTACATTCGCAGACCTTCATACATCTTAATCTTCCCTATCTTCTCATAGATAAACCCCAAAATACCTGTTCCTGAAATCTGTTTGGCTTTAAGCTGGCAAGGCTCCAATCATCAAAAGCATCGGAGTTCTTGAGAAGGATAAGATTTTACCTGAATCAATGATTAAAGAATGACAGAGACTTGCCAGCAGGCTGCATGGACAGCCATCCCCAAGGTCTTCCTTCCATCCATAGTAGCAGGCTGCAGGGTACCTGCCTTCTTGCTGATAGCATGTGACCTGTGGATTACAGACTATAGGAAGACTCGCCTTACCATTGGCCCAAGCAACGCAGGGAAAGTCGATTCCATTGTCTTCTTGTCCACTATCTGGAGTACTTTGTAGCAGTTGAGGTGAAGGGCAGGGTTGCTCAGTGACAAGCGTTGTCACTGACTCAAGATGAAGTTTCTTCAGTGCTCATCAGTCTTATTGGAGGAAATGGGGTGGAGCCAGCAGATCTCCTATCTCTCTGTTATATAAAGCTTTTTAACAAAACATTTTAAATGCCATATTCTCTAGGTCTCTGAGCACTTGAGGACTGTCTGTCTTTTTAGTATCTCAGCAGTTAAAAATCTGCCTTTAGTTAGAGAAAAATCTCCTTTTGTTTGCTGGCCCAGGACGCTGAAGTGGGCATGCCTACAGGTAGGTCACATGACCAAGATGGCAGCCCCCCAGGTCAGACCATGTGGCCAAGATGGCGGCGACCATAAGCCACCTTTTTTGTCTGTTTACCTGCCTGTTGGCTGCAACCAGAAAGGTTCATCTATGCATTTCCCATGGGTGAGGCAAGTAGAAAAACCTGCAAAAGCTCCTCTCCAGATGACTGTCGGCCCGTGGGAGTTGCCAGGGGCCTGGTCCCAAAGGGGACACAGCTGTCCCAAAACTGAAAAAGGACCCAGCTGTCAGAACTGAAAAAGCAAAAAAGCACTGCTCTTGGAGCGAGATCCCAAGCCTCACCCTCAGGAAATTCAAGGGATATCTTACCAGATTGTAGCGAACAGGCAGATGAGTGGCTTCCAAAGATGCTTAGTTGGAAAAGCAGCAGAGTTGAAGTGTACAGGGTTCTGGCATCTTAGGCTGCTTTAGGCAGGAGGAAGTGTCAAGAAAAACCAGGATGGAAGTGGGTTATAAGTTCAGATTTTAGGATCCCCAAAATTCCCCGAATCCCTGGCAGGAGAGGTTAAAGAGAAAGCCTATCCTGCTAGCAAGCAGTGAGAGAGCTTATGGAGAGAGCCTAAATCACGTGGGTGCCAGATGTTATGTTTGTGTAGAAAGAGAGAAGAAAAGAAGGCGCAAGATGAGACATATTGACTAGTTCATTATAGGTCCCGGCAGAATAGGGAGGCTAAAGGAGAAGAGAAACAGGGTAAATGGCTGACTGCCAGGGCCGGTTGCCATAGAGAGGCAGAGAGAGTGCATAGGTGAGAGAGAGTGAAGAAGAGGCAGAGAGAGAGCAAAGCAGGAAAGTTGGAACTTTTAAAGGGAAGACTGCACATGCGCACTGAAGTTCCATGCATGCCCAGAGTCCATAAGCAGGCCGTAATGCATGTCAGGTGACATGGTGATGAGGTAGCATGTTTTCCTGTGTGTGTCCTGACTGTTGTCAGGGGGCGGGGTCTGTCTCTTAAAGAGGTATAGCCCATCAGCATTAAAACCCGAACCTTTCAGTTATATCAAGAAAACACATGTGGCATTGGAATAAAAACAGACATGTTGATCAATGGAATCAAGTGAATACACAGGCATAAACTCAAACACATATGGACACTAATATTTTATAAAGAACCAAAGATACACACTAGAAAAAAGATCTTCAGCAAATAGCTCTGGTCAAACTGGATGTCAGAATGCAGAAGGATGCAAAAAGTTCTATATCTATTACTCTGCACAAAATTCAAGTTTAAATGGAGTAAAGACCTCAGAGACAATGAGGAATAGCCTTGAAATCATTGGAACAGAAGACAGTCTTCTGGAATGAAACTGATAGAGTAGGCACTAAGATCAAAAGCAAATGGGAACTCATGAAACTGAAAGGCTTCTGAAAGAAAGGACACTGTCAATTGGACAAAGTGGCTGCTTAGAAAATAGGAAAAGAATTTTACCAGTTCCACATCCAATAGAAAATCTACTATCTAATAGCAAAACTATATAAAGAACTCAAGAAACTAGATACCTCAAAACAAGAATGATACAATTTAACTATGGCATATGCATCTTAATAGAGATTTTCAACAGAAGAATCTAAAATGTCTGAGAAATACTTGATGAAATGTTCTTGGCACCAAATCAACTAAACATGTTTCACATGGACTCACAAAGACTGAAGTGGCAAGCGCAGGACCTACATGAGTTTGCACCAGGTTCTCTGCTTATATAATATGTCTGCTAGCTTGTTATTTTGGGAGTCTCCTAATAGTGGAAGCAGGTGTATCTTTGGCTCTTTGGCCTGCTCATGGGTTTCTTTTCCTCCTATGGATTTGCCTTGTCCAGCCTTGATATGAGGATCTTTGCCTTGCTTTATTGTATCTTGTTTTTTCTTGTTTTGCTTGGCTATCATGTCTTGGAGACCTGTCATTTATTTAAAGATGAAAGAGAGGGGAAGCGTGTCTGGGTGACAGGGGAGGTAGAGGGAATCTGGGAGGACTGGAGGGAGGGGAAACTGTGGTTAAGGTGTATTGTAAGGGAGAAGAATCTATTTTCAATTTAAAAAAATTAAAAGTAGAAATGTTCACCATTCTTAGCCATTAAGGAAGTACAATCAAAACTGCTTGGAGATTCCATTTTATACCTGTCAGATGGCTAAGACGAATAACACAATTGACAGCTCTTCCTCCATTGCTGGTGGGAGTGCAACCTTGTACAACCACTATGGAAATCAAAACAGCAATTCCTAAGAATGTTGGGAATTGATCTATTCCAAGAACCAGTTATACTATCTTGGGCAAATACTCAAAGGATGCCCTGTCTTGCCACAAGGGCACTTTCTCAACCATGTTCATTGCAGCTTTATTTATCATTGCCAGAAGAAGGGAACAACCTAAATGTCCCTCATCAAATGAACAGATAAAGAAAATAAAATACATTTACTCAATGGAGTATTGCTTAACTGCTTAAAAAATGGTATCATGAAATTTGCAGGCAAATGGATGAAACTAGAAAAAAAAAGACCCAAAAGATAGATATAGTATGTACTCACCTATTAGCGGATATTGACCATTAAGTCAATGATAAAAAAAGCTACATTCCATAGCCCCAAGGTAGTTAGGTAAAAAAGCATAGTCTGGGGGGAATATAGGTATCACCCTGGGAGGAGAAAACTTCCTGGAATCTATGAAGGTCATCCTAATGAGGACTTAGTAGCTGGGGATGTGGAGTCTCAACTGGACATCTCTTGTAACCAACTGAGGCTTTCAGGGGTGGCACTAGGGTGCATTCAGTTGTTGTTGCACAAGGGGATCCCATGTAAATCCCAAACAACCCAGCCTGTTACTAAGACAAAAAGCTGCTCCTTGCAAACTGACAGCAGGCCCAATTGACAAAGACAACACACACACAACTCACTGAACAAGGAGAAGTTGAACTGGTGACTATGTGGAGCCCTCATCCTTATGTTCTGCTCCCTGTTGTATGGGAAGGTACTCTGCAACAAAGCCAGTCACAAAACATTTGACCTATAACCTTTCTGCCTACAAAATATGCTAGGGGGCATAGAACTTGTGGGTATAGCCAACCAACATCTAATTTAATCTAAGATCAACTTCATAAGAAAGAACCCATACCCAACACTGCTTTGATAACCAAGGACAAGAGACTAGCTATCCTGGAGTTCTAGAGTAAAACCAAACACTACTGGTCAAAACTGAAATCAATGAGTCCTAATGACATTCTAATATAGCCATATATCTGTACCTTATCCAGTCATTATAGAGGCTTCCTCCAGCAGCAGATGGGAACAAATGCAGAGGCCCACAGTCATAAATTTTGTGGAGACAAAGTATATGTCAGAGACATTTATCAATCCCCTTCTCTAAGAGTTCAGGGTATCCCCTGGATGAGGAGGCAGAAAAACTGTAAGAGCCAGAGGGGATGGAAGATGCCAGGAGTAAAAGGCCCTCTGAATCAACTACACAAGGTACATATGTGTTCATAGACACTGAAGCAGCCAGCACATAGCCTACAAGGTCTGCACCATATCAGGTAGGACAGAAACTTCCACCCATACCAACATGTATTAATAACATGATAGTACCAGGGAAAAGCTATTGCTTTCTTTTTTGATCTTATGGCTGGAGGAATACACACCTTGCACTGTAAACCTTGTCAAGTATTTGTGGAGTGAGAGATCTTGGGTCCCATAGTAGAACTTACTACCAATGTTTTGTTAAATAAGCATGCAGTTGAATTGCTTTCTAAATACTTATGTTTACAACCACAGATTGTTGTAAGTCTCAGCCTTAGTCAAAGAACTCTTTAGCAATGGGTAACAATCAAAGCAATTACTCATAACTCTTCAAAGGGCTGAGAAAAAAGCAATTCAGAGTGTTCAGACACAAATAGACACCTATATTATCCACAATCAGCCCCAGAGAACATCATGGAAAAGTGTCTAGAAAGATAGTAAGAGCTTGGCACTGGAGTGATGGTTCAGCCATTAATTGTGTCTCCTGCTCTTCCATAGGACTTGTATTTGATTCTCAGTGCCCACATGCAGCTCACATTCATCTGTAACTCCAGTAACTAAGGGCACAACTTCCTTTTCTAGTGCTGAGGGCTTTGCACGCATGTGGTGCAAAGATATGCATGCAAGCAAAGAACTCAAACATACAAAACAATCTTTCAATTTTTTTAATTATCTAAGATCTGGAGGATGGAGTCAAGCACTGTAATTTGTTGCCTTCTGAATATAGCATGATTTTTGCATGTGTAAACACATAGCCAATATAATCATATATATAAGACTTACACAGAAGAATTTTAAAAAGGCATAAAAATAGAAGTTAGAGTAGTTAGGAAAGACATCAAAATTGTGGGTATATGACTAAGAAGGTAAAAGGGAAGGAAATATGATCATAATATCTTGTATGCAAGTAAAAAATTTTAAATAATAATAATACCAAATAGAGCTAAGGACATAGTCCACTGGCTAAATATGTGCCAAGCATTTATAATATATATTAGAACATTTGATAACTGTTCTTCTAAAGAAGAACAGACACTTGAATTTTCAATAAAGCATACATAATATTTATGACTTCTTTGTTGGATGACAATATACACACACAGTGCATACTTAGGAAACGGGTTATTTTGTTTCTTGGCCCTCATCATAACTTCTTGTGGAGTCTTCATCTCCTTTCCTGTAGTGACTCACAAGGTATTTGATAGGCTATTGTAAAATATAATCACCTATGAATTGTGGATAGCAATTACAGGTGGAAATGAATTTAGTTATTGTTAGAATAACTATTTAATTGCCTAAAATATTCCATAAATATACATAGTACAAATTAAAATATGTAAGAAGAAAAATTAAAAATCATAACTAACATTAAGAAATCTAAAAATTAAACATATTATCAAAAGCATTTTAATAATCAATGTTTTAAAATGGGTATCTTATTTCAGTATAAATGCTAAAGAGGTAAGACTCTATTATAAATTCAAGATTCCTCCTAATGCACCAGTTATCATAAATTTAGGTATTACCTTAAACTCTACTTATGGACAATATATATATATATATATATATATTATATATATATTATATTTCAAGAAATTACCCAAATATTAAGAGAAAAGTAGTAAACTCTCTAATTTGTATCTCTATATACCCCTGTTTTTATATATAAATACCAATTATTTACAAAATTATTTTATTGGATGCTGCATGAAATTGATGGCATACCCTGACATTATAAAATCTATTAGTAATGACCAGTAAGAAGCAGCTTACCTACTTTTGCCATTAGTACTTAGGAGCCTAGAGGACTCATATATAAGTAACTTTACAGTGAACAATTTCATAGCAGTATCATTAAAATAGAGTTTCTTTAATCTTCACATGCAATTTTATCATCTATATCTCTATTTATACTGTCTCTAAGTTTTGAAAGTGTCCATGTTTTATTTTTTCAGTTTTTAACATTGTAAAGTGTTAGGAAGATACATTACATAACAATATTCAAGTTATGGTTGCTTTACTTAAAATAACTCATAATTCCTCTGAATTGTACCTAGCATTCTGTCTCCAATCAGTAAGTATTTACCTACCAATACCACTGCCTAGAAAAATAAATAAACTTACACAGCATAAGTCACATATGAAGGCTAGAGAAGAAGACAAAGTTTATCAATTTTGCCTAGCAGGGCTCTGAAATTAAAGATAAGTTTTGAGCCAAGGCTCAGTAGAGTTGCCAACACAAATAGTACATTCTGTGCTGCTAGGCAAGCAAACACTATCTGTCAACACACCCAAAAGATATTGTGAAACCCTTACACCTAAAAGGGAGCATGAAAGAGGGGGAAAGTAAAAAAAAAAAATGCATGAATTTCTTTAAGAACAACTTCCCACAGTAACTTGTAAAATCAGCAATCATTCAAGCCTACAGTTAAATGTTTGTCCATTATAAAACAGGAATCTCACTGTTTTGATTTCAGTTCCTCTTCAGTTGAAAAGAAGGCCGGATTTAGAAATTTCTAATTTTCATCCTAATATTAACTCTTGAAAATCTTATATAATTCTCCATCTACTATTTCTTTCAGCATTGTAATCTGATCTTCACAGTGACTGGGCACCACCACCCTGCTGTCCTTCACAAGCCACTGACTGCCCTCAGCTGCTGCTTTGTCACCAATTCTATTACAACATAGCTTATCAGTTTGCTGTCCATATGCAACTTTTCCTTCTACTTTCAACTCTTCCTCTGAGTCATTCGCATGAAATAAAAGTATAAAAGTCCAGTAAAATAATCTTAAAATATCACATTAGTTTGTCACTGAGCCAAATTGAATCAGTAAAACAAATGAGAGCATAATGGGAACAAACATACTGAAACAAATGTTAGGTCTGAATTTGTCACCCACAAAGTGATCCTTAAACAAAATATTAAATTCATAGAATTCATGATGTGATCATTTATCAAATAATAAAACTATTGTTAACTGTGATTTTTTTAAAAAAAGACAAAACTAAGAATAAACAATGTTCTGTGACATGTTTCATCATACAGCTGAAAGATGGAATTGTAATCATATTTACATTTCGAATAATGAAAGAAAGTTATGGATCAAGTAGGTGGTGAGATTGGTTCAAAATCATATAACAGGAAATATTGCAGTCATAATTCTAAGACAAGCAGTATAGTTACACAACGAGTTACCTCCTCCTAACTTGTCACTTATTAGTTGCTATGGTAAACCATATAATTTTTGTTGCAGAAAGTATCTTGGAATACAGAAAAAATTTAAGGTAATAAAAGTGAACATTATACTCAATATTTTTGTTTAATAAATAATCACTTAAAACGAGATTACTTGTTTCTGTTATATTCTTCCTTAATCTTACACAGAGAAAATATATTATTAAGAAAGGATTTGATGCTTTCCCATTTATATTACTATATACACTGCTGAGAATGAATATGTGATATTGACAATTAAATGTGAAAAATAAGTTTAACTTAAAGGCCTCCTAAACTGCACATGTCAAAATGAACTTTTTTGTTTCTTTTCTTTCTTTTCATGGCAAAGAGACTTTTTTATTTAAAAACTTATTTTATTTTACATACCAATCTCATTTACTACTCCCTCCCCTTCTCCTGCCTCCCTGCCATTTCCTCCCCCTCCCACCCCATCCATTCCTCATAGGGGGTAAGGCCTTCGTAAGAGAGTCAACAAGTTGTACCAAGTTGAGGCAGGACCAGGCTCCTTCCTCCTGTATCAAGACTGAATAAGGTATCCCACCATAAGGAATTGGCTCCAAAACACAAGTTCTTGCCCCAGGGATAGGTCTTGGTCCCACTGCCAGCTCCCTGTCGCCCCCTCCCCAGGAGATCAAGTCACATAACTGTCACCCACATTCAGAGGGTCGAGTTTGGTCCCATGCAGGCTCCCCAGCTGTCAGTCCATAGTCTGTGAGCTCCCACTGCCTCGGGTCAGCTGTCCCTGTGGTTGTCCCGATCATGGTCATGACACATCTTGTTCATACGATCTCTCCTTTCTCTCTTCAACTGAACTCCAAGAGCTCAGCCCAGTGCTTGGCTGTGGGTCACTACATCTGCTCCCATCAGTTACTGGACATAGGCTCTATGATGACAATTAGGCTAGTCACTAATGTGATTAAAGGGGAAGGCCAATTGAGGCACGAACCTTCTCCATTATTGCTACGAGTCTTGGCTGGGGTCAATCTGGTGGATTCCTGAGAATTTCTCTAGCACCAAGTTTATTTCTAACTCCCTCTTATCTGGGTATCTCTTTCATTGCTCTCTCCCTCCATCCCTTCCCCAACTTGGTTTTCTTGATCCCTCATTCCCAAACCCCCTCCCCTCTGTTCTACCCCACCTCCAGTATTTCCAGGAGGTATTAACTATTTTATCTTCCTGGGACCCTCCATATGTGTCCCTCTTAGAGTACTCATTGTTACCTAGCCTCTCTTGAGTTGCGGATTGTAGCCTGGTTATCCTGTGCTTTACATCTAATATCTACTTATGAGTGAATACATACCATGTGACAAAAAGAATTCTAAGAATAACCTTGTTGATCTTAGAGGAACATGAAAATCAAATTTGACATTTTTAAGTCACTGAAAATTTTCAGGTTATTTTACTAAAACATAGTATTTTCTCTACTAATTAATAAACACATATGGTTCCAGTACTCAATTTAATTCACAACGTGTTCTAATAAAATTCATTTTTCATAGGATGCATGATGCCAAAGGGGAATAAACCAAAGTGTCATAAAATATTAGCAATGAAAGAAAGTTTTGGGTTTTTTTGTTTGTTTGTTTTTTGTTTTGTTTTGTTTTGTTGAGACAGAGTTTGAAAGAATGTTTTGAACTAATTTAATTCAGTGATTTCTAGACTGTTATAGAAAATCAATATAATTTTTAATATTTCTCAATCCCCTTTTATTGTTGTCCTGGAGATAAATCTGGGACATTTTGTTTGCTAGCAAAGCACACTAGCATTAAAATATATCTCTAAGCCCAAGTCTCAAAAAATTATAGACTCTCCACATTGACAAGTCTATTACTTATACACTATTCTTAATTGTTTTGTTATTTAAGGTCACATACATCCATTCTTATTCAACACCTATGGAATATAAGAAGTAAAAATAGACAAGTGCATGTACTTAAATAGCAAATTCTAAAATTAGCAACAATTTTACAAAGTAAATGGTTGAAAACTAATTCTAAGATAGGTATGGTGCTACCTTAATAACTAACCTATACTTACCTAAACTTGTACCAGAATAAACATTGAAAGTAAGCCCTAAGCTAGAAAAATAACAATACATTATAAAAATAATGAAAACATAAGAGTTCTAGGTATTAAATAAAAGGGAAAATAGAAAGAAATTTGATTTCTTTGAGCAGAACTTTTCAACAGGAAAAGATGGTCAAACAAGTATAGCCTAGCTTAATAATATTTATTCAATCAGAAAGGCAACAATTCAAGACACAATAACATTATCTGTTAGAGTATTAAAAATGATTCTATAGTGCCCTATAGCAAAGGAAGAAAATATAAAATGCTATGCTTTTAAAGGAAATTTTGTGCATTATAATTTCAAATACACTGTAAATTCTATTTATATTGATCTGTGGTGAATAATGACTCACCCCTGCACACAGAGAAACATGCACGTATGTTCATTAGGACCTTTCTTATAACAGCAAAGTGTCAAATAATAAATGTCCAATGTATAAGAGATTGGCTAAATAAAAGGTTAAATGTTTCCTACATGACCTTAGTTCTATTGACAATAGAATATAGTTCTGTTAAAATTCCTTAGAAGACTCCCTTTTTCACCTCACAGTTAGACAACTATACAAACAACATGTAAATTTATGGGCATGCCCATTTGGTCTTTAATAATTACTTGTGTTAGTGCTTTAAATGTCTCCCAATTTGATTGTGCATTTCTTAATAATTCTAATCCTCCCTTGACCTTGATCATTTTTAAACATAAAATTGGTACAAAGATTTTGAAATTGATGAGTTTCTAGTCAGAGTGAAATATTTTGATAGATAAAAGATTTACCAGTTTCCGGTTCTGGTTGGGCAGCCCTGCTCCTGTATAACTGACTCCAAGGGTCTGCTCATGGGATCCAAACTCAGCAGTGGGATCCAACATACCCAGAGACTGCCAAAGCCTGGTATGAGTCCCGCCTCCATCCACCAGTCAAGGTAGGCCAGGGGCTATTTCCGGGTTCCAGTTCCCCTCCCCTGATACGGGACAACACAAATTGAAGAAAACCTACAAAAGTCATGGAAACTAAGTAATACCCAATTGCACAAATCCTGGGTCGAGGAGGAAATAAAAATAGAAATTAAAGATTTCTGAGAATTCGATGAGAATACGGACACAACATACTCAAACTTATGGGACACATTGAAAGCAGTACTAAGAGGAAAGTTCATAGTGCTAATTGCCGACATGAAGAAACAGGAAATCACCCTAGAGAATTAACAGCACAACTGAAAGTTCTAGAACACAAAGAAACCAATACACCCCTTAGGAGCAGATGTCAGGAAACAATCAAATTGAGGGCTGAAATCAATAAAGTGGAAAATAGGAGAACAATACAAAGAATCAATATAATGAAGAGTTGGTTCTTCAAGAAAATCAACAAAATAAACAAACCTTTATCCAAACTTAACAAACTGCAGAGAGTAAACATGCAAATTAATAAAAATCAGGAATGAAAAGGTGGACATAGCAACAGACACAGAGGAAATTGAGAGAATCATCAGGTCATACTTCGAAAACCTCTATTCCTCAAAATTCCAAAATCTAAAGGAAATGGACAATTTTCTGGACAAATTGCTCTAGTGCAGAATTCTACTAGAAATTCAAGGAACACCTAAAGCCAATTCTCCTCAAAGTATTCCACACAACAGAGGCAGAGGGGTCATTGCCAAGGCTTTAATAACCTGGATACCCAAGCCACATAAAGACACAACTAAAAAAAAGAACTACAGACCAATGTCCCTCATGAACATTGATGCAAAAATATTCAATAAAATACTGGCAAACTGAATCTAAGAACACATCAGAAAAATCATCCACCATGATCAAGTACGCTTCATCCCAGGGATGCAAGGATGGTAAGAAAATCCATCAAAGGAATCCACCATATAAACAAACTGAGGGGGAAAAAACACATGATCATCTCACTAGATGCTTAAAAAGCCTTTGAAAAAATCCAACATCCCTTCATGATAAAGGTTATGGAGAGAACAGGAATATACCTGAACATAATAAAATCAATATAAAGTAAACCAACAGCCAACATCAAATAAATGGAGAGAAATTCAATGTGATTCCTCTAAAATCAGGAACGAGACAAGGCTGTCCACTCTCTCCATAACTCCTCTACATTGTACTTGAAGTGCTAGCTACAGCAATAAGAAAACAAAAGGAGATCGAGGGGATACTAATTGGAAAGGAAGAAGTCAAACTTTCACTGTTGGCAGATGATATGATAGTCTACATAAGTGACCCTAAAACCTCTACCAGGGAACTCCTACAGCTGATAAACACCTTCAGCAAAGTGGCAGGATACAAGATTAACTAAAAAAAAAATATCAGTAGCCCTACTATATACAGATGATACATTCGTGGATAAAGAAATCAGAGAAACATCACCCTTTACAATTGCCACAAAAAATATAAAATATCTTGGGGTAACACTAACCAAAAAAGTGAAAGACCTGTGCCATAAGTATTTTGAGTCTCTAAAGAAAGAAATTAAAGAAGATACCAGAAACTGGAAAGATCTCCCATGCTCTTGGATAGGTAGGATCAACACAGTAAAAATGGCAATCTTGCCAAAAGCAATCTACAGATTTAATGCAATCCCCATCAAAATCCTAACACAATTCTTCATAGACCTTGAGAGAACAATTCTCAACATTATATGGAAAAACAAAAGACCCAGGATAACCAAAACAACCCTGTAAAATAAAGGAATTTCTGGAGGCATCACCATCCCTGACTTCAAGCTCTATTACAGATCTATAGTCCTGAAAGGCACAGAAATCGACTGATAGACCAATGGAATAGAGTTGAAAACCCTGATATTAGCCCACACACCTCAGAACACCTGACTTTTGACAAAGAATCTAAATTTATACAATGGAATAAAGAAGGCATCTTCAACAAAAGGTGCTGGCATAACTGGATGCTGGCATGTAGAAGACTGAAGATAGTTCCATATCTATCACCTTGCACAAAACTTAAGTCCAAATGGATCAAAGACCTCAACATAAATCCAGCCACACTGAACTTATTAGAAGACAAATTGGGAAATACCCTTGAACTAATTGGTACAGGAGACGGCTTCCTGAACATTACACTTAGTAGCACAGACACTAAGATCAACAATTAATAAATGGGATCTCCTGAAACTGAGAAGCTTCTGTAAGACAAAGGACACAGTCAGCAAGACAAAACAGCAGCTGACAGACTGGGAAAAGATATTCACCAACCCCACATCTGACAGAGGGCTGATCTCCAAAATATACAAAGAACTCAAGAAGCTAGTCTTCAAAACAGCAACTAATCCAATTAAAAAGTGGGGTACAGAACTAAATAGACAATTCTCAATAGAGGAATCTAAAATGGCTGAAAGACACATAAGAAAGTGTTCAACATCCTTAGCCATCAAGGAAATACAAATCAAAACAACTCTGAGATACCACCTTACTCCAGTCAGAATGGCTAAAATCAAAAACACCAATGACAGTTTATGCTGGAGAGGATGTGGAGAAAGGGGAACACTCCTCCACTGCTGGTTTGAGTGCAAACTTGGACAGCCACTTTGGAAATCAGTATGGCGACTCTTCAGGAAAACGGGAATCAATCTACCACAATTAGGCATATACCCAAAAGAAGCACACTCATACATCAAGTGCATCTGTTCAACGATGTTCACAGCAGCACTATTTGTAATAGACAGAACCTGGAAGCAACCTAGATGCCCCTCAACTGAAAAATGGATAGAGAAAATGTAATACATTTACACAATGGAATACTACTCAGCAGAAAAAAACACAATGGAATATTGAAATTTGCAGGAAAAATGGATGGAACTAGAAGAAGCCATTCTGAGTGAGTAACCCATTCACAAAAAGACAAACATGTGAAGGGACCAGATCCCCATTTCGGCAGCCATAACAGCCTAGCACATGCTTGCCTTGGTCGCTAGGAGATCAGATGCCTGCCTCGTGGCAAGGAACCAATCATAAGTTAGCTAGTAGTGCTATGCTTTATGGCTCTGGGTGTGCTTTACTGAAAAGTGTATAGCAATGACACGCAGAGCATAGCAATCACTCTGGGAGGGCCTATGGGCCATAACAACCAGTTGACTAATCAACACAGGGCAAGTCTGGAGGCACACCAATCCTGATCCTGTGTGTACCCCTAGACACTCCCCTTATGCTGCCCTATAAGATCTCTATGGTGTGGTTTCTCAGGGTCATTCTCAGCCATCTGCCATGATGGGTGGATGAAAGGCCCGAGTTAACATGGGGTTAGCTCGTTAAACAACTGCAATAAAAGATTCCATTTGTTCCATTTGGAGTCCTTGCTGCAGCTCATATCCTCAGTCAATAAAGAAACCTTTGTCCTTGCATTCAGTGAGTCGCTCCTTGTTGGCTGGTTCTTTTGGTGTTCCGAATTCTGGGCAGAACACATGGTATGTATTCACTCATATGTGGATTTTAGATATAGAGAAAGGGATTACCAGCCTACAATCCACACTGCCAGAGAAGCTAATAAACAAGGAGGACCCTAAGAGAGACATACATGGTTCCCTGGAGAAGGGGAAAGGAACAAGATCTCCTGAGCAAATTGGGAGCAAGGGAAGAGAGGGGAGGGAGCTAGGAGAATGAGAAGTGGAGAAGAGGAGGGGTGAGGAGGACATGAGGGAGCAGAAAGGTTGAGTCGGGGGAAGAATAGAAGAAAACAAGAAAGGAGATATCATAATAGAGGGAGACATTTTAGGTTTACAGAGAAATCAGGCACTAGGGAAATGTCTGGAGATCTATAATGATGACACCAACTAACAATCTAAGCAACAGAGGAGAAGCTACTTTAAATGCCTTCCCCTGATAATGCGATTGATGACTAATTCATATGCCATAGCATAGCCTTCATCCTGCAGCTGTTGGAAGTAGAAGCAGACACCCTCAACTAATCGCTGAACTGAACTGAAATCCAGTTGCAGAGAAGGATGAGTGATGAGCAAAGGAGTTCATACCAGGCTGGTGGAACACATAGAAACAGCTGACCTGAACAACGGGGAGCTCTTGGTCCCCAGATTGATAGCTGGGAAACCAGCATGGAACAGATCTAGACATCATTAACGTGGGTTTCAGTGAGGAGACCTGGGAAATCTATGGTCCCTCCTGTAGTAGTTCAGTACTTATCCCTAACATAGGTGTGGACTTTGGGAGCCCATTCCACATAGAGGGATATTCCCTGAGCCAAGACACACGGTGTGGGCCTAGGCCCTATCCCAAAGGATATGATAGACTATGATGACACCCTATAGAAGACCTCTCCTTCTAGGGGAGCAGAAAGGAAATGTGATAGGTAGGGTTTTAGTTGGGGGTGGGTAGAGAAGGAAGGGAAGAAAAGGGAACTGGGATTGACATGTAAAACAACCTTGTTTCTAATTAAAATAAAAAAATCTGAAAAAAAGATTTTCCTTGGTCATTAATTTGGCCTCTAATTTATTTTGTGCAAAACTTGCATAGTCATATTCATTGTTTTGTTGTTGTTGTTTGTATGTTTTGTTTTGTTGTCACAGTTTGCATGGGCAAGTTTTGTTGTAGCCTTTTATTTCTATCAACTACTTTTTATCAGTTTTTAAAACCATACCTGAAAATGCTCATGTTTTTTACATAAACAATTTTCTTATATTGGGTTAAACTACTAGTATATTGTTGCATTTAAATACAGATTCTTACTGAATTTTTAATTTTTTTAATGTCTTGACTACTTATACACTGTTCTTATAACATAATTTCTCTGTTGCCACAGTAGAAATTATGTAGTCTGTTTCTATTCTGTACTGGAAAAGATATCATGCAGATTTTCAAAGTTCAAAGGAACATCAAAGCTGTTTGCCAGAGAAAGTACAGCAACATTAGGATAGATGAGCATTTCTTCTAAGTTTAAAGTCCCTGTGTTCATTCTTAAATCAACCTCACATTTAATCCTGGAAGGCATTATCATTTGAAATACGGGAAAATAGTGTAGATTATCCCATATGCTTGTCATTTTACTTTCTACTTATGTATCTAATAGCTCAGGAATTCCATCTAGGATTATGCTGGCCATCCAAAATACTTCCTCTATATTT
Source organism: Cricetulus griseus (assembly GCF_003668045.3). NCBI lineage: Eukaryota > Metazoa > Chordata > Mammalia > Rodentia > Cricetidae > Cricetulus > Cricetulus griseus. The sequence continues at coordinate 44,370,793 of NW_023276806.1, read as the reverse complement.
TTTTGGTGACTGTCTTCTCAGACAAAATGTGTTACAAAATCTAAAAGTGACTCTTTTTTACTTTTATTGTTAAAATTGTTCCTTAAAAGCATTATAAAAATAATTTTCTTTCAGCCTTTTGAAGATATTCTGAAGACATCTGTTGTACATTACAAACATTCTGTGTAAAAATATTTTCTGCAGTTACTACTTTAAAATATTTTGTGTTTATGACCAGTTATCTTTACAAGTGTCAAATGCATGCATTTTTATTTGTGTTTCTTGGAGCTGGAAAGATAACACTGAAGTGTTTACTACTCTTGCATTGGACACAGGTTCAGTTTCCAGCACCTAAATGGTAGTACATATGCCTGTAACTCCAATTCCAGGGGATCCAATGCCATTTTCTTAACATTATGGACTCCAACACACACATAGTACAGACACATACTCTCGGGTATACACTTTTACATAAAAAATAAATGATTTTAAAATTTTGTTTATTCCTATAAACAAAATTTTATATTTATATTTAATGCTATATTTTTCAGAAATGTCAGCCATAAAAGTTGCAATGTTAAACTATTTTTGACTTCTTAGTGATTTTTTTGGGTAGTTTCTACCCACATTTTTTGTAACTTAAAGAAAGTATATATAAGTTATCATTAATACTAAAATTTCTGTTAATCCTACTTGTATGTGGTCCATTTTTTTATTTTTTACTATCAAAGCTGTGTTTTCTAGAATTTCTTTAAATATATATAGAGAAAAGCCTGTGCTTTGCTCTGGGTCTACTCTGTTCTACAGAATAGTAACATTCAGGCTATGCTTTGCCTGAGTGAACTGATTTTTAAAAAGAAGTGTTCCATGAGATACTGCATTTGGAGTGTAAGTGCCAAAGTAGAATGCCCTGTTCATACAAGTAAATACCCACCTGCAAGCACACAGCAGGCCACAACTGGTAAATAATTTATTAGTGCCAATGAAAATTTCCACCCATGGATATTTCAAAAACAAAAGAACTATCAGACACATGAATTTCATCTATTACATCAATTCTAACTCCCATAAGTAAAGACTATGAACAAAGGTACTCCAAGGTAATGAAACAACTGCCTACACATCACTCAGTCATTTGTCAGAGAATTACTGAGGTGGATCAACAAGAGAATTTCCAGCTGTCCTCATATTTCAGTTTAAGCATGGTTTCTCCTTCCAATTCCATGTGGTCCACTTCAGGATGACCCATCAAAATGACAATCAAAACTGCCTGCCTTGTGGGCTAATTCATAATTTCTCTGTGTCTTAGCAGTGCTCAGATGGGTTTCTTAATCATTTATTCAGCCAGCAGTATCAACCTTCTATCCTAGCATTTGCTCTCTGAGTTTGCTTTCAGTACTGACTCTTTATGTCTCATGGCCTCTTCATACATTTACTTGCTGGTCTGTAATCCATATGTTATTGTGTGAAGTATAATGTATGGCATGTTATTAATTTAGCAATCAAAATTTGTATGGAATATAAAACTATGATTGCCATAGTCATGCTTGCCAAGTTAATTCAAAAGTACTTTTGTGGCTTAAAGCTTATGAAAGAAATAATTTGTAAATTCTGACTTAGATATAGGTCAAACATATATGATTACATTCCTGGCATATTTTCCTAATCAGAATTGTAGTAGTCATCATGACTTCACTGCAATTCAACAAATAAAATCACCACTGCAAAACATTTGAAGTGATATGGTTTTCAAAACAAATTAAACCATTGGGTGATACAAACACATCCCCGTGGAAATTCGTGACCAGAAACTAAAAATTAACTCTGTTAAGCAATGCCTGCCTTGTACGGTAGTGTAACATTGCGTCCTTCTTTGTCATACCTGACCACAGCACTGGGAGGAGGCATAACTCCAAAAAACACTGATCAAAAAGTCATGCTTAATGAGATTGGAAGTCAAACCACTGACAAAGAGAAGGGCGTTATTCTCATGAGGAACTGGCTAGTAAAGGAAATACACAAAGCATTATAAAGAAGAGAAGCAAACATCAGATCATGCACCTAACATTATTTTAATGAAAATTCATGTGTCTGTTTTAATAAATTTGTGACACTGTTTTTTTTTAAGATTTGTGTATTTATTTAATTATTTGATGTACATTGCTTGGTGTTTGCCTGCATGTATGTCTGTTTGAGTGTGTCTGATCCCCTGGGACTGGAGTTACAGACAATTGTGAACTTCCATGTGGGTGTTGGGAATTGAATCCATGTCCTTTGGAAAAGCAGCCAGTGCTCTTAACTGCTGAGCCATCTCTCAGTTTTAAACATATTGCAGGTTTCTGATTTATTGGGAACATATATGTAGATTGTTGAGAGAGAATTTTTAAATTTAATTTTATATCTTATGTGACTGTTCACGTTACATTTTCATTAACTAATTACTTTGTGAAATGAATGATAGGGATACCCAGATAAGAGCATATGTTTAGGTATTTTCATGCCTAGCCAAATAATTATTGAATGTCATTTAATTCCACTCAAAATAGCACCCAATGCCTTCCAATGATCATAAGAAAACTATTCTATTAATTCCAATAAATACGCAGCCATGACATGAAATACAAATTCAGTTGTACTGACAAAAATAACATGAAGACATTAACATGAAATTTGTACTCAAACAAACCGACATATCCTTCAAAGAACACATACCATGTGCAGCCTTCCAGTGCAGTTGGAATCTTCTTATTTTGATTGAGAATGTCTGATCCAACCTGAACAGCACAATTTATTGTCACCTAATACTAATATTTGTTCTTATTTTTGGCATTCTATTTGGATTCTGCTTCCATAATACTTTGACCGGTAATCTCTGTAATGCACCATGTAGAAAGAATAAATGTGTGTTTCCTCTGGCCACAGAGCCATTGCACTTCTGCTGTCAGAGTCATGGGGCACATTGCACAGAACAGGCTGTGCTTCGATCTGAACTGTTCACTGCAGAATAGAATAGCAGCTTTCAGGTTGTGTACCACCCTGAGTTTTCTACTCTGTGAGGCAGTGGTTTTACATGAGTTACTCCATTATGAGCACAATGATCAAAGTACAGCAACTCTGTATCTTGTTTAAATAAGTGATCAGTCACAATCTATGTACCAGCACATCAAAACCTGACTAGTTATTTGCTTATGGTGATTAAAAATTCTATTTATGACTATTCAAAATTATATCAGGAACACCAAACACATGTGCTGATCAATATAACTTTCTTCCATGAGATTATAAAGGACATAGTAATACTAGATGCTCCTGTTGTAGCATTCAGCCCATCACTCGGACACTTCTCGGGGGGACTTTCCTGGGAAGATCTTCTGAGAAAGAACTTCTTGCTTTCTCCAGGCTTCAGCTCAAGCATGTTTCCTCACGTCTATAGTACATGGTCTGCTTCAGGATGACACTCCAAACTGACACTCAAAACTGCCTGTCACATGAACCTGTTTCTGATTGCTTCGTGCCTTATCATCTTTGTGGCTGAATTTATCTCTTATCTCTGACAGTCATCGACTTCTGTTCCAACAACTGCTCTCTACATGTGACTTCAGTACCACCACTATATTCTTTGGCTTTTTCAAACAAGTTCTTAACTGTTCTACAACATATATGCTATATACATATGATATAGATGTTTTGTGTATTGTTATGCAAAGCATAATGTGAAGTCTGAGTGCTACTGGCTTGAGTGATTAAATCTGAATGACACAGAAGTTATGATTGCTGCTGTACTTATTATGAATCAATTCAATTGTTCTGGGAGACTAAAGTTGCTGAAGCTGAGATAGGAAGAGCTTTTATTCAATAACCGGTGATACAGTTACACAAACATGTTCATCTAAGTTAATAAACTCCCTCCTGGCAATTGGTGGAGTTTGTAGGATTCAATTCCTTAAAGAAGAAATAGAATAAATAAACTGACCACAGCATAATTTTGAAGATATATGACTTTATCACAAATAAGTTAACCACCTCAGTGATACATAAAAAAATGTATTTACACCACAAGGCAAGATTAGCCAACTTACAGTTATACCAGCTTCCTGTGATGGGAGGTAGCACACCTCTGACATGGAGATCAATAACTGAATCTTAAGAGATCCTGGAAGGCACACACTATCTTTCCTGCTTACACAGCAAAGAGTCTCAGTTTCAGGAAAAAGTACCTAGCAAAAGAAATATACAAAGCTACAGTAAGTAAGAAAATAAAATACCAGATCTAATATAGTGTCAGTTTAAGTTAGACTATAAAGTTATATCTCTGTGAGTTCAAGGCCAACCTGGTCTACAGAGCTAGTTCCAGGACAGCTAGGGCTGTTACACAAAGAAACCCTGACTTGAAAACAATAATAATAACAGAGAAAGTTTTCAAAGAACACATTCTCTCCAAGAAATTCAAGAAAACAGACAAAAAAGAAACATTTTTTCTCATAGTCTGGAAGGAGACCTGAACAAAAACAGCATCATAAAATCTTTGGGTAATAGAATATGTGTACAATTAGCAATAGAAATTCAAAAAATAGAAAGTCACATTCACATACTTCAGGAGCCCTATTTTACATATGAGGTTACATATGAAAAATTGTGGAAGGCTGAATTTAAAGACAATAATTAACATGACAGTAAAATTTCCAATACAGCTCAGCACTCAAGTGGTATTATAGGTCTTTCAGCCAGGTAGATATACAATGAGAATCCGGAACAAAAGGCAGAGCAGGATTCAATAACATCCATTTTGGTGAGGAAAGAAATGAGCTTGAAGGTGGGGCTTATAAAACTAGTAGCTGAAGAAATTAGCATTGTAAGAAAAAAAACTGAAGAAATTTGCTTGAAGCTGTAGGAAAAGTGCAATGAATGTATCTCAGTAATTGACCACACCATATCCACTGCAAACTAAATCATTAGAAAGACACTGAATTTTTAAAAAATCTATCTCCAGAGTGCCTGTCTCAAGCAACTACACATTCCCACATTTGGCTATCCTGCTCCTCCGTGACTACTGCAGCAATGATTGAAGAGGAAATAGATATTGCTCAAGTTATTAGTAGACATTAATGTTATCCATATGATAATAGTGGTTTTTCTGGTGTAGGCATGGAGAGCTATGGAATCGTGTAAGCTTCAACCATACTTTTATAGGAAGATTTGGGAGGCTAAATGGATCAAAATTCACACATGGAGCCCCCCAAAGTATGATTTATGAGACACTGAAAATGAAGCTAATGCTAAGATATTACCTAAGAATTACAGATATTATGGATGTGAAATACCTATTGAGGAAAGCATAGGCCATGATTAGAGCCAGGATAAGATGTAAAACATGGCTGCAGCAGCTGGAAAAGAGGTGGAAATGGGAATTCCCAAGATTTGGAAGCTCACATTATAATGCAATGTGGTCAGGGTGCTGAGTGTGCAGACACAAAATTCTGTGGTTATGTATTGGGTTTTTTCTCTCCTTGTTTCTAGTTGCACTATTTTCTGTTCCTTATCTTGCAAATGAATCTTTCATCCCATGGCACTTTACACTGAAAGCACATAGCTTACTTTAAAATTTTCTGTAGGGTCTCACAGATGAGACATAGTCTTCAGTGCCAAAGGAGGTTCAGGACTTGAATTTTAAGAAATAGAGGATGACCAAGACTTTGGAAGTCTTGAAGTCTGGCTAAATATACTTTGAATTTTAATATATCCATGAATCTGTGGGGGCCAAAGTGGACTGTTACATTTGAGCATATATCATCTTCCAAAAAATGCATACATAGTGAAAGTTTTATCACCAAATTATGAGCATATTAAAAAATGATAGGATAATTAGGGTGCTTCCTGATCAATGAATTAATCTATTCATGAGTCATTATTGACTGTGATAGCAGATGGGATTGTATTGTTGATGAAGTCACGGGATTGCATTGTTGATGAAGAAAGTCACTGATGGCATCCCTTTGAAGGAATGTTTTGTTCCTAGCTCCCTCCTGTCTCTCTCTACTTCATGAAAATGAGATGAAAAGCTTTGTTCTAACTCATGATCCCTGTCATGAAGTTGTGCTTCACCACAGTTTACGGTAATGAAGGCAGCTGGTGTGTAATGCAATCTCTCAAACTGTGAAGCAAAGCCTATCCTTCTTCCCATTTTCCCTGGGATTTTGGTCACAGTGATGAGAAATTACTAAAGCACTTTTATTACTGGAAATTGTATTTGGATTCTATATCCAGAAAACACGAACCACCCAATTCTGCATTGCATCACTTAAAAAGAATAATGTGCGATTTTTCTCATGAAGAACCATTTGGTTCCCGCTGTCAAGAGTGACAGTGTACACTACCACACATTGCAGTACTCTGTGTTGAATAGAATAGAGGCTTTTAGTTTGAATGTTGCCTTGTTTCATTCTACTACATAAACCACAAGTTTCTTTGTGTACATCTTAAATACAATAAGGAAAGTAAACTGAGACACATTATGTATAGTAATAAACTTACATATTAAAAATCACAATAATAGAGTGACTTGATGTGGTCTTGAACAGAAGGAAAATGGGAAATTTTCAGCTACAAAACCTTCATCTCAGAACATTTTTTAAAAATGGCTTTTTCTAAATGGGTCAATGTGATAAATATATCAGTAACAAGTGTGTATAATTCCTATTGCTTTGATGACCAGTGGAATTAAAAGAAAACTGAACTTTCAAGATCATTTCCTCAAAAGAAACATGTTGGATTCTTGAGAATGTGAAAATAGTCTTACTTCTTCATTACACAGAAAGTTGAATCACATACCCACCATGGTGCAGTGACTACAATGGGGTTGGCATTATGGAAAATACCATTACATTCTCTTTTGTGATTCTTGTGATCCTTTCTCATCACCTAATATTATGCTATCTAGGTCTCCTTTCTAAATATATATATATATATATATATATATATTATATATATATATATTACAGGCTTGGAACAGAATATGACAGAGTACATTCTGGTTGGTGCTTTCTTTGTTTTTTCTCTCTTTCTGAGTTTGGATCACTTCACTTAACATTATACATTCTTTGCTTACACATTTTTTTCTGCAATTTTCATTATTTCATTTTTTTTATACTTGAATACTATTCCATGATGGCCTGTACCGAATTTTCATTATTCATTCAGCTTTTGATTGGCATCTAGTCCATTTCCTTGATGTTGTGAGTGAAGCAGTAATAAACATGGATGTACAACTATCTCTGTGGTAAAATATGTGTCTATTGGACTACATGCCCATGAGTGGCTTGGGTGTATCCTACATGTATTTTTCTCTTTTGAAGAATTTCCAAGTTAATTTCCACAATAACTATATTAATTTGCAATCCTACCAACACTGAATAAGAATTCTTTCCCTTTATGCTTTGCTATATTTGTTGAAAGATTTTTTAATGATAGACATTCTGACTAAGGTGAGATGGTATTTCATAGTAAGATTAATTTGTTTGAAAACTGAACCCTTTTTTCTCTTTTTTCTTTAATGTTTTTATTCATTTTACATACCAACCAGAGTTCTCCCTCCTTCCCCTCCTCCTTCTTTCCCCATCTCCTCCCCATCCCATCCCCATCCCCTAGCTATAATGGGTAAGGCCTCCCTCTGGGAGTCAAAAAAGTCTGGCATACCAAGTTGAGGCAGGACCAAGACATCCCCCACCCACCACCACATCAAGGCTGAACAAGGTATCCCATCATAGGATACCAGCTCATACATAGGAGATAGCTCCTGGTCCCATTGCCCAGTGCCCCACAGACAATGCCACACAACTGTCAGCAGCATGCAAAGGGGCTATTTCAGTCCCATGCAGGCTCCCCAGCTGTCAGTCCAGAGTCCATGAGGTCTTAGGAGCTCGGGTCAGCTGTCCCTGTGGGTTTCCCTGTCATGACCTGGACTCCCCCTTGCTCATGTAATACCTCCTCCCTCTCTTCAACTGGACTCACAGAGCTGAGCCCAGGGCTTGGATGTGGATCACTGCATCTGCTTCCATCAGATACTGGATGGAAGTTGTATGATGACAATTAGGGTAGTCACCAGTCTGATTACAGAAGGGCGGGTCAGGCAAGCTATCCACTATTGCTAGGAGTCTTAGCTGGGGTCATCCTTGTGGATTCCCTAGAATTTCCATAGCACCAGGTTTCTTCCTAACCCCATAACCCCCCTCCCCTCTATCAAAATATCTCTTTCATTGCTCTACCACTCCATCCCTCTCCCAACTTGACCATCCTGTTCCCTCATGTTGGCATTCCTCATCCCCTCCCCTCTACCCCCTGTCCCCAGTTTACCCAGGAGATCTCATCTATTTCCCCTTTTCTAGGGCAATCCATGCATCTCCCCTAGGTCCTCATTGTTACCTAGCTTCATTGGGGATGTGAATTGTAGCCTACTTATCCTTTGCTTTGCATCTAATATCTATTTATGAGTTGCAATCCTACCAGCAGTAAATAAGAATTCTTTCCCTTTATGCTCTGCTTTATTTGTTGACATATTTCTCAATGATATCCATTCTGATTAAGGTGAGATGGTATTTGATAGTAAGTTTAATTTGCTTGAAAACTGAACACTTTTTAAAATGGTCATTGGCCATTTGTGTTTCTTCATGTGAGAACTGTCTATTTTATTAGCCCACTTGTTCATTTTGTTTCCTTGGTGTTTAATTATTGATGTTAATTCTGAGTATTAGACCCCTGTCTGAAGTACAGCTGATAAAGATTTTCTCCCATTCTGTGAGCTTTTTTAAATCTGTTAGCAGGATTTTTCCTTTGTTTTGCTTTGTTTGTTGTACATACTTTTTAAAAAATCTCATGCAATCCCACCTGTTGGTTCTATTGCATTTTGTATAAAAATCATAATGATATTCTGCCATTATACCACAAGAGTAATTCAATCATGTCAATAAAAATTCCAATCCACATTGAGGGATATTCCTGAGCCAAGACACACGGTGGTGGGCCTAGGCCCTATCCCAAAGGATAGGATAGACTCTGATGACCCTCTATGGAAGGCCTCACACTCCCTGGGCAGCAGAAAGGATCTGTGATAGACATGGATTTAGTTGGGGAAGGTAGCAGAGGAGGGCAGGGAGAGGGAACTGGGATTGACATGTAAAACAATCTTGTTTCTAATTCAAATTTTAAAAAAGAAAAAAATGCCACTGAATATTTCAAGTCATCTCTAAAATGCCACACTGTGAACTGATCAATACCCTAGTATAATTCCCTCACTTAAGACTCTAAAAGAAGAACTGGCCATTAACATATTTCATAGCATGTGACTCATCAGTCATTTGTTAGGGAACTTTTGAGGAAGATCCTCCGAGGATTAACTTCTCACCATCTATACATCTCAGGTCAAGCATAGTTTCTCCTGCACAGGATACATGGTCCACTTCAAGATGATACTCCAAGCTGGCACTCAAAACTGCCTGCGAGGTAATTTGTGCCTGATAATTCTATCCCTTGGCAGCTCTGTATCTGTGTTCCTTAATGTCATGGGCATCATCTTTCTGCACAACTATCTACCTTGTATTTTGCTTTCAATATTAACCCTTCTATAACTTCTATAACTCTATAACCTCAAGGATTTTTTGGATTTTTTTAACTGGCATGTAATATTTTCAAGTGCAATAAAATGTGTTAACTGTTACTGATTTCCTTGATCAATATTAGAATGGATGGAGATGGCAGGTTAGGATCTCCTGCATATGGTGAATGAATTTCAATAATTGCTAATATAGACTGTATTCTAACCAAACAGTTTAAAAGAGCATCAGAAATCAAAGATGGAATGATAAGATATCAGAAAAGTATAGAGACACAGAAGCTACTTCAGCACAAAGTGCAAAGCAACACATCAGTCCATCAAGCCTGAACTCCTCAAAGGGTTGTAGGTGGGGTAGTGGAAAAAAAGGCTTCTCATTCAATAGGCAAAGCAGATATTCCTGGTGAAAGTGATTGGCTGTCATACCCACAGCATAAGCCCACAGTTTTTTAAAGCCTTGGATCTGTTTGGAAAATTTGATGAAACAATGATTCTTCCTTCATGCCAGCTCAGAAATCAATAGTTGATAAATTCGATTACTCCTCAAGTTCCAGAGATCTTTAGGAGACCTCCATGTTCAGCAATAACATATCATTTAATGTTATACTACTCTAGGACCATGATAACAGAGACAACCACAAAGCAATAAGTATTAAAGAAACTTTAAGCAAGAAAGTTCTTTGTGATATACTTAAGAGTCATATTTGTCCATCAAAATACTCTGGAATCTAAACTTTAAATGAATAATTCACTTGATAGTTGAAATGTAAAAGGTCATCATCTATTTTTGACAGCACTCAGTTTAGAAAAACATCTTTTTGTTTTATTCCAAGGTCTCACCCTTAGATGAAGAACAACTAATGGCTACCTAGACAGGGAAAATTGGTCTTCTCTTGTGACAAGCCTCCTAGTAGATAATCCAATCCCAATCAATCATTTCTAAGAACATAATCATAAGAACAGTGTGTGTGTGTGTGTGTGTGTGTGTGTGTGTGTGTGTGTGTGTGTAAAAGAATAAATAAAAGACCATAAATTTGAGAACAATATTCTTGGGGCATGGAAGGAGATGGATGTGTAGAAATGTCATAATTACAAAAATCCTGCATGAGATTCTCATTTTTTTAAAGAAAAGATACAACCTCTTGTAGGGAGTCACCCTAGCCCCGCCCAATAGTCCTGGGGCAGGTACCAGGTGGACCCGGGGACTCGCCCATAAGGGGGTGGTGAAGGAAAGCCGGGATGACGTAAGGGAGCTTCTTAAGGGGCTGCACGTGGGGACTCGGACCCCTTTTGTTCTGGCCGCGCTGGCTGGGTTCTTAACCTAGCTCTGGCCTGTGTTTCACCCTGCTGTCCTCTGAAATAAAGAGACCTTAATCCAATAACCTCTCACCGATATTCCTATGAGTATGTGTCAAGCTAAAGAAAAAGAAGGGCAAGAAGGAGTAGGTATTTCAGGATTGGGAATATAGCTCACTTAGGGGAGTTGTTGCTGGTTGTCTTGCATAAGGCCGTAGGTACTATCTGCAGCATCACAAAGTCTATTTGTGATGTGTTAGCTGTAGCTTCATTAGCCTAAAAATAAAACTTGTTCATGTTACACTAACATGAAATACCAAAATATTTTTCTTGAAATTTAATTTCCTCAAGTAACCAAAAGTTTAACAAGAGAAAACAAAAGGAATTATCAGGTTACAAAACAATAGTCCTAAAGTTCTTTCATAAATCTTATTAAGCATTTATTTGAATATGTTTTGAATTAAATTTGATTTATAACTCTGGTTATGTAAGATCCCATGTTTCACAAAAGTTTTCAAGTTTTTTTTAAAGTCTGATGTTTCTAATATAATTTTATGGTGATTGTTATCTTAGAATGCTACAAAGATGCCAAATTGTATTGCTAAATTGCTATCTTGAACATGCATTGCCAGTCTTATTTAGATAACATGAGCTGTCTGTGTGTAGTTTGTAAGGGACAATCTTGCTTTATTAATTCTCATTTTTGCATATGTGCTTAGGCTTTAATTTTTGATCACTTCTCATATATACAAAACTTATTGTGAGTGTATTTATTCCCCTACTACTCCCTTTTATCCACTTTCCTTCCTTTCTTATTCCCTTATTCTTCCTATGTATTTCCCCCAGTGACTACACCATTACAAAAAAAGTGACACTCCCTTCTCCTATAGCCATTCCCAGACATTAGCTTTTTAAGAAAGGATGCCGACTTATAGAAACCTCCTCTCTTCATGATGGAAAGTTAGAAGGCCCATTCTTGTGCACATATCCATAGATGCTCAATGTTCATGGTAGCAAGGACAAAGTCATGTCTGGAGAATTCTGTTTAATTGCATGCAACAAGTTTTGATTGGGTTGTTTGCTTTCTTGATGTTTAATTTCTCAAGATCTTTGAGTTTTCTAGATTTTTCATCTATTAGATATTTAGCTGGTATGATTTTTTTTCCATTGTGTAGGCTGTTTCTTCACAGGGTAGTTTATATTGTGATACAGAAATTCTGTAACTTCACAAAATTTCATGTGCCAATTGCTGTCCCTATTTCCTGAGCAAGTGAACTCTTATTTTTAAAGTCCTTAAGCTATTCCTGTATCTTGTAATGTACTCTCTAGGTTTTAGTCTAGCAGTTTCAGAGCTTTGGGTTTTATGTTGAAATCCTTGGTTCATATAAGGAACTTTGGGTGACTGACTGTCCAGGTAGCGAGATGTCTCTGTCAATTCTAGAGTTTATATATTTTCCTTCTATGGTCTTTGATAGAGTTGAAGACAGATAGTTATGGTTATAGTTTTCAGTTATTATAAAAAATAAGTTACCCTTCTTTTATTTAGACAGAAAAGAGGAGATGATGGGGAATGTACTGTGTATGTTTATCTTATTGATTGTTAAATAAAATACTGTTTGGCCAATGAGACAGCAAGTAGACGGGACTAGGAGTCAAAGAGGATTCTGGGAAATGTAGTAGAGAAGTGCTGATCCAGGCAGGAAGTGACATAGCAAGGAGACTCATATTTAAGCAAAGGAGAAAGAGGAAGGGTCCCTTTTTCCCATTCACCTCCTCCAGCGGCAGGATGTGAGCCACCAGCAAGGAGGGACGCCAATAAAGTGTCCAATAAGATAAGTCTTATAAAATATATAAATTTATGATAATTAAGACTGAGCTAACAGATGAGGAGTCCTAGTCATTGGCCAAGCAGCATTGAACCTAATACAAGTTTCTGTGTATTCATTTGGGCCTAACTTCGGCAGGCGGCTGGCGTAAAGCACACACGTGGCGGTGGGGCTCAGACAGCTTTTGGCAGAATGGCGGTGGGGCTCAGACAGCTTTTGGCAGAAATATTTATCATAACAAACATCTGTAGGGGTGGCTATTATTGAAGTTTTCTCATACTATTTATGTAAATGAAGTTCTTAATTGCTCTAAATAATAAAAATCCAAAGTCAGATATAGAGGAAAATGCAGAGAGATCAGAGAGAAGGAGAAAACCATCACCACCCCTTACCTTCTTAACATCTCAGCAGACAAGAGAGCAAGAGAATGCTGGGAAGAGGAATACAGAATGTGCTTCTTTTGAGAGAAGTCATGTAGCTGCCTAAGGAGTAACATGCGGAGCATTATGGGCAAGCCACAGCCTTGTGGCAATAGAAATGGGTTAATAATTAAGAGAGATCTATCCAGTAAGAAGCCTCACCCATTGGCCAAACAGTTTATAATTAATATAAGCCTCAGTGTGTTTATTTGGAACTAAATGGCAGTGGGACCAGGCAGAACAGAAATTTCAGTCTATATATTTCTAAACATCTGAAAATTGAAATGCAATGAAAACATAATTGTGATGTGATTACTTATTACTTACATAAATATATATGCTGATCACTGGTAAGTAAGAACTATTTCCTAGAGACTGCACCCAGTATCTTTAAATATCTGTATCATGTGCCTAAGGGGTTCTAAAGATGTCACTATAAATAAAAATGTTTGATTTACAAAGCAAAGTTCTTTATATTCTGTCAAATTACATTTTGATCAATAGTTAACTTAGCACTTATGAAATAATATTTAAAACATAATTTTCTAATTTTTTATGTTGAATATAAAATGTTTCTACTCAAATGGTCATTTTCCTTGTTTTTTACTTGTCTAAATTACTTTTATAGATACATTGGTTTTAAGCTTCTGTGACCTGTGAAATATTTGCAGGAGTACGACTTCTGCTACATGATGCTATCACTTTAATAATGGATTTCAAGTAAATTCAAGCAAACTCTTTCCAAACTTCTTTTTTCCCTCAGATTAGGTGGGAAAGTATTTTTTCTTCACATTGTCATTCCCCCATGTATAAGACCAGACAGCAAAGTCACATATATTCCCCAGGGAAACCAAAGCACAGAATGATTACTGATGTTTTTAGACAAGAAGTTTTCAAAGACTGAAATTGGCTCACTAAAAAGCTTCAATGAAAACAGGCAGGATAAAAGTTCTGGTTCATCTTATGAACCCTTATAATAGCTGGTACACTTAGCTATCATCTGCCATTGGCTCCTTCTACTATCCTTTTAGAAAAAAAGCCTGGGAATCTATTACTGATGTGCTGCAGACACCCTCATCCATATATGAATTCAGTAACAGATGGCCAACTAGATAACTCAGTGCCTGACATTTCTAAATTTTTAGAGAAAAATAAGAAAAAGAAGGGGATTATAATGGAGCCCTATGAACTAGAATTGATTTTCAAAATTTGTCTTGTTGTTATTGTTGTTGTTGTTCTCAATTGCAGCTCCCTTAAAAGGAAAGACCAGGCTAGTACTGCAAGAAAGATTTATCAGTTAGAAACCTTTTAAGGTGATAAAGAAGGAAAAAGGAAAACCCGTAAACAAATAGGTAAATATAGCAACCTTATAGAATGCTTGTAAAATGAAAATTACTAAGTTGTTTTCTTATATACCAGGAATGTTAACTTTGGATTTTAATTATTTTAATTAGCATTGTTTTCTAACTATCTAAGGTTAAAATGTCTTTGTTTGGTTACTTTGACATTTTTATAAAATTTCATACAGAAATTCAAAACATTTGGATTATATGGCACTCCTTTCTTTCCCCTACAACTCCTACCATGTCCCCTCACAGCCACCTTACCAGGAGGTAAGACACATAGAGAAATCAATCAAGATCAAGTGGTTTTTTCTTTTTTTTTTTTGTCTTTGTTTCATAAATGAAGGAATATGTTGGAAGATAAATAAATTTGGCTGTTTTGAAAAGCTTCAATGGCCTTTGGGTAATTGTGGTTGTCTCTGATTGTTACCTAAACATGGACAGTTAGGATAGGCATAAAGTTACATGGCTGTAAGAGTTCTATAAGGAAGTGGCTGGAAGTTTTGAGTGAACTACCTAATAGGGGGACTGGCCAGGCCTTCAAAGCTAGATCAAGATTAAATTCATGAAAAGTACATTGTGACAGTCTTATGCTTTATATGGCTATGTGACAATCTATTATATTAATGTACCATCATCTGCTTATTCAATCACATGTTGCTAGACATTTCAGTTGTTTTCATTTTAAACAAAGCTGTTACGAAAAAGTATGAATTATGCTCTCCATAAAAAGTTTTTATATCATGTGTGTTAATATCTAGAAAAAGGATTGGTGATATTGTATATGCACAGACACTACAAATGCTTGCCAATTTTTCAAATGTTTGCCCCAAGTGAGAATAACATTTAATATTCCAAGCCATCAAATAACAATGGACCTTCTGCAAAGTTATTCATAACATTTGTCTTTGCCTCTCTTTTGAATTTTAAAATGTCATTCTACTGTATCTTATCAAGGCTTTGGTTTTATTTAGATGACAAAGGAAGTTGGCCATCTTGTTCCTGAAATGTTTAATAGTTCCCACTGTATGGGTCCATTTAATGAATTTCTTGCTTTCTACTAGATGATGATAAACTTTTATTTCTTTTTATTGACTTTTTCACTCACTAAAACATTCAACAATTATTAAATACATCTTTACATTTCACTTGATCACAAAAAAGCAACTGTGAAGAACTGGATTGTTTACATCACCTTGCATAATTAAAAAAACAAAAAAAAAGAAACTAACCCTAAAAGGAAATTTTGAAGGACTAATGCCAGTACCTCAGAATGTAACCTTATATGAGATAGGCCTTTTCTGGAGTAATCAAGTCTGGCTGAGGTTACATCATTTTGTATATTAAATCAATGTTTTCTATTACTGGAATAAGTTCCTTGTGGCATTGGCTTACTTTATTTTTCATATTGATATATGATTTGCTTATGTTACCTTGAGGATTTTTACTCTCATGTTCATGAGGAATATATTATATATTTTTCTTATACCTTAGATCAGATAATTAGATTTGTTACTGATAAAGAGTTATAGAGGTCTTTTCTACAGTCCAAATATGAATTACTTATTGTTTGGAATTATTTTCTCTTACTTCCTGTTCTTTTCATGTTATTTCATTCCACACATAATTTTTTTAAAAGCTTAGAGTCATGTAACCACATTGTCTTTATTTTTTATAGTATTCCCTGTAAGAAATTTTGAAATCTAATGTGCTCAAGGTTTCTTTCATTGTGCTTCATGCAAAGGGAACTAACACAGACCATGCAAGCTCACTTCAGTCTCCATGAGCATCTATGAGCCTTGCTTACTTGATTCTGTGGGCTGTGTTCTCCTAGTGTCCTCATCCCCTCTGGTTCCTACAATCCTTCCTCCCCTCTTCCAAAATTTTCTGAGCTCACCTAACTTTTGGCTGTGGGTCTGTGCTCCCCTCAGTTACTGAATGAGACCTCTCTGATGATGGCCAGGATAGGCAATGATCTCTCAGTATAGTAAAATATCATTAGAGATCATTAATTTACTCTTTTTTCTTTGCCAGCTGTATTTGGGTCTATCCTGGGTCTCTGGGCTATCAGCCTTTATTACTGGCTGGTGGGCATAGGCTTCCTCTCCTGGCACGAGAGTCAAATTGAACCAGTAATTCCTTGGTTAACCCCACAATTTCTAGGCCACCATTGCTCTAGTGCATCTTGCAGACAGGAAAACTTGTAGGTCAAGGTTCTGTGGTTGGGTTGGTGTCCCAGTGCCACCACTGGAAGTCTTGCCTGGTCACCAAAGATGGACAGTTCAGGCTCCATATCCCTCATACTAGAAGTCCTCCCTCAGGTCCCCCTTGTAGATTCTAGAGAATTTCCACTGCACTATATTTCTTCATCGTCCCCCTCTAAACAAGCTCAATTCCAGTTGTCTTTCCCCATACGCTCTCCAACTGTCTGATCCCTCCTGTTCCTACCACCTGAAAAATACATTCTATTTCCCCTTCCCAGGGAG
This sequence comes from Cricetulus griseus, assembly GCF_003668045.3. Lineage (NCBI taxonomy): Eukaryota > Metazoa > Chordata > Mammalia > Rodentia > Cricetidae > Cricetulus > Cricetulus griseus. Next base: position 44,353,840 of record NW_023276806.1, on the reverse strand, counting down.
ATCATGCATCTCCCCTTGAGCCCTCTTTGTCTGTGGATTGTAGCATGATTATCCTTTAACAGCCAATATCCATTTATATGTGAGTACACGTCCTGTTTGTTTTTCTGGGTCTGGGATGATTCTTTTCTCGTTCTATCCATTTGCCTGAAAACTTCTTGATGTCATTTTTTTTATTTAAAAATTTTTATTCATTTTATATACTAGTTTCCCCTTCCTCCTGTCTTTCCCCTGCCTCCCCCAAAACCACCCCCCATCCACTGCTCAGAAAGGGTAAGACCTTCCTTGGGGAGTCAACAAAGCCTGGAACATTAAGCAGGACCAAGTCCCTCCCCCTGCATCAAGAGTGAGCAAAGCATCCCGTCATAGGGAATGGACTCCAAAAAGCTAGCTCATGCACCAGGGATAGATCTTGGTCCCACTGCCAGGGGCCCCTCAAACAGATCAAGCTACACAACTGTTGTCCTCATGCAGAGGGCTTAGTTATGTTCTATGTAGGCTCCCCAGCTGTTGGTCTAGAGTTCAGTTACACTGAACCTGATTGAAGAGGAAGTGGGAAGGAATCTTGAATGCATTGGAACAGGAGACCAGTTCCTAAACATAACACCAGTAGCATCAACACTGATAGCAATAATCAATAAATTCGCCTTCTGAAACTGAAAAGCTTCTGTAAGGCAAAGGACATAGTCAATAAGACAAAATGTCAGCCTACAGATTGGCAAAAGATCTTCACCAACCCCATATCTGATAGAGGACTGATCTCCAAAACATGGATGGAGGACTGAACTCAAGAAACTAGACATCAAAATATTAAATAATCCCATTTAAAATGGGGTACAGGTCTAAACAGGGAATTCTCAACAGAAGAATTTCAAATAGTTGAAAGACATTTAAAGGATTGCTTGACATCCTTAGTCATCAGAGAAATGCAGATCAAAATGACCCAGATACCATTTTATATGCCTGTCAGAATGGGTAAAATCAAAAACACTGATGACAGCTTATGTTGGAGAGGATGTGGAGTTAAGAGGAACACTCCTACATTTCTGGTGGAAGTGCAAACTTGTACAGCCACTGTGAACATCACTATGGTGGTTTCTCAGAAAATTGGGAATCAATCCACCTGGAGATCAAGCAATGTTACTCTTGGACATATACACAAAAGATGCACAATCATACTCCCACAAGGACATTTGCTCAATTGTGTTCATAGCAGTACTATTTATAATAGCCAGAACTTAAAAACAGTCTAGATACCACTCAACTGGAGAATGGATAAAGAAAATGTGGTACATTTACACAATGGTGTACTATTACTCAGCTGTAAAGAAACAATGGCATCATCTTTGGTTGAGAGACATCTAGGTTGTTTCCAGTTTCTGTCTAATATGAATTAAGCTTCTATGAACATAGTTGAGCAAGTGTCCTTGTGATTGAATAAGTGTTCTTTGGGTATATGCCCTAGAATGATATAACTTGGTCTTGAAGATCAATTCCCAATTTTCTGAGGAACTGCCATATTGATTTCTATAGCTGAATCTGTCAGATGTGGAGTTGGTGATAATCTTTCCCCATCCTATAGGCTGCAGTTTTGGCCTTTGATGGTGTTCTTTGCCTTACAAGAGCTTTTCAGGTTCAGTGTTATCTGGTTTTATATTGAGGTCTTTGAATTGAATTTGAGTTTTGTGCAGGGTGGTAGATAGGAATCCATTCTTCATACACACATCCAGTTAAGCCAGCACTATTTTATGGAGAAGCTTTCTTTTTTCATTGTGTGTATCTGGTTTCTTTATCAAAAATCAGGTGTCCATAGGCATGTGAACTTATTTATGGGCCTTTGATTCAATACCGTGATCAATATGTCTCTTTTTATGCCAATACCATGCAGTTGGAAAAAGAAATAAAGTGGAAGGGACTCAGAGGAACCCAGGAGGGCTGAGGCTTTTCCCAGTGTATTACAGCTCAATTTTAAGTAGCATTGGTGGCCTGGGGTGGTCTGAATGAGAGGAAAGGTCCATAGGGGAGCTCCAAGGGCCAGCACCTTGACGTCTTGGAGGGGCTGAGGATTGAGACTCTCATAAGTAATATCCCAGGCTCAGGCAACCAAGCAAAGGCTGCTGGCTGAGAAGGTAGACCTGCCCAGTCTCATGCAGGCATGCCTCTGCTGCAGTGGGCTGGGACAGGTTTCTAGTCAGACAGCCTACAGTGGTTACCTCAGATTTATCTTCCTTCTTTGAAGGCAGGGAGAGCCACCAAAGGCAGCCTGGCAGTCCTTGAATAACCCTGAAAATGCTGTCAAAGGCAATGAAGGGGCAGGTAGGAGCCATCCAGGGGCTGGGGCTTCCTGCTGACTCCTCAGGTTACAGCCTTTCGAGACTGGGATTTACAACCCTGAAGCCTATTGGAGCCAAGCAGTACCATAGGAAAGAGCCAGGAATTGAGTCAAGAGAATGAGGGTACTGAAGGCCAGCAGGGCAGAGCTTGGGAGAGAACTGGGACCTGCGTGGAAACCAATGGTTGCTGCGTTGGAGAGCAGCTTGTTCTGGCTCCCTCCGTGCAGGTGCACTGAGTGTCTGGGGTTCTCACCTCCCTGACTGCTTGTTCATCTTGCCAAAAGGCTGTGAAGACCTTGTATATGTAAGTGTCAGTGCCCTTTGTGTGTGTGTCATGTCTGGAGATGGGAGTGCTTTAACCAACAGATAGAAGTATGAAAAGAAACTATTTTTCACTCCACCCTAGAACCAGGCTGAGACTGTATAGCTATGAATTAGAATTGCATGTGCAGGTGGAGGTAGAGGGTCAGGGACATACTCAAAAATAGTAGGTTCCAGATTCATGAAGCTTCTTTAAGACATAGCTAGGAATGAACACTCTTCCTCTGCTCTGCTAGGATGAACAGAATACTGCAATTGGTTTATTGTTGGTGATTTTTATGTCTGCAGAAATGCAATGACATAATCACACCTTCTGCAGGGAGGTATAGGGGCCCCTTTGATCTTCACCTCCTGGTGTTCATGGCTTTGTATATAAGGGCCTCCATCTTTGAATGAAGGCAATGCCTCTGACTTGCTTCTCATAGAATCTTGAAATGGGGAGAAGATGCCTCATTACATCAAATTGAGTAGGGCTTTGTCTATTTCCCTCTAGAAAGTCTCCTTGTAGGCTTGAAAAAGGAAGCAGCCATGTTTGAAAATCTTGATGATGAGGACAGAAGGAAGTTTTGAGGAACTGTGGATGGCCTCCACCAACATCCTATTAAACCAAAGTTCCTGGGTTCTATGACAGCAAGAACGGAAGTGAGTTTTGGCTTGAGTTTGTCTGTCTATCTGTTCTGGCTGCTGTGACCTGTATTTGAGCAGGGGATGTCTGCCTGAGTTAGGGATTGTGACACAGAGGCTGAGTTAAGAGGTGAGGAGGGAAGGGATTGGTTCTGTGAGAGCTGACTCAAAGGAGTGGAAGAGTTCTCTGGGTGGGTGCCCTACCTGTTTTTCTGGCTGGTATGCACTTGAGCTTGAGATGTCCACGCAAATTGGTGGAGGGGAGAGCAGCAATTTATTTATTGGCCTCTGGCTCCCTTTCAGTACTAAAGACATACCACTGTACTGCCTCCAATAACATGAATTATTTTTGCTGAAAAATTCACTAGTAACCTATAAATAGGTCACATTTACACAAACAATTCATCTGATGCTAATTTTAATAGATTAATTGCAACATGCCTCAGTGTGGGTTTGCTATATTTAATATCACTGGATTCCTCAAGTTTCCTGAATTGGGTTGTCCAGTTCTTTCCTTAGGTTTAGTAAGTTTCAGTCATTATTATTTCAAGTATGCTGTCAGTCTATTTCCCTGCCCTGAAATTTTATAATGTGAACATTGCTTCATTTTTATAATGCACTATATGTGCTTTAGAACACATCTTTTGCCTGGTTGGGTCTGCGACTGAGTCTCTGTAGAAAATTTATCAATGCAATAAGTAATTTTCTAAGATTCTCAATGCTTCTTTTTACATTATTTTTTACATGCACTACTTTTATATTTAACACCTTGTTTTTTTTTTTTTAAATCATTGCACATTCTTATCATGGTAATTTTGTTTTTATCTGGCTCTCTATGTCTCCATTTTATTATTGTTTTATTATATATGGAATAAACTACTTCAATTTTATATGTGCCATAGTTGCCTGTTTCTTGTCTCTTATTTTGGCATCTTATTCTTAAGAAATTAACCAAATCTATCCTTAGTTAACTTAGTTTTAAACAAGATATTTTCTATTCCTTGTAGCTAGTTTTTGAAGACATGTCATGTGTTTCCTGGTATAACTCGTTATTCTACAAAACCTCTAATCTGGTAGGTGGTTGCTATTAGTATTTAGATACAGGCAAGAGAGAAGTCACTCCTTTGGATTTTGAGAAGTCACTCTCAAAAACTTAGTTGGATTATGTTCTACCCATTTTCTTCCCTGTGAAGAAAACAGGAAGTGAGGACTTCTTTGTTTACATGCTATATTGTGTGGATTGGAAGGGCGATACAGGTCTAGTAAGAGTGGACAGCTGACAAAAGTATCTTCTTGATTAACTGTCCCCTTAATTAGAATGAAGAGTCCTTCTTTATCTTTTCTGATTGGTTTTACTTTGAAGTCATTTTTTGTCAGATATTAGCATAGCAACACCTATTTGCTTCCTAGTGTCATTTGATTAGAGTACTTTCATCCATCCTTTTATTCTAAAATGGTGCCTATCTTTAAAGCTGTGGCTCTTGTAGACAGAAGACAATTGGATTGTATTGCCATTCCTTATAAATTTTCAGTGAGCACAAAATCCTCTCTGAAGCTTAGTAGTTAGGGAACATTAGAGCAGTAATACTGAGTGTGATTCTTTTTGGTAAACTCCTTTGTTATACAACTGCTTATTTTTCCTAAATTTAAAGTGGGACATTGCTACCAATGTCCCAGAAATGAAGTATTTTCTATAATATATAAGAAACTACATTGGAAATTTTGTCACGCAGAGAAACATGCAGATTTATGTTACATAATAAGTAGCAGAAGGGTTGGAAAGATGGCTCAGTGGCTAAGAGTATTGGCTGCTCTTCCAGAGGTCCTGGGTTCAATTCCCAGCAACCACATGGTGGCATGGTCACAACCCCCTATAGTGGGATCTGATGCCCTTTTCTGTCACAAAGTCATGTAGATGAAGCACTAGTATATAAAATCCTTAAAGAATTAAGAGGGGGCTATATAAGTAACAGGAGTAGTAACAGATACTTTATAAATTTATGTGGACAGTTCTGCTAAAGAGTACTGATGGGTTGGTGTTATACACACATTATTAATATGGAAATTGAGGTTCAGAGAGATATGAAAGACAAGAATTAAGACCAAAAAAAAAAATTCATTAACATCTACAGTTACAGGCTAAATGTTCCTATTAACAACAATATTAACAATGAAAATCCTTAAATGGGCATACAGAAATAAAAATCAGTGGTTAGTCTGCCTCTCCCCCAAAACTGAAGACCCTTCATACATAAAATAGATCACAGATTTAGAAAAAATCCTTGAAAGGCATTCTTTTTGTTTGTTTTATTTTCAAGTCAGTTTCTCTGTGTAGCTTTGTAGACTAGGCTGGCCTTGAACTCACAGAGTGGTGGGATTAAAGGCGTGCACCAGGAAATTATTTTAAATAAGGGATAAAATTAGGTTTAATGTCTGGTAATAGCTTGGTATCTCATGATAATGAAAGATCAAAGCTTATCATGAGAAATTCTATACTATTCATTACAAGCATATACACAAATCACAAAGGGCATAGAACAGTACAAATAAATTTTATTATATAAATTTCACATACAATAAAATCTGTTGTCAGATGTATAGATGTATAGCTTTGACAAAGTACCTTTAGAAAGAGAACCACAATATAAGATAAAGTTATGGTGTCCCGAACTCTCACATCATTTTGTACTGAACTTGTTCACCTACATTTGAACTCTGACTAGTTGTGCTTTGTGCATTCTACAGTCGGCCTTCACAATATTTTTTGAAAATGCTGTCTCAGTACATTTGAAGCTCATTGTCTTTACATTTTCCAATTGCATGTGAAGTTAAAAAACATAGGGGTGCTAACTTGCCCACCAATAGCCTTGGATGAAGGTTCTATTTAAACTTGTTCTCCACTTCTGCATCTGTTGTCCATTTTCTGTTCTTTCCTATTTTGATTGCTTTATGTTTTAAATACAACTGCCACCAATGCTTTATAAAGGTTTTTCTCTGTATCAATTATGTCTTTATTATTTTAACTGCTTTTGCAATGCAAAATCACTGTCTGAAATCCATTTCTTAAATTAATCAGACAATTAGTATTTTATGAACTCATTGCTTAACTGGAGTCAGTGACTTTATCTTGTATTTTTAAGTGTTAGTTTTCCATTCCACAAAAGGCACATATCTTGAATATGTTTTTGTGAGGAATATATATTTTTCTTTCTTAATTCGATGTTCAAATATTCTATTTTGTTCATTGATATATTTAAAACATTAAAATGCTACTTTATGCCTACTGAATTGGCATCTCATTGTGTCAAAGCCTTAGCTGACTGAATTTTCCTGGAATTTTGTTCAATTTTTGGTCTTTTATTCTTCCTGCACATAACACCAGTAGCCCCCACACTGAGATCAACAATTAATAAATGGGATCTCCTGAAGCTGAGAAGCTTCTGTAAGGCAAAGGACACAGTCAACAAGACAAAATGACAACCCATGGATTGGGAAAAGATATTCACCAACCCCACATCCAACAGAGGACCGATTTCCAAAATTTACAAAGAACTCAAGAAGGTAGTCTCCAAAACACCAAATAATCCAATTAAAAAGTGGGGTACAGAACTAAATAGACAATTCTCAATAGAGGAATCTAAAATGGATGAAAGACACATAAGAAAGTGTTCAACATCCTTAGCCATCAAGGAAATGCAAATCAAAACAACTCTGAGATAGCACCTTACTACAGTCAGAATGGCTAAAATCAAAAACACCAAGGACAGTTTATGCTGGAGAGTATGTGGAGAAAGGGGAACACTCCTCCACTGCTGGTAGGAGTGCAAACTTGTACAGTACAGCCACTTTGGAAATTTGTATGGCGATTCCTCAGGAAAATGGGAATCAGTCTACCACAAGATCCAGAAATTCCACTCTTAGACATATACCCAAAAGAAGCACAATCATACAACAAGGACACCTGTTCAACGATGTTCATAGCAGCATTATTTGTAATAGCCAGAACCTGGAAACAACCTAGATGCCCCTCAACTGAAGATTGAATAGAGAAAATGTGGTACATTTATACAATGGAGTACTACTCATCGGGGGAGGGGGGGGAAGCAATGAAATCTTGAATGGATGGATGTAGAAGAAACTATTCTGAGCGAGGTAAAGACAGGCATTGTAAGTACTCACTCATATGTGGATTTTAGACATAAAGTAAAGGATTGCCAGCCTGCAGCCCAGGCTGCCAGAGAGGCTGGTAAACAAGGAGAACCCTGAGAGAGACATACATGGTCCCCTGGAGACGGAGAAAGGGACAAGATCTCCTGAGCAAATTGGGAGCATT